>NC_030808.1:108435926-108762593 GCF_001704415.2 Capra hircus | reverse complement strand
GCTGGAAAATAGCTGCTAACTTGACATGTTGAAAGGCTCATTCCTGCCCTGGTGAGAAAAGCTGTCACTGAAAAAAGCTAAAGTACTTAATGAATAGGCTGCATCTCTTGTGGATATGCTTTACTAAATGGGGACTAAAGTAGTGTTTGATCCTGATGGAAAGTAATCAGACAAGCAGATTGTGAGTAGAGCTTGAATCTTCAGAAATACGTGTTTCTTCAACAGTTGAAAGCGAAAGCTGTTCAGTTGTGTCGGACTCTTTGCAACCCCATGGACTACACAGTCCATGGAAATCTCCAGGCCAGAATACTGGAGTGGGTAGCTGTTCCCTTTTCCAGAGGATCTTCCCAACCCAGTGATTGAACCCAGGTCTCCCACATTGCAGGCGGATTCTTTACCAGCTGAACCATCAGGTAATCCCAAGAATACTGGAGTGGGTAGCCTATCCCTTCTCCAGTGGATCTTCCTGACCCAGGAATCAAAATGGAGTATCCTGCATTATAGGCAGATTCTTTACCAGGTGGCTCAGCTCCAGTACCCACTCCAGTATTCTGGCCTGGAGAAATTCCATGGACAAAGGAGCCTGGCAGGCTGCAGTCCATGGGGTCACAAAGAGTCAGACACCACTGAGCAACTTTCACTTTCACTTTTCAAGTTATTTGTTGAACATCAGCTATATACCAGACTAGGTGCTAGGTATTCAACAGTGATCCAGATCAGGAGAGAGGACCTTGTGTTCATGTGATGTAATCTAATAAACAGAAGAGATGACAAATATATAATAACCATATTTTATGATAACTATTTTTTAAAGTTTTATTGTTCAGCCATTTAAAAAAATATTTATTTATTCATGACTTTGCTGTGTCTTTATTGCTGTGCACGAACTCTCTCGAGTTGTGGCGAGTGGGGGCTACTCTCTAGTTGCAGTGCACAATCTTCTCTTTGCAGTGGCTTCTGTTGTTGTGGAACATAGGCTCTAGGGTGCATGGGCTTCAATAGTTGTGGTGTGTGGTCTGTAGAGCGTGGGATCAGTAGTTGTAGCACATGGACTTAGCTGCCCTGGGGTATGTAGAATCTTCCCAGACCAGGGATCGAATATGTGTCCCCTGCATTAGCAGGGAGGTTCTTAGCCACTGGACCACCAGGGAAGTTCTTAAAAATTCTGATGTGTTTTGAAGATAAAATACAAGATGCTACATAAAGATTGGAGATGAATAAGCAGGTCAGCAACTTATTAAAAACAATTTAAAATGGTGGATCAGTGAAAAGTTATCTGTGGCATTTCAAAAGTACCTGTGAAATGCTTTGTCTTGATAATCACCCTTGATTTTTTATCCCTCACATCCCATATCCATTTAAACACCATATCCTGCTAAAACACAGCCTTTAAACGTTTCTTAAAATGATATCTTCCCTTCTACTATTTTTTTTTTGCTTTCTTTTTTAAAAATTAATTGTTTTAATTGGAGGCTAATTACTTTACAATATTGTAGTGGTTTTTGCCATACACTGACATGAATCAGCCATGGGTGTACATGTGTTCCCCATCCTGAACCCCCCCTCCCACCTCCCACCCCATCCCATCCCTCAGGGTTATCCCAGTGCACCAGCCCTTAGCACCCTGTCTCATGCGTTGAACCTGGACTGGCGATCTTTTTCACATATAATAATATACATGTTTCAGTGCTATTCTCTCGAATCATCTCACTCTCACCTTCTCCCACAGAGTCCAAAAGTCTGCTCTTTATATCTGTGTCTGCTTTGCTATTTCACATATGGGGTCATCGTTAAACCATCTTTCTAAATTCCATATATATATGTGTTAATATCCTGTATTGGTGTTTTTCTTTCTGACTTACTTCACTCTGTATAATAGGCTCCAGTTTCATATTGCCACTGCTCTGGTTCAGGCATCAGGCTCTCTGTCTGGACTGCCACAACTGTAGTTGGATTCCCACCTCCAATCTCCCACTCAAGTTCCTGTTCACGTAGTTCCTACAGTGATCTCTCCAAAATTTAAATATGACTATGCCAATCTCTATTACTCCCTAATGGACCCCCATCCCATGAAGACTGAAGTCCAAATTTCATTAAGATAACAAGACTCTTTGAATGCTGCAGACCTCTTCTTCCAGGTTTATATCTTACCATGTTCTGATTTATACTTTTCACATTGTACTGGTATACCATTTCTTTCCTTCCAGTTCTTGCTGTTGCTTTTCCCTTTTTTTAAATTGTAAGAACTTAAAGAATGTACTGACGAATACTACCCCCAGACTCCCATCCTTTGGAACCAGCTCAGGGACCATTTTTGCAAAAATCTTTCACTTACCCATTCCATCCCCAGAATGCACCTCTTTGCTTCTCAGTGAATATCTCCATTATTAGTTATATTATTGTATAATTATATGAGACCAGGAAATATCTTAATCACTTTTATATCTCTGGTGCCTAGTGATAGTAGGTACTCAATAAATATTTTTAGGTGAGTAAATGGTTTGCCTTAAATCGGTCTCTGTATTCTGAAACTATTAAGTATAAATTTTTTAATATTTAATTTATTTTTATATATGTCCTCCATCTTGAAAAATTCAGATTCACTGATTTTGGTCTTAATAATTTGTGCCTGTAATGAGACATTTATGAGGTTTTGGCTACCTAGTGCGAACAGTGCCATCTATTGGTGATTATCCAAGTTGTATCCACTATCCAGGTTGGAGCATAAAGCACTAATCAAACATTTTTAAGAAAACCAGATCTATGAAAAAGTTTCTCATGAATTTATATGAAAAAATAAACTAACCACCACATGTGTGGCAAAGACAAGTGAAGTGTTTCAGTTATATATCCCAGCAAAAGCGAATATTGTGTTCTGACATAGTAACTGAATATTTACCATCAGTTCATACTTTTATTTATTGATATGAGAGCTCATTCCTAAAGAAACTAAGTTGACTATCAGGGTTTGATATAAAAAGACCATTTAGGCAAAAATAAAAATGAACATTCACTCTCATCCTTCTTTAAAATCAGACTACTATTCTGTGATTTATATAATATTCGATTTCCAAATACTTTTAAAGTATAAGAAAAAAAAAAGCCTCTAAACCATGGATAATTGTCTTTTAATGGTATGAAAAGGTGCCACACACCTTGTATGAAAGGTGGTGGTTCTATTTGTTTTGAGTAACTTATAGTATATTATATGAATATGAAAAAGTTTGTGTTGGTGTTTTTACTTTATTCACTGATCTAACATTTAAATTTAACCAGCAGAAATAAAACCACACTTGATTTGGCTGGTATCGAGCTGTTGCCTGACTCATAGCTGCCATGCTGTGGGCATGCATGGTTGCTACAGTGTTTTGTGATTAGACAAAGGTGATATGAGGTGTGGGTAGGCCACCAAAATGTTAGTAAGCCTTGTTGTGTTACCAGATTATCAGTGTTTCTTAAAAGTTTCAGAAGTAACACTTTTCCATATGGTTAAAATAAACATAGCTTTAAGATAAACATTATGGTGGTGATATAATTTAAAAATAGTTTCCTGAATCTTAGTCATATGCATACTCTTTAAAGAGAAAAAAATTCCTCCCCCATCCACTTAATACATTTTGATTCCTTTGATTTATATCATAATATTGCTTAATGCATATACATAACCACATTAAACTCCTTACAGGTGTAGTGTTTATATAAATGTAAAACTGTAATACTAATATTAAAAATGAAATTGCAGTAACAATAACATCAGGTAACATATATAACATGTACTAGGTGCTAGGCATTTTGTATTGATTGGATAGATAAATAGATAGATATGCGCACACACACACACACTCATCTCATTTTTACAGTAACCCAACAAGAAAGGCACAATAAAATCCCGCAGTAATACACTCTGGGAGCAGAAAAATTGAGTTATGAAACTCAGGCAGTCTGTCTCCAGAGCTCATACTTTTTTTTTTCAATCCTACTTATAACGTTAAGGTGGGATTTTTGGGTAATATTATTATCTCCATTTTATAGATAAGGAAACTGAGGCACATATAGACTAAATGACTTGTTCAAGATCCCACAGATAATAAACGTCAGCTGTGGATTTAAATCCAGGCAGTTTCCAGAGCTCGTGCTGTTAGTATACTTAGTTACCTCTCAAATTTGCATATTAGTACAAATTCACTGGCTATGTTTACAAATAAAATATAAAATTACAAAATCAATGAAAGGAGAATTTAACCAGTATAATGTAAGTGAATTATCTTAACATAGATGATGCTAGTTTACTTACATTGACTTTCTAATGTTTGGTTTATTAATAGTCAGATTTACTTGCATGTTTTGTGTTTCCTGTATTTCCTGAATGATTTTGAGATTTTTATTATTTTAATATTTCTGTTTTGATAAGTAAGCTATTTTAATCACTGAGCCATCTTTTTGGCGACTTAGTAATAATATTATAATAATACAACCAAAAGTAATAAAATTCTGACAAAAAGTTTAAAAGATCTATGTAAGTTTACCTCCATCTCACTGCAGTTACAGCCACTGAAAGTAGTATGTGCAAAGACTAGCAGTACCTCAGCTCAAATGATGAATAAAGAAAGGGATGTTGTAGCTCAGGTTGTTTTGACTTTGCCCTGTCTGTACTTCTCTGTTCTGTTTCATGTGATACCCCTCACTCTCCATCCACTTCTCTCTGTTCAGTTTGCTGTGGAATCCCTTACTTTTATACCAGAGTGACGTTGTTTGTCCTGCTCTTGATGCAAAAAAATGCTTTGACATAAATTCAATTTTTTTCTTATTAGTCCAGAATAATACTTCTGGTACTAAATCAAGTAGCCCTTTGATTTACTTTCATAAAAATGACACAGTCTCAATTTACTATATAACTGGAGAAATTAAAGACTTATTATTTTGTGAAAGTGTCTTAGTTGCAAATTGTAACTTCAATAAGAATCATTTTGCCTTTATAACTGCCAGAAAATTTAACATGAGTACAGTGGTGGATAGGAGGTCATTGTTGTCATTTGACATTTGTACAGGCCTCCTTTGCAGCAGTTAGACATGCTTACAGACACATTAAAAGCAAACACCAGCACTTCAGGAGATCACATGGCACCAAACTTGATAATAAACATAAACATAAAACCTGCCATTGAAATTGCATTCAATTGCTTGATAATAAGTGGGGCACTCATATGCTTAAATTAGTAGTTTTTAGTGTAACACCAAAGCCAGAGTTTAAAATTCTCCAAAAAAAAAAAAAAAAGAAAAGAAAAACACAAACATTCTTACAGGGATCCTCCTAGAACATATCAAGGATTCAGGCTTCTTGGACTCCAGGTGGAACTCTGCTTTAGTGATTATTAAAGAGCCCATTAATCCACTGAGATGTTACCATTTGACAGTCTCCTAGCAACACACAAGAGACTTGGGTGATATTTGAGCATATGGGTATACCAAAGTATTTCTGTATTCCTGACTTTTTCCTGGTTTTTAATCTGAACTAAAAGGCAGTATTCAAGTAAAACCAAACTTCTTTTCACAAAAGGTACTTTACTGACTTTTACCCTTGTAATTGAGGTGGTTATCAGTGTCCCCCAAGAGTCTGTGGCAGTTTTGAGGAGAATTGCATGTGCTCAAAAACAACATAGGTGGTTTGAACAATTTAAAAAGAAGAAGACCATGACCTTCACCTCTACTTTTTAAATCCACCTCTGCTTTGACCCTCCTCTGCCCCGTACTATTGCTGATCCCACTAGGTCTCACCATGTGAGCAAGGTATTTCCCTCTGTGCCAGGCCATGTGACTGATCTTCCCACATGAACTTCTGTGACAGCTTAGGAAAGCTGCCTGTCTCCCTTTTTATGTCATATTCTGTTAAGGGCAGAGAGTACCTTAGGATGAATGCCTCTTAGCTCCTGAGCATTTAAAAAAACTTATAGTGAAAGTAACTCTGAGTTTTTATTCCCTCTTTTTTGAAAATTTATTTATTTTGGTTGCATTGGGTCTTCATTGCTGCATGCAGGCTTCCTCTAGGTCTGATGATCAGGGCTTCTTACTGTGATGGCTTCTCTTGTTGCAGAGCATTGACTCTGGGCCACCGGGTCTTCAGTATTTGGGGCACGTGGACTCAGTAGTTGTGGCACATGGGCTTTAGTTGCTCCACGGCTTGTGGAATCTTCTCCGATTGAGGGTCAAACCCATGTCCCCTGCATTGGCAGGTGGGTTTTTATCCACTGTACCACCAGGAAAGTCCCCTCCCTCCTCTTTTCCTACGACCCATAAATAAGACCCAAGGTAGAGGAAGGGCTAGGGAAGAAGCCTGAATCAAAGAGAAATAAGGGTGTTGAATATATATTCTGAACTTGGAAATCACATATCTGATAGCTAAAGCATTATTATGAGGTTCAGCTAATTTACATTAGCTCTTTTACAAGACACTTGTTGGTTCAACACTAGATTTCTGATCGACTGACTCCAAGGTTGCCCTGGCAAGCCTGATAAGTGTGAATCTGACTCAGTTTTAGTCCATCAGCTACATTTGTAATGGGTGAGTAGACTGTTGTGTGGACCAAAACACCACATTTTGTTGTTACATTTCTGATCAGGATAGTTTTCTACTGTTCTTAATCATTAAAAATATACTCCATCTCAAAATTTTTTTCTCCACGCAGTTTTTTGTTGTTGTGTAATTATCATTAATAATCACAAATGTTGAAACGAATTTTTATAATGAAATGGGTCTACTAATAAGATCCACGACTAGCATGCATATGTATAGTACTTGAAATGTCTCTTCTCATAGGATTGGGACCCTTTGAAAGTTCAAAATGGAATGGAGTATATGGGTTGCTGTTATTTCAAGGAATGGTTTCTCTATTCTGTGAATTGTCTGATCAGATAGCCTAGTCTGAATATCATGTTAAAGGTACCATTTGTGCTTTAATCTATCATCTTCATTTGTTTAAGTCTATGCATTTAAAAGGCAAGAATTTTAATACTTGTTAAGCAACTCTATTGGAAGCTTTGCTTTGAATTTGGAAGTGACCTAAAATGGCATTGTTCTTACTATTTTCATAGATAATGATTTCTTTCCTCTTGTTTAGAAAAAGAAACAATAAATTTGTCTAGGTTTTAAATCAGTGTCTCCTGATGTAGTCACTTAAGAGCCCAAGAGATATTGCTGACTCAAGGACTAAGATTTGTTTTCCTTAGGAAATAATGTGAATGAGGAGTTATTTTTACTGGACCAGTAAGGACAGAAAGGATTTCAGGGACGGAGATCTGGAATACTTCAACACTAATAATCCAAACACAAATCTTCCAATATAACTTACTACCACCAGTAACTTAGGAGTGTAAGCATTTTCTTATCTCAGTATTTGTTATATATAATGTAGATGGTAATTTGATACTGCTTGATTTTATTCTTTATCCACACACTATGAAAAAGAAGACTGACTTATTTATTTCAACAGGTTTTTTATTAAGAGTCTTCTCTGTTCCAGGTTCTGCTTTGGGTGATAGGGATATGGAAATAATCACAAACAAACTTAGCTTCAGGACTTCACTGTTAATTCAGAGCAGTAATTCCCAACCTGCCTAAACAGCAGATTACCTAAGAAATTGTTAAAATATCATGAACTCATAGGCACTTTCATGAAGACTTATGTGGAAAAATAAAAGCAAAAACTACCTAGCTGAATAACTTGTTTCGGGATTAAGGGACTTCCAGTTTATACAGTCGTGTTGCTGTTTTCTGCTTTTGTGGCCCATAGAATATTCTCCTTACCCTATTTCTTCCTGTCACCCAGATCAGAACCTCTGAAATAAGAATAAAGGGAAATTAAAGAGTTATGAACTAACTTAAATTAATGAATTTTAAAGAGCAGTTAATTACATAAGGGTGCTTCAGAGTCCACAGTCCAAATGAATGGAATTTGACAAGCCATTTGTTAATACTTTAGAACACTGGTTCTTAACTTTTTTTTGACATATAAATCCCTTTTGGAGTCTGATAATAACCGTAGATTCTCTGTCCAGGGAAATATAAATCTGTATTATTTCAAGAGGTTTATAAACTCTCTGATGTGCATGTGAGATACCCATATTTAAAATGTCTTTAGTATCTCATGAGTTTTTTGGTATATTTATTATGGTATTTTTTACATGGTTTAAATTTTATTGGAATATTCCATTTAAGAATATTATAATCACTTCATATGTAATGCAGAAACAACAAAGAAAAGAAAAAATAAATCACTTTATAATGCTTCCATTTTGATTCAGGGCTATTGCCATTTTGGTGCCCTTCTGTTTTTTTTGAATAGTGTGTATTATACTGTTGTATCTAGGTGATATTCTGACTATGTAAGTTTTCAAGGACACTGTAGGAAAAGTATTTCAGGAGTTCCTATAGGTATTACAGTATGCATCTTTAACTTATTGCAGTCTACTTCAAATTGATAATCATTTACTTCTAATAAAACATTACCAGTTTATCTTCATTTTCCAGTTTACTTCCATTTTCCTCTCCTTTGTCATATTATACATATTACATCTGTATACTTTATAAACTCAACAATAGAGTGTTAGAATCTTTACTTAGCGAGCATATGTCTTTTTAAAAAAATTATGGAAAATTAAAAATATCTTAAAATTATTTGTTCTAGTTCTGTGAAAAATGTGGCTGGTAGCTTGATAGGGATTGCATTGAATTTGTAAATTGCTTTGGGTAGTATACTCATTTTCACTATATTGATTCTTCCGATCCATGAACATGGTATATTTCTCCATCTATTAGTGTCCTCTTTGATTTCTTTCATCAGTGTTTCATAGTTTTCTATATATAGGTCTTTAGTTTCTTTAGGTAGATATATTCCTAAGTATTTTATTCTTTTCGTTGCAATGGTGAATGGAATTGTTTCCTTAATTTCTTTTTCTACTTTCTCATTATTCGTGTATAGGAATGCAAGGGATTTCTGTGTGTTGATTTTATATCCTGCAACTTTACTATATTCATTGATTAGCTCTAGTAATTTTCTGGTGGAGTCTTTAGGGTTTTCCATGTAGAGGATCATGTCATCTGCAAACAGTGAGAGTTTTACTTCTTCTTTTCCAATTTGGATTCCTTTGATTTCTTTTTCTGCTCTGATTGCTGTGGCCAAAACTTCCAGAACTATGTTGAATAGTAGCGGTGAAAGTGGACACCCTTGTCTTGTTCCTGACTTTAGGGGAAATGCTTTCAATTTTTCACCCTTGAGGATAATGTTTGCTGTGGGTTTGTCATAGATAGCTTTTATTATGTTGAGGTATGTTCCTTCTATTCCTGCTTTCTGGAGAGTTTTTATCATAAATGGATGTTGAATTTTGTCAAAGGCCTTCTCTGCATCTATTGAGATAATCATATGGTTTTTATTTTTCAATTTGTTAATGTGGTGAATTACATTGATTGATTTGCGGATATTGAAGAATCCTTGCATCCCTGGGATAAAGCCCACTTGGTCATGGTGTATGATCTTTTTAATGTGTTGTTGGATTCTGATTGCTAGAATTTTGTTGAGGATTTTTGCATCTATGTTCATCAGTGATATTGGCCTGTAGAACTAGAACAAATAATTTCAAGATTTGTATGGAAATACAAAAAACCTCGAATAGCCAAAGCAATCTTGAGAAAGAAGAATGGAACTGGAGGAATCAACTTGCCTGACTTCAGGCTCTACTACAAAGCCACAGTCATCAAGACAGTATGGTACTGGCACAAAGACAGACATATAGATCAATGGAACAAAATAGAAAGCCCAGAGATAAATCCACACACATATGGACACCTTATCTTTGACAAAGGAGGCAAGAATATACAATGGAGTAAAGACAATCTCTTTAACAAGTGGTGCTGGGAAAACTGGTCAACCACTTGTAAAAGAATGAAACTAGATCACTTTCTATCACCGTACACAAAAATAAACTCAAAATGGATTAAAGATCTAAATGTAAGATCAGAAACTATAAAACTCCTAGAGGAGAACATAGGCAAAACACTCTCAGACATAAATCACAGCAGGATCCTCTATGATCCACCTCCCAGAATTCTGGAAATAAAAGCAAAAATAAACAAATGGGATCTAATTAAAATTAAAAGCTTCTGTACAACAAAGGAAAATATAAGCAAGGTGAAAAGACAGCCTTCTGAATGGGAGAAAATAATAGCAAATGAAACAACTGACAAACAACTAATCTCAAAAATATACAAGCAACTTCTGCAGCTCAATTCCAGAAAAATAAACGACCCAATCAAAAAATGGGCCAAAGAACTAAATAGACATTTCTCCAAAGAAGACATACGGATGGCTAACAAACACATGAAAAGATGCTCAACATCACTCATTATTAGAGAAATGCAAATCAAAACCACAATGAGGTACCACTTCACACCAGTCAGAATGGCTGCGATCCAAAAATCTGCAAGCAATAAATGCTGGAGAGGGTGTGGAGAAAAGGGAACCCTCCTACACTGTTGGTGGGAATGCAAACTAGTACAGCCACTATGGAGAACAGTGTGGAGATTCCTTAAAAAATTGCAAATAGAACTACCTTATGACCCAGCAATCCCACTTCTGGGCATACACACCGAGGAAACCCGAATTGAAAGAGACACATGTACCCCAATGTTCATCGCAGCACTGTTTATAATAGCCAGGACATGGAAACAACCTAGATGTCCATCAGCAGATGAATGGATAAGAAAGCTGTGGTACATATACACAATGGAGTATTACTCAGCCGTTAAAAAGAATTCATTTGAATCAGTTCTGATGAGATGGGTGAAACTGGAGCCAATTATACAGAGTGAAGTAAGCCAGAAAGAAAAACACCAATACAGTATACTAACACATATATATGGAATTTAGGAAGATGGCAATGACGACCCTGTATGCAAGACAGGAAAAAAGACACAGATGTGTATACCAGACTTTTGGACTCAGAGGGAGAGGGAGAGGGTGGGATGATTTGGGAGAATGGGAATTCTAACATGTATACTGTCATGTAAGAATTGAATCGCCAGTCCATGTCTGACGTAGGGTGCAGCTTGCTTGGGGCTGGTGCATGGGGATGACCCAGAGAGATGTTGTGGGGAGGGAGGTGGGAGGGGCGTTCATGTTTGGGAACGCATGTAAGAATTAAAGATTTTAAAATTTAAAAAAAATAAAAAATTAAAAAAATAAAATAAAATAAAAAAATAAGTTAAAAAAAAATAAACTTGAATCAAAAAAAAAAAAAACTTATATTTACTCACATATTCATTATTTCCATTCCTCTTAATTCCTTCCTATTCTGAATTCTGAGTTATCATTCATTTCTGTTTAGCCAGAAGGACTTCCTTCAGTATTTCTTATTAGGGCTGGTCTGCTAGCAATGAACTATCTCAGTTTTTGCTTACCTGTGAATGTTTTTAGTTTGCCTTTTTTTATATATATTGAATTTTTGATGGACAAGCATTAATATTTTTCCACTAGCCCTTTAAATATTCCATCACCATTGTCTTCTAGTTTGCATTATTTCTGATGAAAAGTCAAACATTAATTATATATTTTCTGTGTGCATGTTGTGCTATTTTTTTCTTGCTCCTTTCAAAATTTTCTCTTTGCCTTTAGCTTTCAGAAGTTTGACCATGATGCATATAAGTTTGGTTGTTTTTGTATTTGTTGACTTGGAATCCATTGAATTTTGTTAAGGTATTAAAGTTTTCCACCAAACTTGGTACTTTTTTGTCATTATTTTTTCATATATATATATATGTATTTTTTGTCCTTTTCTTTCTCTGTCTTTTCTCCTTCTAGGACTTAAGTTACATCCGGCTCACTAAGGCTTTGTTCGTTTTCCTTCAGTATTTTTTCACTTTGATTTTTGCTTTGGGTAATTTTTATTGATACGCCTTTATATTCACTGATTCTTTCTTCTGCCATCTCAGTCTGTTAATGAGTCCATCTAGTGATGTGAAGTGTTTTTTGGGGTTGGGGGAGGGTTCTGTTTTAGTTATTGTACTTGTCAAATGTAGATTTCCATTTGGTTCTCTCTTTATAGTTTCAAAGTTCTCCATTGAGATTTCCTATTTGTTTAATCCTTCTAGCATATTTTCCTTTAATTCTTTGAACATTTTATAATCCCTTTCTTGAAATCTTTATCTGTTAAATCAAACATCTGGACCAATTTGGAGCTGCTTCCTATTAACCACTCTTTTTTCTTGAATATGGGTTCATATGTTCATACTTTTTAATAAGTCGTTTTAAATCATAACCTTCTCCAGTATTCTTGCCTGAAAAATTCCATGGACCTAGGAGCCTGGTGGGCTGCAGTCCAGAGGGTCACAGAGTCAGAAACAACTGAGCAACTGAGCAGCAGCAGCAGCAAAATTTTGCTTAAAAACTGGACTAGTGGATGATATGCTGTTCTAACTCTGGATTCTGTTTGTTTTGTTTTCCTTTTGAGGTTTTTTGTTTGTTTGTTTGTTTTTTAAAGGAGGCAGTTGTCTTTCCTAGACTCAATCTGTGAAATTTATTGCCTCTGCAGTGTTTGGTTGTGGTATCTTAGCTCAGTTTTTGTGTGTTTATTAGTGTTGTCTGCTTAGCATGGCTCCTGTAGTTTAGTGGTTGGTCAGTGAATGATGCCTCAGGGCAGTAAGGTTTCCACACTATGACTGTGATGTATGTAGATGAGGAATACATTGCAAGGTGGAGCAAATTTATAAGTATCACAGGCTTTCAATCTTCACTGGATTCTCTGGGATTTTCTGCCCACATGCATAATTTAGTAGATAGCTGGGAGCATATGGACAGTTTATAATCTCAACCTTCTATGACTCTCACTTCCAAAATTTCCCCATTAAAGGTCTAGTTGTTCTGCTACTAACTTGAACCAAATCTATTACTTCTGGTGCTAAAGCTGTGGATATTTGCCATTTAAGCCATGGGGATGTAATGTTCCCAAGCAAGAAAAACAAAACATGCTGTTTTACTTCAGCAAATACGTTGTCATCTGCCTTTACTTTCGCCGTGCTCTTCAGTCATTTTATCTAGATTTACACCAATCTCCTCTTGCTGCCATTGCTGAAAGAATATACCATTGTAACATTTTGGGATGATTCTTTCATGTCTGTTCTGTGCATCCATATTATAATACATATTTCACATAAATCAAAACTGAAGTATGATCTATATTTGTATCTCACATTTTCACTTAGGAGTATAGTTGGAATAATTTTCAGTGTCATTAATATTTTGGTAAGCATTTTCAATAGCTATATTATACTTTACTGTATCAGTGTATTAAAATCAATTATTCTGTTAGAAGTTTATTGGTATATTGTTTTTAATAATTTTTCAATAATTTGCTCTTATAGGTAGCACTGTGACAAATATCTTTTACATAGATCTTTGAATCTTAAATGATTATTTTAGGTTAGATTCTTTTTTTAATTATGTGTCAAAGAATAAACACTTTAAATTTTCTTGATATGTATAGTACACTGGCATTTTCTTGTTGGTAGGCAGTTTTACATACTTTAAATGTTTAGTACTGTCATTGTTTTCAATAGAAATATTATATCTTATGGAATACATTTATCTAATGAGTTCTTTATTGTTGGAGGTTTAGGTCACTTCCTGGCCTTCACTTTTTTAAAGCAAGTATCTGAAATATCTGAATGATCATAGCTCTCAATTATTTTAAATATTTCTTTCTAGGTCCCGAAATTAGAAACAGTTTCTCAAAGAGTATGAGTACTTCTAAGACTTCTTGCACATTTTTCAAATTGCTTTCTGTGGCTGTTGTATCAGCCTAGAAGATGCAGTTTATGAGTGAAGTGTGATGGGTGCTTCCCAGGAGGCACTAGTGGTGAAGAACCCTCCTGCCAGTGCAGGAGACAGAAGAGACGTGGGTCCAGTCCCTGGATTGGGAAGATCCCCTGGAGGAGGGCATGGCAACCTACTCCAGTATTCTTGCCTGCATAATACGATGGACAGTGGAGCCTGGCAGGTCGCAAAAGGTCGGACACGACTGAAACGACTTGGCACTCATGCATGAAAGTTTTGCATCATTGGCTAGCATTAAGTATCAGAGTTATCCAATTTCCACATTTTAATAATAAGAACCAAGACTTCTCCCAGAGAAATCTAAGTAGAGAACTTGACCGGCTGTCATTTTACTGTGTGAGTTGTCTTAAACTCATTCTTTCTCTAATCTTTTAGAAATTAGTGATTTGTTAACAACCTTTAGTAATTGTTTTGAAATGAAGCTCTAAACTCTTGGTTAGATTTGCTGCTAATAATATTACTGTCACTGTGTTGCCATCTATTTTAGTTCTGTGTTGCCAGATACTTTTTATATAGAGTATTTTTATTCAGTCGAATCTGTCAGTCATTTTCCTTCATGATTTCTTCTGTTGCTTCTAAGTTAAAAAGACAACCCTATGTCCTTGTCAACTTTGTTTTTTTAAGTTGAGAAAAATGAAATTACCACTTTTGTATTTTAAAAATGCAAAATATTAGCATTTCATATAATTTTACCTGAAGGTTTTTTTTTATTAATGTTTTCTCCTTCATGGCCTTGTGAAAAAATAAAAATATGTAGAACTAATTTTGAAAGAAATGGTATTTTTCAAGAATGTAAAAAATCAGCTGCCATTTTGGTAGAGTGGTCAATTGAAAAGAAAAGGGAAGGCTGGTCAAGTGGTATAGAGTTGGTTATCATACTAAAGTTACTGTGAAAATATATTTGGTTGCTCTTTTATAATAGGTATTTTTTAAATACATAAAGTACTACTCTTGATTATAGGATTTTATTAGTGATGGACAGGGAGGCCTGGCGTGCTGTGGGTCATAGGGTCACAAAGAGACAGACACGACTGAGCGACTGAACTGAATTGAACTGATTAGTGTGATAATTTTCATGAGTAAAATAGGGTTTAGGTTACTTCATTGTCTTAGATAAGCAAGGATGGGTGAGGAGGAAACTAGCAAGAAAGAGAGGAATCTGATTATTTTAGAATGGGAGTTCAAGAAATAATATATTGATTTTATATTTGTATATTACGTGGGCTCTACATTGGAATTCTAAAAGGAAAATAGCAACATAAGTTAGAAATCAAGCCTCTGCTAGTATATTTTAATCATGAGTAACAACACCCATGGTTTTGGGCTTTCCTTGAGTGGAGATCATTAATTATGATGAATAGGGAAGTGGTTTTGTGATTAGACTAATGTCAACTAAAAAAAAACAGTATTTGATCATCTACATAATTTTCACTTATTACTTTTGATCACGAGTCTCCTGAGGCAAAAGGCTGGTACATTTATCCATTATAAAATTCACCTCTAAGCAAAATATGTCTATAACCTCATGGTAGTAGCAAGAATGGGTGTCAAATGTCAGATTATAGGCAAAACTTAAATCTTACAATTTCTAGAGCATACTTTAATACACTGAAATGTGACATTAATGTACTTTGTATTGAACTGTAAAAAAATTTAATAGTCATCTAATTTTTAAATTATTTTAACTATAAAGACATTATTTTTGTTGTGAAACCCATTTTTCCTGCTTCAGCTGATGAAATCCTACTTGAAAAACATAGAAAAACTTAAGGATAGAATAGATAATAAAAATTATTTTATCACATATTTTCTAGCTTTTTCCTACGATATGCATTTTATGTAAAATTTTTAAATATAATTTTTTTTTAACAATCTGGGTCATTTTACATGTTTCATTTTGCAGTTATAAAAATGTAATTCTAGCATTTCCCCATGGTATTTAATGTCTTTAAAAATATTTGTAAAATTGACTACTGTGCTGCTTCCGTCAAGGGATTAAACCTCAATTTATTTAGTCATTTACTTTTGGGGGACAGTTTTCTATTTTTGAAAAGGATTGTGATTAACACGCTTGCATGGATGAGAAAACAAACCCTTAAAGTTTACATAGTTAAGATTAGAATACAGTTCTGATACATAATCAGTCTTTCTTTGCCTTTTACTTTTTTTTTCCCATATATATATAAAACTTTTGGGGACATATGAAATATTGCAAACATCCTGTATGTAAATAATCCATCTAGAAAATCTCTTAGTAAATCATTCCAATCACTTATTTTCTACGGCATGTTTATAGAGATATAAAATAAACCTACAGAAGGTCAAATATTTTATCTGCTTCATTGTCCATTTTGAACCCAGTGGTTCAAATTTAATTAATGTTTTTGAGGAAAAAACATAACTTAAAAAACCTTTCTAGTACTTTTACCTCTTGGCTTTTGTTAGCAAAAACACTTTTAAAAGGTGATTTTAAAAGATCTTTTAGAGACTAAGTAACTGCATTTAAAGATAGAAATTATAACTTGGAATAAAACAGAAAAGGTTCTGTCAAGAGAGTTAAAAACTTTTGTGAAGTCAGTACAGCAAAGAGAAATAATAAGTAGACTAGTCCAGGTGATTGGTACTGCAGAGAACACCATTCCCTTCCCAGCAGTCGTGAGATGATACAAAGAGAGAGAGAGACAAAGTCAAATAACTGAAAGAAAAGTAGTCACAGGGAATAAGTTTCTTAGAAATAGCTGTTGCCAGGCTACAAAGGCTTTTAAAAATAGGAAGTATTATTTTAAACTGAATTCTAAAAGGTTCAGGAAAGACATTTATGTAATTCTTTAAAAATAATATCTAATAGATTATCCTAAAATATTAATATTTATGGTGTGCTGATACTTAAAATTGTGATAGCAAAAGTAGGTGGTTATAACAATGTTTAAAAAAAACAACCAAGATACTAAAACAGTGTTTAGAACAATATGAATGTTTTTCCTTGTATGTTACTGCACACCTTTTCACTTTAGAAAAAATTTAGGAACCTGAAATTATTTGTGCCTTACCATTTAATATATTAAAAATTGTATTATTAATTATAATTTTATTTTAACCTCATTGTCATGTCTAGAAGTTTTAGTAAAATAATTTGTTTTGCATAGAATTATTTTAGAATTTCTGAGAGGCCTAATGTACCAAGAACTGATGCATATAAAACCCCCTAATTTCTTCCTTTTGTGGGAGAATCTCTTGGTTCAGCTGTCAAAGAAAAAGAAAGCTACAATTTCTGACAGGACATGTCAAGTAAACATTTCTGTGGCACAGTTATGTAGCATTTACAAATAAATGATGGTTTGGATTTGTTGTTTCTTCCATTTTCTGTTGTTTTAAGCTTCTAAACTTTCATTGAGTTAGCCAAACTTCTTTCCCTTTCTCCTTGCCTGTCTTGGTTCCACAGAGCAGGGAGAATTTCTGCTTCATCTGCCTAGCTTCCATATACAGCTACTTTCTTGACAAATCTAAACCTTCTTCCTAAGTTCTGTTCAAAGTTGGTTTAAGCAGTGAGGTTCCATATCTGGGGCTAGGAATGAAGGGAACTAAGTACAGCAGTTGTTTAATCACTAACTTGTGCCTGACTCTTTTGCGACCCCATGGACTATAGCATGCTAGACTCCTCTGTTCATGGGATTTCCCAGGCAAGAATACTGGAGTGTGTTGCCATTTCCTTCTCCAAGGGATCTTCCCAACCCAGGGATTGAACCCACGTCTCCTACATTACAGGTGGATTCTTTCCCGCTGAGCCATTGGGGAAAAGGAGGGGAGAGACACTCATTTTGAAAGAACAACAAGGTAGTCTATAGCATTTTCACAAGGATTTTGAGTACTCTGTGAGTCATTTGATAGTCCATACTGTATCCAGCCAACTAGGCAGGGCTCAACAAAGATGATGGCATTTCTGCAACTAAGGATGACTGAGGAAAAGGAAATTCCAAATAGAGGCTTCTGCACGAGGAAAGCACTGGAGAGATATGCAGGACATGGTTGAAAAATAGTGAGAAGCCATGTACTGTTGAAATGCTGGGTATGAATACAGAAATGGTTGAAAGATAAGGGTAGAAGAATAAGGTTGAAATGTACTGATGGCATTGAAAATTAAGGTGATAATTTATGCTTAAATCTGGAAGCAATGGAATGTCACTGCTGAGTTTTTTAAGCAATAACTTAATTAGAAGCTTGCTTTGTGAAGGTAACATTAACAGCTATATAAAGGGTGGAAAAGTTAAGTGGAAAGAATACAGGTATAGTCTATATAAGGGCTTCCCTTGTGGCTCTGCTGGTAAAGAATCCACCTGCAGTGCGGGAGACCTGAGTTTGATCCCTGGGTTGGAAAGATCCCTGAGTTGGGAAGTCTAAATAAAGGACAAAATAAATATTTAGTGTTTGTGGGCCATAAGATCTCTACCACAACTATACAGCCCTGCTGCTTGCAGCCATAAATAATGTATGAACAAATGAACCTGGCTGTATATTTGCACAGTATATGTGCAGGATCATTTCACATACTGTTATTGGGTAGTGAATATGAGTTTCTTAAACAGACCTTAAGAGGAATATTGTAACCTTAGGATCAGAGTCACCTCTTTAACTTACTCATCTATAAAATGACATCTATCTTAGTTTTTAAAAGAAAATAGCTATAAATAACTTTTTTGCGAACTGCTTAAGCTGTTTAGAAAAAATATTTGATTAAAATTCTTACAAGGAATTTGCTATTGGAAACAGAATATATTCTGTTCCTTTCTGGTCTTTGTTTAAACTAACTTGGTGCTAAGTTCTGTAGGCAAGATAAATCTACTTTTGAGCTATGTATAATATTTCTAGCTTAGACCTTGATCCTAAGAGATAGAATTATAGTAACTGTTAAAATGAAATGTAGCCAGAAATATGATAAGCTGTTGATATGTGTCTCTGTCATAGTGAGATTGCATTTACTTTAAAGGAAAGAGCACAGTACCTATACTGTGAATATGTTTAATATTTTTAAAGTTACTCATTTGAAAAAGCTTGATTAAAATGAGCTTTTTAGATGACATTCACAGTCTTTAAGATGGTTAATGGTAGCATTCAAAAGACTAAAGAAAATTTAGTTCTAACTTTATATGGTCTTTTCTGGCAACTAAAAATTATTTGATTTACCCCCACCCCCCGCCATGAAAGTTAATAAACAAATGAATCTCTAGTTATGTAGAAGTATAGTGTTGCTAAGAACATGGATTTTGTGATCTGGGTTAAAATACAAGTTCTGCCACCTTATCACCTTTTGACTTATGGTAATTTATTCTTCATCTAAGAGATGGTATTAAGAATGTCTGTCTTGTCAGGATCATTATGAGAATTTTGTTAAATGAGATGTCTGTAAAGTGCTTAGCACAGTCTCTGGAACATGATAAGCATGTAATAAATAACTATTTTTTCCCCCAAATTTAATTTTTTAGGTAGTTTATACTCTTTTTCAGGATATCTGTCATGTTGCTGTAAAAGATATGGCACAAAGAAATTATCACTTTTATATATATATATATATATATATATATCGGAGAAGGCAATGGCACCCCACTCCAGTACTCTTGCCTGGAAAATCCCATGGACGGAGGAGCCTGGAAGGCTGCAGTCCATGGGGTCGCTGAGGGTCGGACATGACTGAGTGACTTCACTTTCACTTTTCACTTTCACGCATTGGAGAAGGAAATGGCAGCCCACTCCAGTGTTCTTGCCTGGAGAATCCCAGGGACGGGGGAGCCTGGTGGGCTGCCGTCTGTGGGGTCGCACAGAGTTGGACACTATTGAAACGACTTAGCAGCAGCAGCAGCAGCATATATATATCTATATATATATTTAGGGCTCATGTGATCACTTTAAGAAGTGCCATTTTATTATCAAATAAGTTAGTTAAAAAACTTACTAAGTGTAGATTACATGGTTCATTTTTACTGTTTGTTATAATTTCCACAGTATCATTATCATTCTGTCAATAATCCATCTGTTTGTTAGGTAAATTCTTCCTGACACATAGAATTCTGTAAAATTTATGCTTCAGAATTATTTTATATATGATAATTATAAGATTTTGAAAAGTTGCAAGAAGTTTGTTTCAAATATATACCTGCTAAGGACTGACTGTGATTATGGTTTCAGTGTGTCTGCCCTTTGATGCCCTCTCGCAATACCTACCATCTTACATGGGTTTCTCTTACCTTGGACGTGGAGTAGCTCTTCACGGCTGCTCTAGCAAAGCGCAGCTGCTGCACCTTACCTCGGACAAGGGGTATCTCCTCAGGGCCGCTCCTCCTGACCTTGAACGTGGAGTAGCTCCTCTCGGCCCTCCTGCGCCGGCACAGCCGCCGCTCCTTGGACGTGGGGTTGCTCCTCTCGGCTGCCACCCCTGACCTCAGGCATGGGGTAGCTCCACTCCGCCACCGCTCCTGACCTCTGGGGTGAGGTACCTCCTCTCGGCTGCCACCCCTGACCTTGGGCATGGGGTAGCTTCTCTCGGCCGCCGCCCCTCTTGGAGAAGACTCTTGAGAGTCCCTTGGATTGCGAGGAGATCTAACCAGTCCATTCTAAAGGAGATCAGTCCTGGGTGTTCATTGGAAGGACTGATGCTAAAGCTAAGACTCCAAACTTTGGCCATCTCATGAGAAGAGTTGACTCACTGGAAGAGACTCTGATGCTGGGAGGGATTGGAGGCAGGAGGAGAAGGGGACGACAGAGGATGAGATGGCTGGATGGCATCACCAACTCAATGGACATGAGGTTGAGTGAACTCCAGGAGTTGGTGATGGACAGGGAGGCCTGGTGTGCTGCAATTCATGGGGTCACAAAGAGTAGGACATGACTAAGCGACTGAACTGAACTGAACTGAAGCATTGACTATTTTCCAAACACTATCCTAGGTGCTAATGATGCAGTCTCAAAAACGACAGAATGATCTCTGTTCGTCTCCAAGGAAAACCATTCAATGTCACAGTTATCCAAGTCTATGCCCCAACCAGTAATGCTGCAGAAGCTGAAGTTGAATGGTTCTATGAAGACCTACAAGACCTTTTAGAACTAACACCCAAAAAAGATGTCCTTTTCATTATAGGGGACAGGAATGCAAAACTAGGAAGTCAAGAAACACCTGGAGTAACAGGTAAATTTGGCCTTGGAATGCGGAATGAAGCAGGGCAAAGACTAATAGAGTTTTGCCAAGAAAACGCACTGGTCATAGCAAACACCCTCTTCCAACAACATAAGAGAAGACTCTACACATGGACATCACCAGATGGTCAACAACGAAATCAGATTGATTATATTCTTTGAACCCAAGGATGGAGAAGCTCCATACAGTCAACAAAAACAAGACCAGGAGCTGACTGTGGCTCAGATCATGAACTCCTTATTACCAAATTCAGACTCAAATTGAAGAAAGTAGGGAAAATCGCTAGACCATTCAGGTATGACCTAAATCAAATCCCTTATAATTATACAGTGGAAGTGAGAAATAGATTTAAGGGCCTAGATCTGATAGATAGAGTGCCTGATGAACTATGGAATGAGGTTCGTGACATTGTACTGGAGACAGGGATCAAGGCCATCCCCATGGAAAAGAAATGCAAAAATAAGCAAAATGGCTGTCTGGGGAGGGCTTACAAATAGCTGTGAAAAGGAGAGAGGCAAAAAGCAAAGGAGAAAAGGAAAGATATATAAGCATCTCAATTCAGAGTTCCAAAGAATAGCAAGAAGAGATAAGAAAGGCTTCTTCAGCGATCAATGCAAAGAAATAGAGGAAAACAACAGAATGGGAAAGACTAGAGATATCTTCAAGAAATTAGAGATACCAAGGGAACATTTCATGCAAAGATGGGCTCAATAAAGGACAAAAATGGTATGGACCTAACAGAAGCAGAAAATATTAAGAAGAGGTGGCAAGAATACACGGAAGAACTATACAAAAAAGATCTTCACGACCCAGACAATCATGATGATGTGATCACTCATCTAGAGCCAGATATCCTGAAATGTGAAGTCAAGTGGGCCTTAGAAAGTATCACTACGAACAAAGCTAGTGGAGGTAATGGAATTCCAGTTGAGCTATTTCAAATCCTGAAAGATGATGCTGTGAAAATGCTGCACTCAATATGTCAGCAAATTTGGAAAACTCAGCAGTGGCCACAGGACTGGAAAAGGTCAGTGTTTGTTCCAATCCTGAAGGAAGCCAGGGCCAAAGAATGCTCAAACTACCACACAATTGCACTCATCTCACATGCTAGTAAAGTAGCGCTGAAAATTGTCCAAGCCAGGCTTCAGCA
Source organism: Capra hircus (assembly GCF_001704415.2). Taxonomy (NCBI): domain Eukaryota; kingdom Metazoa; phylum Chordata; class Mammalia; order Artiodactyla; family Bovidae; genus Capra; species Capra hircus. The sequence goes on along the minus strand of NC_030808.1, from coordinate 108,740,377 downwards.
ATACGTGAACCGTGAACTCCCTGATGTTCAAGCTGGTTTCAGAAAAGGCAGAGGAACCAGAGATCAAATTGCCAACATCCGCTGGATCATGGAAAAAGCAAGAGAGTTCCAGAAAAACATCTATTTCTGCTTTATAGACTATGCCAAAGCCTTTGACTGTGTATCACAATAAACTGTGGAAAATTCTGAGAGATGGGAATACCAGACCACCTAACCTGCCTCTTGAGAAATCTGTATGCAGGTCAGGAAGCAACAGTTAGAACTGGACATGGAACAACAGACTGGTTCCAGATAGGAAAAGGTGTACATCAAGGCTGTATATTGTCACCCTGCTTATTTAACTTATATGCAGAGTACATCATGAGAAGCACTGGACTGGAAGAAACACAAGCTGGAATCAAGATTGCCGGGAGAAACATCAATCACCTCAGATATGCAGATGACACCACCCTTATGGCAGAAAGTGAAGAGGAGCTAAAAAGCCTCTTGATGAAAGTGAAAGAGGAGAGTGAAAAAGCTGGCTTAAAGCTCAACATTCAGAAAACAAAGATCATGGCATCCGGTCCCATCCCTTCATGGGAAATAGATGGGAAAACAGTGGAAACAGTGTCAGACTTTATTTTTGGGGGGCTCCAGAATCACTGCAGATGGTGACTGCAGCCATGAAATTAAAAGACACTTACTCCTTGGAAGAAAAGTTATGACCAACCTAGATAGCATATTCAAAAGCAGAGACATTACTTTGCCGACTAAAGTCCATCTAGTCAAGGCTATTGTTTTTTCCAGTGGTCATGTATGGATGTGAGAGTTGGACTGTGAAGAAGGCTGAGCACTAAAGAATTGATGCTTTTGAACTGTGGTGTTGGAGAAGACTCTTGAGAGTCCCTTGGACTGCAAGGAGATCCAACCAGTCCATTCTGAAGGAGATCAGCCCTGGGATTTCTTTGGAGGGAATGATGCTGAAGCTGAAACTCCAGTACTTTGGCCACCTCATGCGAAGGGTTAACTCATTGGAAAAGACTCTGATGCTGGGAGGGATTGAGGGCAGTAGGAGAAAGGGATGACTGAAGATGAGATGGCTGAATGGCATCACGGACTCGATGGACATGAGTCTGGGTGAACTCCGGGAGTTGGTGATGAACAGGGAGGCTTGGCGTTCTGTGATTCATGGGGTCGCAAAGAGTCGGACATGACTGAGCGACTGAACTGAACTGAACGGAATGACACAGAGATGTAAGACATTGTTGCCTTAAAGAAGCTAAACTCATAAATTAGCTAGGAAAAGGAAGTAACAGTTTTCCGGACAAAGGGAACTGAGAGGTTTTGAATAAATATAATGCATTGTTATGAACATATATTCTAGTAACTTTTCTTCACAAGGCTTAGTATTAAAAAAAATTATAATAACCTTCCTATTCCAGTGAAGATGTAACAGTAGGTCAGATTTATCCTCCCATCCCAAACAACTAAAAATTTGGACAAATTATTTTAAAAAACAGCTCTCAAGATAATGGACGTTAGACATGAAAGACAGTGATTCCTGAGAAATGTGAAAAATGAGATGAGCTGTTTAGTTGCTCCAGCTTACGGCCTACAGAACTTGTGCAGTTATGCTGCACGGTAGGAGAACCCAGACAGTACCCGGTGGTCTCATTGAATTGAGATGATAGAGCTGTGATACCCAGGAAGCAAAGCCTATAGAATTCACAGCGCAGGTTACCAGAGAAGAGTGAGCTGTAGAAGGTCTGGAGAGGGCCCCTTGAGTGTTCCACAGACTACTCATCAGTACTTGCATGTGAAGAAACTAGCCAAAGCTTGGGAAAGAACTACGTGAAGTGATTAGAGAAAATCGTACTTCCCACTGATACAGAGTTGGAAATAGTGCTGTTCCCAACCATTAGTAGGAAAGCCTCCTAATTCATGGTGCTTCCAAGCAAGTACTAAATAAAAATCCCTTATCTCAATAGAGGGGGAAATTAACCACAGTTATTCTGGTCCCGCTTAACAAAGCCAGAGCTGAAAGGACCAAACTGCTTCCAAGTAATTGTGTCCCAGAACAAACAACAGGGTAATTTATAGGAATACAAAATATCCAACACACAGCAAAATAAAATTCTTGATGTCTGACATTCTATCAAAAATTATCATATATTCATGAAACCAAAACAATATAACATGTATTTGAAAAATCAATCAGTTAAAACTGACTCAGAATTTAGGCAATAAAAAAATTAGTAGACAAGGACATTAACAATTATATTTCATGTGGTCAGAGAGGTGCTAAAAGGACTGAACATATTTAGAAGAAATATGAAAGCTATTAAAAAATAAAGTTTCTTAATATGAAAACTACATGACTGAGATGAAAATTATACTGGATGGGATTAATGGAGATGACATATTGCAGGAGATGGATTAGTGAAATAAAAGACATAGCGAAAGGAACTATTCAAAATGAAACTGGAGAGAAAAATACTAAAGAAGAAAAGCAGGAAAAAGGGAGCAATTTTGAGCTGTGGTACAACTTCAGGCAATCAAGTACACAACATGCATGTCACTAGAATCCTGAAAGGAAAGGTGAGAAAGGGAGCAACTGAAAGCATCCTCTGCATTGGCACAAGGGTTCTTTACTACTAGTGCCACCTGGGAAACCCAAAAAATATACTCAAAGACCTAATGACTAAAATATTTCCAAACTTGATAAAAACTATAAACCAGAAGTTCCAAGAAGCACAAGCCCCAAGCACACGAAATGTGAGGAAAAATACACCAAGGCATATCACAGTCAAATTGCTTAGAACCAGTGGTGAGAAGAAAATCTTAAAAGCAAATAAAAATATTATTGTTATTATGTATTAGGAAACAAAACTGTGGAAGCAGATTTGTCATTAGAGTCAATGCAAACTACAAGACAGTAAAACAACGTCTTAAAAATAGTGGAAGAAAAATAGTATACACCTGGAATTCTGTACCTTGGGAAAATATATTTCAGAAATTAAGGCTGGATGGAGACTTTTTTAACAGAGACACAGAAGTGGCAAGAATTCGTCACCAAACATCCTGCACTACAAGAAATATCAAAGGAACCCCTTTCCGCATTAGAAAATGATACTGGATGGAAAATTGGATTGATAAAATAATAGAGAGTCCTGGAAATGATAACATCACAGGTAAAGATGTCTCTTTAAAAGATAATGTTTAAAGAATAAGCACAATGTACTGTGGAGTTTATAACAATATGTGACACCAATGACATTACTAATACAGAGGCTGGAAAAGGAGAATTGAGAGGATGCTATTATAAGGTTTTTATAGTGTATAGGAAATGATGTAGTGAAGATAGAGGGTAATAAGTTAAAGGTGTATACTGTGAACTCTAAAGCAAAAACCCAAGTAACACGAAAGAATTGTAGCTAATAAGCAACAAAGACTATAAAATAGAGTTATAAATATGGTCAATCTAAGAAAAGGCAGGGAGAAAAGGGGGGAGCAAACAATTGGATGGGACAAATAGAAAACAAACAGCAATGTAGTAGATTAATTGCTGTTCAATTGCTCAGTCATGTCTGGCTATTTGTGACCCCATGAACTGCAGCACTCCAGGCTTCCCTGCCCTTCACTATCTCCCGGAGTTTGTTCAAATTCATCTCCATTGAGTCTATGATGCCATCCAACCATCTCATCCTCTGTCATCCCCTTCTCTCCTGCCCTCAGTCTTTGCCAGCATCAGGGTCTTTTCCAATGAGTTAGGTCTTCATATCAGGTGGCCAAAGTATTGACTGAAGCTTCAGCTTCAGCATCAGTCCTTCCAATGAATATTCAGGGTTGATTTCCCTTAGATTTGACTGATTTGATCTTCTGGCTGCACAAGAGACTCTCAAGAGTTTTTCCCAGCACCACAGTTCAAATTGGTCTAAATATTCTAATTAAAATGCAGAATTTTTTCAGGTATATAGACTAAGAGGTAAAAGTAATAGAAAAATATATACCAGGCTAAAATTTAACATTTTTAAGATGGTCCCTCTCCTCAAATGGCTATGTAGATTCAATGCAATCCCATGGTAAAATCTTAGCAGGGACTTTTTTTCTTTTGTAGAAACTAATGAAGCAGGGACTTTTTTTTTTTTTTTGTAGAAACTAATAAACCTTTTTTTTATTTTTTGAAACTGGGGATGCAAAAGAGCTAGAAGAACCAAAACTACTTGAAAAAGAAGTTGGAGGAGTTATTCTTCCTGATTTCAAGAGTTAATATAAAACTGTAGTAATAAATAAAGACAATGTGGTATTAGTACCAGTATTGACAAATAGATCAGTGGAGCAGCATAGACTGTCTAGAAATAGACTCATTTCTGTGGATAAATATATCCAATTGATTTTTAACAAATATTCAAAGGCAAAAAACCTACAGAAAAATGACAGGGTTCTCAGTGTATATGTTGCACCGTATACAAATTTAGCAAAATGTATTTCATAGAGCTAAATGTAATCAGAAACTATAAAACTTCTAAGAACATACATAGGGCAAATCTTTGTGAATTGAGGTTACATAAAGATTTCTTAGATATAACACCACAGAAACATCATTTATAAAAGAAAGAATTGATGAATTGGACTTTATCCATTTTAGGGAATTCTGTTCTTCAAAAGAATCTCTTATGATAATGAAAAGCAAGTCCCTCAATAGGGGAGGGGCTTTATAAGTGTAAATATATAATTCCCTGTGAGTGTATGCAATTTGCAAACCTTGTATATGAATAATTACTGTCATTATTATTAAGAACTCTGAAAACTCAATAATAAGAAAGCAGTTTAATAAATCGACAAAAGATTTGACCATCTATTTTACCATCTAATATATGTATGTAGATAATAAACATGCACATGGCAAGATGCTCAGCACCAATAATCATTGGGAAAATATAGATTAAAACTTAGTGTAAGTTATACTAAGTCATGACTAGGATGTGGAGCAAGAAACTCTTATACCATGCTACCAGGAATGTGAAACTACTTTGAAAACAGTTTGGTATTTTCTTAAAATGTTAAACATACGTTTACCATATAACTCAACCATTCCAATCCTAGATATTTACCCAAGAGGTATGAAAACATGTATTTATACCGAGACTTTCACCTGAATGTTTATACTATGTTTTATAATAGTCAAAAATTGTATGTCCACAAGTGAATGCATAAAGAATTTATAGTGTTTATTTACAATGGAATACTATCCAGTAGGGTAAAGGAATGCATGTCAGTATACACAATGGCGTGGATGAATTTCAAAATAATTATGCTGAATTTAAAACCTAGACATAAAAGAGTATATATCATATGATTCCGTCTGTATAACATATAGAAAATGCAAAGTAATGTATAATGATAGAAATCAGATCATTGGTTGCCTGGGAACTGGGAAGTGGAATAGAGGCACAGAGGGGCATGGAAGAATTAGAGAAGGATGTGGAAAATTTTTGAGTAATGGGTATGCTGATTATCTTAAATAGTAATGATGCCTGCGTGGCTATATATGTATGTCAAAACCTATAAAACTGGACACTTTAGATGGTGTAATATATTATAGTTTTATTATACCTTGATAAAGTGTTAGTTACCCAGTTGTGTCCAGCTCTTTGCAGTCCCATGGACAGTAGCCCATCAGGCTCCTCTGTCCATGAAACTCTCCAGGCAAGAATATTGGAGTGGGTTGCCATTTCCTTCTCCAGGGGATCTTCCCAACCCAGGGATCCAATCCAGGTCTCCTGTATTGTAGGCAGATTCTTTACTGTCTGAGTCATTAGGGAAGCCGCTGTCTGAAATCTTTAAGAAAATATAGAAATAACACACAGTGTAGACATTTAGTAAATTTGTAATTTAAATTGTTATTATTTTTATTATTTTCCTCATTATGCTGTAAGATCTTTAAAATTTGAAATGATATTGGAGTAATGTCAGCTTCATGGCATGAAATGAGACATTACCTTTGTCTTTGCCCTTCAGTATTCAACAAGTAAAACATATACTACTCAGTAAAGTTGACTCTGCCCAGCATAATAGAATGCCAGAGAATTCTACATATATCTGTACATCTAAATAGGAGTCAGTGGTCTGGAACACACGGAGATAGAATTGAGGAAACAGCAGAGGGGGCTGCCTGTGATTATGGCCCTCCAGTCTCAGCAGCTGTACCCCAAGGTCCATGGAACGAAGTAGCAGTAGAGGAGGTGGCACACATGACTTTGACTTCCTGGCTGCAGCAGGAAAGATGGCACACAGGGCAGCTGTGGCCACAGGTAACTGGGCTGCAGTGACAGTGGGGCCAGAGTCACCACTTCCCTCCCCACCTGAAGCAACAGAACTGCATGCCTAACAACAACAGACATGGCAGAGGTGTCCATGCAACCCTGACTCCTCTTCCACCCTCACCCTCCATGGTGGTAGAGCTTGGGACTCAGGATATCATGGGCATGGCAGAAGGGCCCACCATTCCAGTGCTCTAAGGGGTGACCTAGCAGCAGCAGGGCACCAGTGACCTTCAAGGCACAGTGATAAGGAAGGCACAGAGTGATGCCTCTAACAGAGGTAGTAGAGATGGAAAGTGCTGACTCTCAAATATAATCAGAGGCAGCTCATGTGTGATTTGTGTAGTATAGCATCATTTATTGGAAAACAAATAAAGGCCTCTAATTTCTAACCTGTTGAATGGTTAGAATGAAGTAGAAAGGTGTTTGCTTCTTTAAATGCACCAGAAGAACAACTCATCGAGCACCATGAAGAACAGCTTATCAAGCAAGAAGACTATACCAAAAAAAGAAAATTACAGTTCTCTAGAAACCAAACATAAAGTCATGGAATACTGCAATCTAACTGATAGAGTATTCAAAATATCTGTTACGAAGAAGCTCAATGAACTAACAAGAAAAGTTAGAAGGCAGGTTAATGGGCTCAGGGATAAAGCTTGAAACTCTAAAAAAAAGAACCAAACAAATTCTGGAGCTGAAAATCTCAATCTACAAGATGAAGAATGCATTAGAAAACATTGGAAGTAAACCAGACCATTTGGAAGAGAGAACACAGAGAATTCTATAAGTAGAAATAGAGAAACAGTATAAGTAGAAGAAGAATAAGAAATAAGATACAAAATAGTTGAAGAAATACTATCAGTCAAGCGTAGTCTATCTAGCAAAATTATCATTCAGATATGAAAGAGAAATAGATTTTCTCAGACAAAAAATGCTTAGGGTCTTCATCAGCACTAGACCTTACAATAAATGTCTAAAGTAGCTCTTATACCAGAAGTAAGAAAGCGAAAATACCAAAACTTTGAGTGCTATGATAGATAGAATCAGAAAATTATAACTTTGTATCAGAATAGATATTTAAATACTTTATTATACCATGAAGGTTAAAAGGAGGGAAAAAGCATAAAAATAACTGTAACTACTTTGGTAACAAACTCACAACGTGAAAAGAAATAATTTGAGACAAGACACAAAAGGAAAGGAGGAAAAGGATAGAACAGGTATAGATAAATGAACATAAGATGCCATCAGCAGGACAAGGGCTATTTTACCAAGACATTTTATATAAACTGCATGGTAACCACAAAACATAAATCTAGTGTAGAGACAGAAAACATAAAAACAGAGAAAACCACTAAACTAAAATGGTAGGCAGAAACAGTGGGAAAGAAACAATGTAAATACAGAACGAGAAAATAAAAGATATAATGACAGTGCTAAGTTCTCATCATTCAATGACTGATAAATGTAAATGGAACTAACCCATCAAAAAATACAGTGGCTAGACAGATTGAAAAACAAAACTCAACTATATGCTTCCTTTAGGAGATTCACCTTGGCTCTCAAGGCAAAAATAAGCTAAAAGTGAAAAACTGAGAGATAATACTCCAAACAAATGGCAGCCAAAAATAAGTAAGTATAGCCATACATGTATCAGACAAAATAAGCTTCAAGCCAAAAAATGTAATAAGGGACAAAGATGGACATTATATACTGATAAACAGGACAATTCACTGAGACAACATCAGTTATTGAAATATATGCACCTAACATAGGTCCAGGCTTCCCTGGCAGCTCAGCTGGTAAAGAATCCACCTGGCAGGCAGGAGACCCTGGTTTTGATTCCTGGAGAAGGAATAGACTACCCACTCCAGTGTTCTGGGCATTCCTGAGGGCTCAGGTGGTAAAGAATCCGCCTGCAATTCAGGAGTGAAGTGAAGTCACTCAGTCATGTCCAACTCTTTGTGACCCCATGGACAGTAGCCTGCACCAGGCTCCTCCGTCCATGGGATTTTCTAGGCAAGAGTACTGGAGTGGGTTGCCGTTTCCTTCTCCAGGCAATCTTCCCAACCGAGGGATTGAACCCAGGTCTCCCACATTGTAGACCGACGCTTTACCATCTGAGCCACCAGGGAAGTTGGGAGATCTGGGTTCAATCCCTGGGTGGGGAAGATTCCCTGGAGGAAGGCATAGCAACCCACTCCAGTATTCTTGCCTGGAGAATCCCCATGGACAGAGGAGCTTGGCAGGCTACAGTCCACGGGGTCACAAAGACTTGGACACGACTGAGTGACTAAGCACAGCACAGCACAACATGGGTCCATTGGAATATACAAAACAATTACTAAAGGGAGGAATTGACAATAATGTATTATTCATAGGGGACTTCAACAAAATACTGACATCAATGAATAGATCATCTGGACAGAAAATCAAAAAGGAAACAACCTTAAATGAAAGTTTGGGCCAGATGGATCTGATAGATTTATGCAGAATTTTCCATTTAAATGCAACAGAAAACAGGTTCTTCTTAGGTAGTCATGGAACTTTCTCAAGGATTGACCATATGTTGGGAAACAAAACAAGTCCCAATAAATTTAAAAAGATTGATATCACATCAAATATCTTTTCTTATCACATCCATGTTGTAGCATATTATAGAATTTCCATCTTTTTAAAAACTGAATAATATTTCACTGTATCTTTATACCACATTTTGCTGCTCCACACATTCAGTGGACACTTGGGTGTTTCAGTTTTAGTTATTATGAATTATGCTTCTATGAACATGAGTGTACAAAGGTCTCTTCAAGACACTGCTTCTAATTTTAGGGGAACAAACTGGTTCTAAATAGGAAAAGGAATACGTCAACTCTGTATGTTGTCACCCTGCTTCTTTAACTTATATGCAGAGAACATCATGAGAAACGCTAGGCTGGAAGAAGCACAAGCTGGAATCAAGATTGCCGGGAGAAATATCAATAACCTCAGATATGCAGATGACACCACCTTTATGGCAGAAGGTGAAGAGGAACTAAATAGCCTCTTGATGAAAGTGAAAGAGGAGAGTGAAAAAGTTGGCTTAAAGCTCAACATTCAGAAAACGAGATCATGGCATCTGGTCCCATCACTTCATGGCAAATAGAAGGGGAAACAGTGGATACACTGTCAGACTTCATTTTGGGGGGCTCCAAAATCGCTGCAGATGATGATTCAGTTCAGTTCAGTTCAGTTCAGTTGCTCAGTCGTGTCCAACTCTTTGCGACCCAATGAATCGCAGCACGCCAAGCCTCCCTGTCCATCAGTAACTCCCAGAGTTCACTCAGACTCACGTCCATCAAGTCCGTGATGCCATCCAGCCATCTTATCCTCTGTAGTCCCCTTCTCTTCCTGCCCCCGATCCATCTCAGCATCAGAGTCTTTTCCAATGAGTCAACTCTTCGCATGACGTGGCCAAAGTACTGGAGTTTCAGCTTCAGCATCAGTCCTTCCAAAGAAATACCAGGGCTGATCTCCTTCATAACGGACTGGTTGGATCTCCTTGCAGTCCAAGGGACTCTCAAGAGTCTTCTCCAACACCACAGTTCAAGAGCATCAATTCTTCGGCGCTCAGCCTTCTTCACAGACCAACTCTCACATCCATACATGACCACTGGAAAAACCATAGCCTTGACTAGACGGACCTTTGTTGGCAAAGTAATGTCTCTGCTTTTCAATATGCTCTCTAGGTTGGTAATAACTTTCCTTCCAAGGAGTAAGGGTCTTTTAATTTCATGGCTGCAGTTACCATCTGCAGTGATTTTGGAGCCCCCCAAAATAAAGTCTGACACTGTTTCCACTGTTTCCCCATCTATTTCCCATGAAGTGATGGGACCGGATGCCATGATCTTCGTTTTCTGAATGTTGAGCTTGAAGCCAACTTTTTCAGTCTCCACTTTCACTTCCATCAAGAGGCTTTTTAGTTCCTCTTCACTTTCTGCCATAAGGGTGGTATCAACTGCATATCTGAGGTTATTGATATTTCTCCCTGCAATCTTGATTCCAGCTTGTGCTTCTTCCAGCCCACCATTTCTCATGATGTACTCTGCATAGAAGTTAAATAAGCAGGGTGACAATATACAGCCTTGACGTACTCCTTTTCCTATTTGGAACCAGTCTGTTGTTCCATGTCCAGTTCTAACTGTTGCTTCCTGACCTGCATATAGGTTTCTCCAGAGGCCAGTCAGGTGGTCTGGTATTCCCATCTCTTTCAGAATTTTCCACAGTTTATTGTGATCCACACAGTCAGAGGCTTTGGCATAGTCAATAAAGCAGAACTAGATGTTTTTCTGAAACTCTCTTGCTTTTTTGATGATCCAGCAGATATTGGCAATTTGATCTCTTGTTCCTCTGCCTTTTCTAAAGCCAGCTTGAACATCTGGAAGTTCACGGTTCATGTATTGCTGAAGCCTGGCTTGGAGAATCAGATGGTGATTGCAGCCATGAAATTAAAAGACACTAACTCCTTGGAATGGAAAGTTATGACCAACCTAGATAGCATATTCAAGACCAGAGACATTATACAAAGTTCCGTCTAGTCAAGGCTATGGTTTATCCAGTAGTCATATATGGATGTGAGAGTTGGACTTTGAAGAAAGCTGAGTGCTGAAGAATTGATGCTTTGGAACTGTGGTGTTGGAGAAGACTCTTGAGAGTCCCTTGGACTGCAAGGAGATCCAACCAGTCCATTTTAAGGGAGATCAGTCCTGGGTGTTCTTTGGAGGGAATGATGCTAAAGCTGAAACTCCAGTACCTTGGCCACCTCATGCGAAGAGTTGACTCACTGGAAAAGACTCTGATGCTGGGAGGGATTGAGGGCAGGAGGAGAAGGGGATGACAGAGGATGAGATGGCTGGATGGCATCACCGACTCGATGGACATGAGTTTGAGTGAACTCAGGGAGTTGGTGATGGACAGGGAGGCCTGGCGTGCTGCAGTTCATGGGGTCGCAAAGAGTCGGACACGACTGAGCGACTGAACTGAACTGAACTGTACCCAGATTTGGAATTTCTGGATCACATGGTAATTCTATGTTTCAGTTTTTGGAGGTATTGCATTATTGATTTCTATAACACTGTACTGTTTTACACAACACTGTACTGTTTTAATTCTTGTCAACAGTACACAAGGGTTCCAGTTTCTCCACCTTCTTACCAACACTTATGCTGTGGGCAAGCAGCTTCAGGAACATATGCACTGCTGTTAGCCACGTGGCTAGTATTGGCGGATGGATAGTTGCTACTCTGCTTATAGCTGAATTTTTTTTAAACAGAAAATTTATTATTAATTATTTTTAGGTCACACTGTGTGGCATGCAGTATCTTAGTTCCCTGACCAGAGATCAGACCATGCCCCTTGCGCTGAGAGGGGGAAGTTTTAACCACTGAACCACCAGGGAAGTCCCTAATAGCTGAAATTGACAGAAATTAACTGCAATATACTTTCTTCCCCTGGTAGTTGCCAGCTTTCAACAGAATCTAGAGTTCTAAAAGAGTTACGTCTGAAAGATTCTGCCAGTGTCATTGTTGTCTAGATGGGGGAGATAGATTCCTGATGCTTCCTACTCTGCCATCTTCTGGTATCCTCACTGTGTATATTTTTTGTATAAAATGAGCACATGATAAGATAAAATTGAGAGTAATAGCTGAAAACCGTATAATGCAGTCCTAATTTTGATTTTGTGATTTGTTTCTTTCTAAGCTTGAGTTCTCTCTTTGCTTGGCAAGTTTTCCAGACTTTATACTTCCCTGTCATTAACAACCCCAAGACTGTGGTTGGCAGCTGGAATGGCTATAGTTTCATCAACTTGCAGAATTTCCATCGTGCTGGCCAGTGGTTAGGAAGCTAAAAATGAATAGAAGTGAGAAGAGTGAGCAAATAGTTTAAATGGTTTTTGTTAAGGTTATTCTTCTTTTTACTTCTCTCTCTCTCTCTCTCTCTCTCTCTCTCTCTCTCTCTCTCTCTCTCTCTCTCTCTCTCTCTCTCTTTTTTTAATGGTCATGGCTCAAAGAATTGTGCTGGTTTGGAACGTTAGCTTTGGCAGTATTTTGAGAATCTAGACATGCAGTCAATTTGTAAGGAACTCAAGGAATTGGACTAAATAACAGTAAACCCAAAGTTGAAGGAAACAATCTAAACCTTGAGGATGTTCACCTCCATAATCATCAAGAGACTGACCTATCTTTTGGTTTCATCTTAGGAGCTTTTGTTTCTTCCTAAGAAAGTGAGTGCTCTTGTCTAAAACTTGGGTTTACAGATGGAGTTATGCAGGTATACTTGGCTACCAAAGGAAAGGGAGAGAGCAGGGCCGTTCTGTATAATCCATGGCAATAAAAGACTTTTAACTCCCTTCCTCCTGAAAAAGGACCTCTATTAGTTTAGAATATGATATATATGATATGAAAACTTACAGTAAAAATTTACACTATTCTTACTATTCCGTAAATGTCAATTCTAATATTTATTTTTTAAAGGAACACATTTATATTCTCTATTTCAATTTTGGTAATATTTATTTTTCAAACTATGTATTATTCATTTTGATTTAAGGAATATTATCTTTCAACAGGATACAATTTTTTCTCTGTAAATTTGCTTCATGCAATATAATTTTGACGTTGTGTTCTTAAATATGTCTTCATTTTATATTTCTTATAATGAGAAACTGCTGTATTCCAAACGTTTGTATTTGATTCTAGTTTCTTACTTTTTTAGGACTTCCCAAGAGTCCGGTCAGGTGGTCTAGTATTCCCATCTCTTTCAGAATTTTACACAGTTTATTGTGATCCACACAGTCAAAGACTTTGGCATAGTCAATAAAGCAAAATAGATGTTTTTCTGGAACTCTCTGGCTTTTTCAGTGATCCAAAGGATGTTGTCAATTTGATCTCTGGTTCCTCTGCCTTTTCTAAAACCAGCTTGAACATCTGGAAGTTCACGGTTCACGTATTGCTGAAGCCTGGCTTGGAGAACTTTGAGCATACTTTACTAGCATGTGAGATGAGTGCAATTGTGCGGTAGTTTGAGCATTCTTTGGCATTGCCTTTCTTTGGAATTGGAATGAAAACTGACCTTTTCCAGTCCTGTGGCCACTGCTGAGTTTTCCATATTTGCTGACATATTGAGTGAAACATTTTCACAGCATCATCTGTCAGATTGCTGGGAGAAATATCAATAACCTCAGATATGCAGGTGACACTACCCTTATGGCAGAAAGTGAAGAGGAACTAAAAAGCCTCTTGATGAAAGTGAAAGTGGAGACTGAAAAAGTTGGCTTAAAGCTCAACATTCAGAAAACTAAGATCATGGTATCTGGTCCCATCACTTCATGGCAAATAGATGGGAAAACAGTGGAAACAGTGTCAGGCTTTATTTGGGGGGGCTCCAAATCACTGCAGATGGTGACTGCAGCCATGAAATTAAAAGACCCTTACTCCTTGGAAGGAAAGTTATGACCAACCTAGAGAGCATATTGAAAAGCAGAGACATTACTTTGCCAACAAAGGTCCGTCTAGTCAAGGCTATGGTTTTTCCAGTAGTCATGTATGGATTTGAGAGTTGGACTGTGAAGAAGGCTGAGCACTGAAGAATTGATGCTTTTGAACTGTGGTGTTGGAGAAGACTCCTGAGAGTCCCTTGGACTGCAAGGAGATCCAACCAGTCCATTCCAAATATGATCAGTTCTGGGTGCTCTTTGGAAGGAATGATGCTAAAGCTGAAACTTCAGTACTTTGGCCACGTCATGCGAAGAGTTGACTCATTGGAAAAAACTCTGATGCTGGGAGGGATTGGGGGCAGGAGGAAAAGGGCACAACAGAGGATGAGATGGCTGGATGGCATCACTGACTCGATGGACGTGAGTTTGAGTGAACTCCAGGAGTTGGTGATGGACAGGGAGGCCTGACTTGCTGCGATTCATGGGGTCGCAAAGATTCGGACATGACTGAGCGACTGAACTGAACTGAACTGAGGTGGTTTCCCAGGTGGCTCAGTTGGTAAAGAATCCACCTGCACGAGACTCTGCCTGAATCCCTGGGTTGGGAAGATCCCCTGGAGAAGGGAAAGGCTACCCAGTCCAGTATTCTGGCCAGGAGAATTCCATGGACTGTATAGTCCATGGGGTCACGAAGAGTCGGACTTTCACCTTCAGGTGGCTCTAGTGGTAAACAGTCTGCCTTCCAGTATAGGAGACGTAAGAGATGCAGGGTTGATCCCTGGGTTGGGAAGATCCACTGGAGGAGGGCATGGAAACACACTCCCGTATTATTGCCTGGAGTATCCCATGGACAGAGTAGTCTGGCAGGAAAGTTTCTTTTCTAGCTCTGAATAACAATAGTACCATTCACCAATTTTAGATAAACAAAATATTACCAAAATTAAATTACAAAGACTGAAAAAAAAGTCTATCCTTATTCTTTTCTATATGAAATTAATTGCTTTGACTTGATGAATATCCTAGTAATTAGAAGAATCCTGAGATCTGGAGTCAGTAGGTCTTCATTTCAATCTGTCATTTACTAGTAAAAGCAAGTTAGTAAAGTACTCTTATTCCCTGGTTTTCTTTATCTTTGAAATATTAATCCTGTATTATAGATTGTTAAAGAAATTAATAACTACAAATATGTTTTAACAAGTGTTTTGCCTTGAGCATCAACCATCAAGACTCTACGGATGATAATCATGTTTTTAAGAGAGTAGTCTTAAGTAGGGGAGAGGGAGAGCTGCTATGGAGTGGAATTTTGTGGGTTCAGAGACTTTAACAATATTGTTAATATTTTATTGGATGTTGGTTCTCATCACTTTATATATTTGTCTTAAATATTTATTTGTTAGTGTCTCCTTATGAAAAACTTATAATTTTTCCATGAAATAACCTTAACCAATACAGGGTCTCGCCTTTTTCTATCAAAGGTCACTGGTTACCAGGATACTCTGAAATGTATACTTCATAATTCTGTGACCTGCTAGTCAGAACATCATTTCCTTCTTGCCATTCTAGTTATTTCATGATGCACAAAGTATCTTGTTTCTACCGTGTCTGTTAAGTAGATGGCAGAGGTCACAGACTGTTTGTGGATTGAATCTGGTTCTGAGAAGAACTGTTTGTTCCACGCACTATTTGTCTTTTAGGTGACTTAAAGTCTCAGGAAAAATCAAGAAATTTTATGACCCTAGACTTACATTTCTGCCTAACAGCGAGTTGTTGCTGAGTTCCAGCAGCTTTGTTTAGCTGGGCCATGGGCTTCACAGTTCTGTACATTTACTCTGTTCCCTCAAAGTGATATGAGACGTTGTGAAATTGTTGTCATCATTATAAATGTTTGTGTTAATTGCTTGACTCATATAGGCAGTTTCCTTTATAACTGTTGCAGAGATCATATTCAGTAGATATGTTTTGTAACTTCATAAAACACACTTACATGTCTTTTTTTCTACAGACATATATATAAAATACCCTTTTTGTTTGTCAGCTCCTTCTCTCATTTTCAATCAGTCCTTTCATGTTGCCAGTTAAATTTTTCTCAAATCT
This sequence comes from Capra hircus, assembly GCF_001704415.2. Taxonomy (NCBI): domain Eukaryota; kingdom Metazoa; phylum Chordata; class Mammalia; order Artiodactyla; family Bovidae; genus Capra; species Capra hircus. Next base: position 108,724,507 of record NC_030808.1, on the reverse strand, counting down.
AGTTTTTCCTGTCCAACCTTACTACTCCTGCACCACCCCAGGCCCTCATCATCTCTCACCTGCATTTCTTTAATTGCTCCCTAACTGAACTCCTTGCCGTCTGTTTTGTTCTTTTCAGTTCATCCTCAAATATGTTGCTAGAGTGATGTATCAGAGTGCAGATCTCATCTCATCACCCCACTGTTTCAAATTCTCCCAAGTCTATCCATCTTATATGGCAGAAGTCAACAGATTTTTCCTTACAGATCTAGGTAGTAAATATTTTAGACTTTGCTGGCCATAAGTTTCCTACCACAAACAATTGACTCTGCTGCCGTTGAGTTGAGCACGAAAGCAACTATAGACAATACATAAACAAATGAGCATGTCTGTGTTTCAGTAAAAGTTGTTTACAAAATCAGGTTTAGACCATAATTTGCTCCCTCTCCCATGATATAAAAGGTTATCCCTGTCTTCTTTCCTGATGCATCTACCACTTTCCCATCATTTGTCTTATAGTTTATTCAGAAGCACCATTCAAATTCTTACACCTTTCTGAGCATAACATCTCCTTTCTATATCCAGTTATATAATTATTTTCAGGCTGTTTTTCCACAAATTGCACAACATTCAAATATATCTTGGAAAATATTAATTCTCAAATGATGGTATCCTATATAAACATGAAATTATTCAGAAACTTATTGTAAAGTCTTAAGTATTTCAGTTTTTAACAGATCTTTCATAAAAATCATAAGCTTGATACGATCCATGTTATAGTTTGCATACCATCAATATATATTATCTGAAAATCTCAGAATAAGGTCACTGGTAGGAAAGTATTTTCAATATTATCATCTATATTGAATCAAAGTTCATTGAGAGAATAATTTTAAGAACATTAATGGGAACTGATAGCAGTAATTCACATTGTTTCTTATCTTTATCACAGTTACTCCTTTCAAATACTGTGCAGAAAGAAGGAAATATTTGGTTTTAGGATATGATATTTATCTAAGGTATTGGACTTTAAGTTGATATTTATATAGGTCATTTTGCATGTTTCCATATGTAAAGAAATAACACAATTTGAGAGTATGTTGTTAAATGTGTTGATTTTGCCTCATTATTAAATTGCCTTTCTTTTGCCTCTTGCTGACTGTACAAGTTGGGTAGTAGATAAAACCTGTTACAGTAAAAAAAAAAAAAAAGAACTTCATTTTTCACACTTTTCATTATTATGAAAAGTAATAATCTTCATAATAATGAAAAGTGTGATTCGATTACTAGAGTGAGAAAGTAGATTGGTAGAGCTGCTGTGATGGAATTTTGTTAAGATGTGGGTTGATATTAATACTGATTATTGTCACGGTCTTTGTAGACTGGGACCTGGGGACTGGAGTTGATGAGAAGAGGAACGCAGGGGACCCAAGTCTTGAATGAAACAAGGGTGCTTTATTTGCAGAAACGCACATTTATATATCTTCATACAAGGCAGCTTTAGGCAGTAAAAAAATTGAGCAAAAACAAAGCCAAGCAAATAACAATCTTTAAAGGGCCAGAAAGCATTCCATATCCTGAGTAAGAGGGGCATAACTGAATAGATTACCTGTAGGTAAAAGGTCACTGAGGGGAGTCACTAAAAGGAATCCAAGCAGGTGCCCTTTCTCATGATCTCAGTCTTGAGAACTGCATGCAGCTCTGCTCATTCCTGTTTTCCAGGAACTGATAAGGAATAGAGAGTCCTAAAGAAACTGCACACAAAAGAAGAGAATAACATATTGGATCCCTTAAAGTTGAACGTCCCCTGACAGATTATGATAAAGTTCACTAAATTTTCTGATACTCACATAATAATACATTAATTTAAAGCTCTGTTAAAACTGACTTATATATGTTTTTTATGGTTTCTTTTTAGCCACCAGCTGAACAGGCCAAAGCAAGACTGCAATTGGTTTTAGAAGCTGCTGGTAAGTGTAAATAATTAATTATATTTAAATGAAAAAATGTGAAATAAGTCCTAGCATTCTTACAGGTGGATCAAAGAGCAAACTACCTATTTTCATATAGCCTCACAATTTATGACATCTATGTATGGCCATGTGTGCGTGCATGCTTAGTCGCTTCAGTCGTGTCTGATTCTTTGCAGCCCTGAGGACTGTAGTCTGCCAGGCTTCTCTGTCCTTAGGATTTTCCAGGCATGAATACTGGAGTGAGTTGCCATGTCCTCTTCCAGGGGATCTTCCTGACCCAGGGATCAAACCTGTGTATCCTGTGTCTTCTCAATTGCAAGCAGATTCTTTTACCACTGTACCACCGGGGAAGTCCCATGTGTGGTCATATTTTAACCTCAAATATATATTGCTACAGTGTAATGGTTCTTTATGTCCTTATTTATAATATTGCTACAATTTTAGTTTTAATTTTGATGAGATCTAGTTTATTGACTTTTGTTTTTTATGGACTATTCTTTTAGTGGCATGTTTAAGAAAAATTTTATACTTTTACATTTTAGATTTGAGAATGTGATCTATTTTGATTTAATTGTTGTATAAAGTGAGATTTAGATCAAGGTTTAATTCTAAAGGAATTGAGATAAATGTCATTTAATAATCCTCCAGTTCAGTTCAGTTCAGTTACTTAGTTGTGTCCGACTCTTTGCAATTCCATGGACTGCAGCACGCCAGGTTTCCCTGTCCATCACCAACTCCCGGAGAGTGCTCAAACTGATGTCCATCTAGCCGGTGATGCCATCCAGTTGTCTCATCCTCTGTCGTCCCCTTCTCCTCCTGCCTTCGATCTTTCCCAGCATCAGGATCTTTTCCAGTGAGTCAGTTCTTCACATCAGGTGGCTAAAGTATTAGAGTTTCAGCTTCAGCATGAGTCCTTCCAATGAATATTCAGGACTGATTTCCTTTAGGATTGATTGGTTGGATCTCCTTGCAGTCCAAGGGACTCTCAAGAGTCTTCTCCAACACCACAGTTCAAAAGCATCCATTCTTCGGCGCTCGGCTTTCTTTATTGTCCAATTCTCACATCCATACATGACTACAGGATAAACCATAGCTTTGACTAGATGGACCTTTGTTGGCAAAGTAATGTCTCTTCTTTTTAATATGCTGTCTAGGTTGGTCAGAGCTTTCCTTCCAAGGAGCAAGCACCTTTTCATTTCACAGCTGAAGTCACTATCTGTGGTGATTTTGGAGACCAAATGGTCAATACCGAAATCACATTGATTATATTCTTTGCAGCCAACGATGGAGAAACTCTATACAGTCAGCAAAAACAAGACCCGAAGCAGACTGTGGCTCAGATCATGAATTCCTTATTGCAAAATTCAGACTTAAATTGAAGAAAGTAGGGAAAACCACTAGGTCAAATCCCTTACAATTATACAGTGGAAGTGACTGACAGATTCAAGGGAAAAAATCTGATAGATAGAGTCCCTGAAGGAGTATGGACGGAGGTTTGTGACATTGAACAGGAGGAAGCAATCAAGACCATCCCCAAGAAAAAGAAATGCAAAAGAGGAAAAATGGTTGTCTGAGGAGGCCTTACAAATAGCTGAGAGAAGAGAAACAAAAGTCAAAGGAGACAAGGAAAGATATACCCATCTGAATGTACAGTTCCAGAAAATAACAAGGAAAGATAAGGAAAGCCTTCCTCAGTGCCCAATGTGAAAAAATAGAGGAAAAGGATAGAATAGGAAAGACTAGAGGCATCTTTAAGAATATTGGAGATACCAAGGAAACATTTCATGTGAAGATGGGCACAATAAAGGATAGAAATGGTATGAACCTAACAGAAGCAGAAGATATTAAGAAGAGGTGGCAAGAATACACTGAAGAACTATACAAAAAGATCTTCATGACCCAGATAACTACAGTGGTGTGATCACTCACCTAGAGCCAGACATCCTAGAATGCGAAGTCAAGTGGGCCTTAGGAAGCATCACTATGAACAAAGCTAGTGGAGTTGATGGAATTCCAGTTGAGCTACTTCAAATCCTGAAAGATGATGCTGTGAAAGTGCTGCACTCAATATGCCAGCAAATTTGGAAAACTCAGCAGTGGCCATAGGATGGGAAAAGTCAGCCTTCATTCCAATTCCAAAGAAAGGCAATGCCAAAGAATGCTCAAACTACCACACAATTGTACTCATCTCACAGGCTAGCCAAGTAATGCTCAAAATTCTCTAGGCGAGGCTTCAATAGTACTTGAAAGCTGAATTTAGAAAAGGCAGAGGAACCAGAGATCAAATTGCCAACATCTGTTGGATCATCAAAAAAGCAAGAGAGTTCCAGAAAAACATCTATTTCTGCTTTATTGACTATGCCAAAGCCTTTGTGTGGATCACAATAAACTGTGGAAAATTCTGAGAGAGATGGGAATACCAGACCACCTGACTTGCCTCTTGAGAAACCTGTATACAGGTCAGGAATCCAACCAGAATTGAAAGAGACACGTGTACCCCAATGTTCATCACAGCACTGTTTATAATAGCCAGGACATGGGAGCAACCTAGATGTCCATCAGCAGAAGAATGGATAAGAAAGCTGTGGTACATATATACAATGGAGTATTACTCAGCCATTAAAAAGAATACATTTGAATCAATTCTAATGAGGAGGATGAAAGTGGAGCCGATTATATAGAGTGAAGTAAGCTAGAAAGAAAAACACCAATACAGTATACTAATGCATATATATGGAATTTAGAAAGATGGTAATGATAACCCTGTATGCGAGACAGCAAAAAAGACACAGATGTATAGAAGTCTTTTGGACTCTCTGGGAGAGGGAGAGGGTGGGATGATTTGGAAGAATGGCATTGAAACATGTATAATATCATATAAGAAACGAATCACCAGTCTAGGTTCGATGCAGGGTGCATGATGCTTGGGGCTGGTGCACTGGGATGACCTGGAGGGATGGGGTGAGGGGGGGAGGTGGGAGGGGGGTTCGGGATTGGGAACACATGTACACCCTTGGCGGGTTCATGTTGATGTGTGGCAAAACCGATACAATATTGTAAAGTAAAATAATAATGATAATAATAAAAAAGCAAGAGTTCCAGAAAAACATCTACTTCTGCTTTATTGACTACACCAAAACCTTTGAGCGTGTAGATCACAATAAACTGTGGAAAATTCTTAAAGAGATGGGAATACCAGACCGCCTTACCTGCCTCCTGAGGAATCTGTGTGCATGTCAAGAAGCAACAGTTAGAACCAGACATAAAACAACAGACTGGTTCCAAATTGGGAAAGGAGTACGTCAAGGCTGTATATTGTCACCCTACTTATTTGACTTATATGCAGAGTGCATCATGCAAAATGCCGGGCTGGATGAAGCACAAGCCAGGAGAAGTATCAATGACCTCAGATATGCAGACAACACCACTGTTATGGCAGAAGGCAAAGAGGAACTAAAGAGCCTCTTGATGAAAGTGAAAGAGGAGTGTGAAAAAGCTGGCTTAAAATTCAACATTCAGAAAACTAAAATCATGGTATCTGGTCCTGTCACTTCATGGCAAACGATGGGGAAATGATGGAAACTATGACAAACTTTATTTTCTTGGGTTCTGAAATCCTCCAGTTACATTGGACTAGCTCATTGGACTAGCCTGGATACCATCTAATCTGAACATCTTGTGTGTTTTAGTATCTCAGTTGCACAATAATTTGATTTTAGATTACTTTGATTTTACAATACACAGATTCATGTAGACACTAAATACTTCACCTGACCCAGAGAGATGTTGTGGGAGGGAGGTGGAGGGGTTCATGTTGGAACACATGTAAGAATTTAAGATTTTAAAATTTAAAAAAAAAAAATAAATTAAAAAAAAAAATAAAAAAAAAAATAAAGATAAAAAGATTCATGTTATCTTTTGCAGGTACTGATAGATTAATTTTTAGTCTTAATGTGCTCCTTAAAAAAATGTTACATTTAAATAATAAGTTGTTAAGATCAAGAATGAGATAAGGTTAGAATAATATAACTAAAGTAGTATATATATATATTTTTCATATTTCTTAAAGTTTTTTACTTTTTATAGATCTATAGAGTTCATAGTCTCCAAATGGAAATGAGAATTCTGTTTTAATGTCAAAAGTAATTTCAGACTAACAAATGATAGTAGTTATATTTTCATCATTCATTGAGAAAATACATATGTGCATATTAATTCAAAGATTTCTTGCATTAGCTCCTTGTATTCTCAGCCAAAGTGTCCACTGTCTAAAATTTGGAAACGCCAGTATAAATGATATACTGACTTCATAAATCACTAATTGAAGTAATTTACCATGTAAAAATGAATATTTAGACTATGAATTTCTATACCACTTCATATTATTTGAAAAAATCACTTATTTTTATGTATTGATCGTACTCATTTTATCTTTCATTATATAGAAAACATGATACATTAAAATTTTGCAATTTAAAAAAAAACAAAAAACATTATTAGTTTTTTAAACTTTGACTCTCATATATATACTATAGGATAGAGCTAGTTAATATGATTCTCTAGTATTTATATACTATATGTTTATTCTTTATTTGCATTTTGCTTTGAAGAAATATTTTCAGTTCATAATTTGGGTATGAAGAAACTCTCATTTTAAAGGTAAATATTTATGCTGCTTGGTCCAGAAAATACTTGTTTCTATTAACACAAGTAATATAGAATTTTATTTGATAGTTTTACACATTTTCTTTATCTTTAAATATTACTTTGAAGCATATTATAAAACAGATCTGACAATACAAACCTCAGTATATAACTTGCTTATGTCGGTCCCTGCTTTCATCTCTCATTTTTTTAATTTAACATTCTAAATTCTATTAAGAATAAAAAGTGAGGTTCTATAATTTGACAAACACTCAAAATATTATGACAGTTTTCAAATTAAAAAACTTACATTAGCCCCTATAGGCAAAGGACAGACCTTAGCTAGATGTAGCATTATTTATTAATCATTTTCTTCTTATTGAACATTTATATTGTCTCTACTTTACCTCTATATATACATATACATACATACCTGTGATGTATATCCTGTTACAAATTTTGTTTTTCATATTTTAGATTACTTTTTTGGAACTGATTGCTATAGAAATGAGTATGAAGTTAGAGGCTATTATTAATAATATTTAGAGTGGCTTTTTATACGTTTTTGCTAAATTGTTTTACAAAAGGATTATTCTACTTTTCATACTGCTTAAGAAACCATTTTACCAGATTTTGGTATTTAATGCCAGGTCTATGACTGTGTTGGTTTATAACATGAAATAACATATTAATATACTTCTTTGAAAAACATCCATTACCGTTATTAATGACAACTTGTAACCTTGGAGAGGGGAAGCAGATTGATGGATAGGAGAGCACTAAGTTGATATAGAACGTAACATCAAAGTTCTAGATAACGGTTTCAGTGGTGAATTAAGGAGTTCATTGAATTAAAAATCAATATATTAATAATGTAGGAGGGAATAAGAAGAACTTGAGCTCAGTCTAGTAAGACTTGTAGAAAAGTCTTGCCTAGTCCTAAGACTGAGATAGCTGGATAGCAAAGCCTGGTAGCTCCCATTCTCTCTTATTGGAGTTTACTTGAGTTCCCATGGAAAACACCCTCGACTTTGGGGCCTTAAAATTGGATATCAGGAAGAACTTGAGGCTGTATGCTAGATTCTTGAGCCAGGATTTATTTCAGCGTTATAGTTAACGTAATCTCCTAGATAGGGTTCATATGTAGAAATCTTGCTAAGTCTTTTACTCTAATTGTAGGTCTCAGAAGAAAGTTGAATATATAACCATTGCATTGTTATTGATTTATTAATGCATAGTAATAATGATCTTGGTTTGGATTTAAAATATATTTAGAACGTTTGGCAATAATTATTAATGGTATGATTTTGAAAGACGTGTATGAGTAGAATAGCATTCAGACTTCCTAGGTGGTTCAGTTGTAAAGAATCCACTTGCCAGTGCAGGAAACAGAGGAGACATGGATTCAGTTCCTGGGTCAGGAAGAGCCCCTGGAGAAGGAAATGACAACCCACTCTGGTATGCTTGCCTGGGAAATCCCGTGAATGGAGGAGCATGGTGGCCTATGGTCCATAGCATTGCAAAGAGTTGGACACTGAGCGACTGAGCACGAGATGAACGTGAAAAGAACATTAATTAAAATATAATCATAATAGTCACACAGGTGTTGTGTGTGTTGTACCAGACATAAATTTGAAGTCAGAGATTTTATTATAGTTGTTATGATCGTATTTTGTATGTACTAAACTGTTAACATTTTTATTCTTTGCCATGCTGAATCTTCAGATTTAGGTAGACTCTTTTGTCATATTCATAGCTAAAATGCAATTGAAATTAAGTTTCATGTCTCTTTAACTTTTAATTTGAAGGTGATGTGAAGTTAAAGTTACATCTAAGGAGTTTTCTTTTTGTTTTGGTTTTTCAAATGCAGTAGTACACAAAAGCTTGTAAAACTATATAAATTGGTAAGATTGAATCTTTAAATTATAACTTCAGCTAATGATTTACTCTGTGATACTGAGTAAATCCAATTAAAAATCCTCTTAGCCATGATTTCTTTCTTTCATTTTAAAAATTGTTTTACATTCTCTTCTTCATTAAGATTGGTTCATTAAGATATCTTTCCCACTCCCAACTCCTTAGTCTAGACACCAAACAATCTACCCAAAGCTTAATCGTTACCTCCTAACTGGTCTCTTGCTTCAATTCTGTTGCTTCTTTAGAGAGAAGGTGGTGGATAATGGAAGTGTTCCAGGCCTGTTTCTACTACTCACTCATTCTGTGACCTTCAGTAGTCTAATGTTTATTTAGCCAAAACAGGTTTTTAAATGTAGTATGGCTGTTGTGCCTATTTTCTAGTTCACTGTAGTTCTTACTTTTAAAAAATAATTTATTGAAAAGAATTTCACATCATATAAAATTAAATATAATCTGTTTAAATTGCCAATTCAATGGCATTAAATACATTCACAAAGCTATATAATCTCCTAGTTTAAAAACATTTCCTAAGAAAAACCTCTCACTTAATAGACAGTTTTTCTCCACTCTTGTTAGCCCCAGCTCCTTGCAATTGCCAACCTGCCCTCTATCTCTATGGATTTTTCTATTCTGAACATTTCATATAAATAGAATCGTACAGTGTTTGACCTTGTATGTCTAGCCTCTTTTATTTAGCATAATGTTTTGGAGGTATATCCATGTTGTAGCATGTGTCAGTATTTTATTCCTTTCCATGGCTGAATAATAAACAAATGTTATATATACCATTCATTTATCCATTCATATATTGATGGACATGGGGTTTTATTCTACCTTTTGGCTATTGTGAACAATAAAGCATATGCATGTACTTGTCCAAGTACCCGTTTGGAATTTTGAGTGGTATACACCTAGGAGAGTGATTATGTGAGGTCATTTGGTAATTCTTTGTCTAATGTTTGTAAATCCACCAAATTTTTCCATGGCAGCTGAAAAGTTACATCCTCACCAATAGTATAAAAGCCCCACCTCCTTGCCTCAACTAGACCGTGTAGCATATTTAAGTTACGTGTTTGAAAATGTATAGATTTGAAAATTTCTCTATACCATTATTTCCTAGTCTGTAAAGGGGGGAGATGATAACTACCATATAGGGTTGTTGTGAAGATAATTATTATAAGTGAAGTACCTAGCCCAGAGTCTGGTAAGTGGTCGCCAGCAGAAAATTTTTACTTCTTTATTGCTTCTTGTGAGTGCCATTGCTAGGTAATGCTTGCTCATCTACCACTTGGTCATGCTGCTTCTTTGCTCAAAATTATTCACTAGCTCTAGTTGCTTATAAGATCAATTTTACACTTCCTATTTAAGGTCCCAAGGTTCTGTATGGTGGATTCACAGACTTTTCAAACATTTTTCTTAGAATTCATCTTTATACTTCTCATTATTCTTCAAGTTACTCATGTTCTTTTCTACCTGGAAATTTTTGCTTGTGATTTTTCCTCCTCCAGAAATCTCTTTCTTCTTCCTCTTCCCATCTCTAAGCACTTCAGTATTCATCTCAAATAACATTTCCACATGACTTCCCAGACCATTTCAGCACGTAATCTTTCTGTTCTCCTTTGAATTCTTTTTCTCTTTATCTGTGCACACCATTCATATTGATATTTACTCACATACTGCTGATACTAATATTTGTTTCATGAGTATTGGACTTATTTTCCCAATGAAATAAAACATTTGAAGGTCAGGAACTATGTCTAAAACTTCTGAATCTTTCCCAGGAGTTCTAACAATGCCTATAGTGAGTGGTACTATACCAAATAGAATTCCAGCTATTAATCTTTGGTGTATTACTTATTGTGAAATAACGTTCTGAATAACTGAAGCATTTGGATGCTGGTATGCTCATTTAAACCATTGTTTGGTGGATTTTAAATAAATATATTAAGAAGTTCCCTGGTTTCAAAAGTAGAAGATACATGGCAATAATCTAACTTTTTGATCTTAAAATCTAAGGTACTACATGACAGAAGAGATAATGAAACATGATTATCCCACATAATCATGTGGAGGAAGAAGGAAGATAATGAGTTTACCTAAATATGTCTCAATCTCTTTTGCTGTCACTGTTGTTTGACTTGTTAGCATCATTCCAAACATTATTTTATTTTTCACAAAAACACAACATTATCTAATGCTAGGTATGCTCATAGGTCTGAAGGAGAATTTAGAGGAGAGACTTTTCCAAAACAGAAATATTTTCATCACTGAAAAAAAAATGACACTTTTCACAACATTAATTTTAAGACATAAATTTTTTAAAAAATCTCATTAATATTTTACTTTTAATAGAATTATTGACATTGTAACCTTTAAAATTATATCTCTAATTTTATAAGAGAAATGGAAATTACTTTAATGCATATATGGTAAATTGCCTTTATCATAAAATTTCTGTGTAATATTTTATTTTCTGAATGTCTTCAATCCTTTTTATTGTGCTTTATAGTTTTCAAAGCACTTTTATAAGTCTTTTATCATTTGACTCACATCACTGCATGGAGAGCTAATTAACCCCATTTTACAAATATACTGAAAGCTTAAATAAATGACTTGTAGAAGATCACATAGCTAATAGGTGAGTAAACCAGGACTGAAATCCCGTGATTTCTGACTCTCTAGCTATTTTTGTCCATAGATTAAATCCCTTCATTATGTTGAGCAGAAAGAAGGGTGATAGAAAAATTACCCAATACATTATCTTGTTTTGTTAGACATAATGCTATAATTACCTCACAATATTTTCAGTCCTCAAGCAAGCCTTTGATTCTGAAATCAGTTGTTTTTTAATTGATAATGCAAAAAGATTAAAGTTTTAGTCAGAATAAGTTCTTTTCCTTTATAGGGTGCTTATAGTAACTATAGGCGGAGAAGGCGATGGCACCCCACTCTAGTACTCTTGCCTAGCAAATCCCATGGACAGAGGAGCCTGGTAGACTGCAGTCCATGGAGTCGCTAGGAGTCAGACACAACTGAGCGACTTCACTTTCACTTTTTACTTTCATGCATTGGACAAGGAAATGGCAACCCACTCCAGTGTTCTTGCCTGGAGAATCCCAGGGACGGGGGAGCCTGGTGGGCCGCTGTCTATGGAGTTGCACAGAGTCAGACACGACTGAAGTGACTTAGCAGCAGCAGCAGTAACTATAGGGCTTCCCAGGTGGCCCTAGTAGTAAAGACCCACCTGCCAATGTAGGAGACGTAAGAGACATGGTTTCAATCCCTGGGTCAGGAACATCCCCTGAAGGAGGGCATAGCAACCCTCTCCAGTATTCTTACCTGGAGAACCCCATGGACAGAGGAGCCTGGCAGGCTACAGTCCCTAGGGTTGCAAAAAGTTGGACACGACTGAAGCGACTTAGCATGCATGCATGCATAGTAGCTATATTTCTGATAACTTTGAAAAACTGAGGGCAATGATCTATGATTACCAATGTTTTAGTCTTCATCCTAACTATGGACATGCATTTCAGTGACCCTTATGATAGAAGCTAATTAGGTATTATAAAACACAGAAGAGTTACACACATACAAACACTGTATTGAGGAAAGTTGTTTTTAGGAATAAGCCAAAAGCTCCTCACTTCATCCCAGTTCTTCTGTGTGTTAACCTTGGATTTTCTTTTGTTAATTATCCATTATGTACCTGGAAGCCAAGTCCTTACCCTTTCTCTTCATAACCATGTAATCTTGGAAGTCCCAATACTTCTCTGAAGTCCAGTCTAGATTTAAATATTTGTAGTTCTGAGAATTACAAACGAGATAATAATAATGTTGTGCTGTTTCTGTCAAGCATAGAAAGTCATTCTGCCACCCTTATTTAAAGTTAACAGAGGTCTAGGTTCGATGCAGGATACAGGATGCTTGGGGCTGGTGCACTGGGATAACCCAGAGGGATGGTATGGGGAGGGAGGAGGGAGGGGGGTTCAGGAGTGGAAACTAATGTACACCTGTGGTGGATTCATGTTGATGTATAGCAAAACCAATACCGTATTGTAAAGTAAAAAAATAATAATAAAATTAGAAAAAAAAAAAAAGTTAACAGAGGTTTTGCTCCATAGGATTCTGACCACTGTTCTCTGACTCCAAGAAATAGATGGATTTATTGTGAGAAAGGCTTTCATGTAGAGCAAACCTAAAAATCAGAGCAAGTGATTTAAAAGACTTCTATGTTGTATAAATAGTTTTCAGGCTTCTTTTCTCCCCATGTAGGCTTCTGCTTGGTAGTCTAGATTCATATCCAGCTTCATTCACCAGCTAACTTTGTGAGCTTGAGCGAATCACTTCCCCTTTGCTCTTCTTTATTTTCTCATCTATGAAATGGAGACATTAATAATACATAACTAATGGGGTTGTTATGGACTTTGAGTGTGTTAACATTTGCAAAACGCTTAGGACAGTGCCTGGTATGTAGTAATCATTCAGTAAATGTTAGCAATTATATGAAAGGCAGTATAGAATGATGGTCACATTCTCAAGTCAAATAGCATGTGTACTATTCCCAGATCCATTATTTACTGATAAAGCCATGGGAAAATTGTTAAAGCTTGCTGAACCTCATTTTTTTTCATTTAAGAAATGGGAATAAGAGTTCAATGAAAATTAAAGAAATTAATATAATAAAGTGTTTAGAACAGTTAACATATCACTGAACATTCTATAAACATTAGCCAGAAGGAGTGGGAATAGTTTTTTTATGGCATCACCAGAATGGCATTATGAGGTAATTAAAGAAGAGATATTGAGCCAAGCATTCTCCTTGTACCAACATATATATATAGTTAAAAGAAATTATCAAGGATTAAGAATTCATGTGCATTTTAAGAGAAACAAATGTATAAAACCTTAAATAGTTTTATTGACTTGGGCATTGATTAAAATCCTTTTTTCATCAAATTAGTTTCTGCAAAATCACATTTCTTGAGAAATTCTACATAAAATTTAATAGCTTTAATGCCAAATCTAATTGATAATGTTAACTCCCAGTTTCCAATAATGAGCATGATTTTGAGTTTTGTGTTAATTCAAAATGATACTAGTACTTCCTAAAAGAGTTAAGTAAATTGCATTTTAAAAGTATATTATTTGTTTTAGCATCAATTATGCATTTATATTTGAATGACCATTATTTATCCCTAATAATATTTAATAAGAAGAAAGCTATCAGTTAAGAGTCTAACAATATCACAGCAACTTGCCATGTTTGAGCAGATGTTTAGCAGACAGTAGTTGAATGTTAATTTTGAGAAAGTGGTATGTTTAAGCCTAGCTGAAGTATGTTGCATGTGGGCTTTCTAGACTCGAGTACAATGCTGGGTCTCTGAGGAGAATTTTAAAGCTAAAACTCTTTCTTTTGGGTTCTCTATATGGACTCTCTCAAGTCAGTATAAAGCAGATCATCCCTAGGCTAAAGCCCTTCAGCTTTTGTTATTGGGCTCTGTAGACCTGTAATTAGGCCTCCTGGCAGGCCTTGCAGGCCAGTTAATGGTCATATGGAGTTTCTGTGAGGCAGACTGGCTTTGTATAAATCCTGGGTAGGAATATGTTTATGGGTCACTTCCTACCAGGACCGTGCTTTGTCCTTATGCCCTGCGGGCTGACAGGGAGCAGGTTCCCTTGACCATGGACTGTTCAGTTTGCAACTCAAAATCTACTCCACTAATCCCCAGTGTAAACAGAGGATTTAGAAGGGCTTCTGTCACTTACAGTTGCCAATTCACTTGGGTGTCTGTGAATTTATTTTTCCCCAGACTTCATTATTGAAAGACTGACAAATGTATAACATTTGGATGTTTGCTTGTATATCAAGTATGCAGTTTCTTTTTCACTGGTTTTAGAATCCTGGTAAATAATCTACCTAACAGAATTATGTGTGAGTTTTCTTTTTCTTTAATTAAGCACCCTTTAATATTTAATTTAAGCCATTAAAAATTTGAAATGTTAACCAAAATTTTCCTATAAGGGAAATTATAGGTCTGTTTTTATAGGAGTAAATAACATTATATAAAAAAAATTACCCAAAAAGTCATTAATAGATTTCAGATAAGTCAAAGAAATAATTAATTTAAAACTTCTATACTATACATTATAGGTTAAGTAAAAATTTCATTTTAGTTCCACTTAAATTCTGTTTGTATCTGAGAACTTTGAAAATAGGAATATCAGATTAGTATACAAAATTGCTCAATAAATATGTATTTCACGAAGAAGAATGCCATTTATTGAGCATCTACTATGTGGAAAGCATGTTTATTCATTTTCATGTATTATAAATATTTTAAATAATTGATCCATGTTTCCTAGCCTAGCAAAATATTTGGATTTTAAGAAAGTCATGATTGAGATTTCGTTTTCCGTTTTATTTAATCTTTTACTTCATTGTTTGTTTTTTTCTTTTTGCTTGAATTATATTAAGATTTGGTTCTAAAATATGTAATTTCTGAGTGGGATTTGCAAAGAACTTTCGCCTGTCTTCCTGTAAGCAAATTTTCTTTTCAGGGAAATCAAATGATGGATACTTTCCCAGGTCTCAACTAGTAAATCAGTGCTCAGTATTTTGCATTTTGTGATGTAAAAATGGTTCATGACAGATGTGGCTGAAAAGACCACATACGTAGACTGTATGATTTTAGTCTGGTGGAACTAATAGGATCACTCATTACATTTTAGACCCTGGGGTTTCTTTTTTCTTTCATTAAAAAAAAAAAAGCTGTTTAAATAGAGTGGTCCTTTTTGTGTGTGAGTACAGCATCTTCCCCTAAATTTACGAAGAGCTGATGATAAGAAATCCTCTTCCAAAAAAGCTTTTAATATTTATTTAATGTTAACTTATTTTTAATTGTTCTATCATCCCATAAAAATTAAGATTTTGTTCAATTTTTATAAATAATTTCTTTTAATTTTAGATAGCAAAACTAGAAAATAACATTCCTTAGAGAATCTAAGAACTATGAATTAAATAGTCATATATTAGAAATACCTTTTGCAAATATTATAAATAAATTTTAAAAGTATAGAAATAATTAATGACAACTAAAAGGCATCACAAGGCAGAAATTCCTGATGTTCACTTACAACTAGGAGAATCATAGCACAAAATATATTTATTGAAGTAAAATATATTTGTGATCTGTTTTGGAATTCAAATAATGGAGCTTCCTGAACAGTATGAAGGCTCTGATCTTGTTTTAATTTTGACCAACAGTTCATTATTATTTTGAAAATACCTTGTTGATTTACATCAAAATGCTTATGGTGATTATTGTTTCTAGGTGGTGAGATTAAGGTGTTTTTGTTTTAATTGGCTTGTCTTTATTTTATAATTGTAGCTGTGAAGAAAACCTAAAGAGATGTAGAAAAGGTTTAATTTAAACACCATAAAATTACCCTCCGCCATTTAGTATGAAATTTGATAAGTTGTGCCAAATACATAGAGTTGTGTGACTACCACCAAAGTTTTTGTTAAAGGACATTCATATTACTCCAAAAAATTCCTTTTACACCTTTGAAGTCAATTCTCTTCTCTTCTTGGACTTTAGCAACCACTGATCTTCTTTATGTCACTATGGTTTTGTTATTTTCAAAATGCCATATAAATGGAATCATACAGTATGTAGACTTGTGTCACTAGTCTTTCACTTGGCATAATGCTTTTTAGATTTGTACGTATTTTTGTGAACATCAGTTAATTCTTTTTATTGCTGAGTAGTATTCCATTGTTTGTCTATATCAGTTTGCTTATTCATTTAGTACTTGGTGGACAGAGAGATTGTTTGCAGTTTGTTTTTGTGAGTAAAACTTTTATGGACATTTGAATAAAAGTCTGTGTGAACACATAGTTTCATTTCTCTTGAGTAAATACTTAGAGTAGAATTCCTTGATTAATAATAAATATAGGTCTAACTTTAATCCCAGACTGTTTTCCAAAGTGAGTGTACCATTCTTTGTTTCCACTGCAAAGTATGAAAGTCCCATTTGTTCCCCATCCTTAATATCACTTGATGGTGTTTTTTGTTTTTTTTTCTTCTGTTTAATTTCAGCTATTTAATTAAATGTGTTGTGCTTCATTGACGTTAGTGTGCTTTCCTATGGTGAATAATGAGATTGGGCATCTTTTGTGAAATCAATGGTCATTTGTGTACTTTTGTAAACTATTTGCTTTTATCTCTTGCCCACTTTTAAAAGGAATTGCTTGTATTATTGGCTTGTAGAGTTATTTATATGTTTTGAATACAAATCAGATATGTAGTTTGTCAGTATTTTCTCATTGTCTATACCTTGGCTATTTTCTTTTTTAAATTAATTAATTAGTTAATTTAATTAAATCCTGCATGGCATGTGGGATCTTAGTTCCCCAGCCAAGGATTGAACCCAGTACCTTGGCAGTGAGAGCATGGTCCTAACAGCTGGACTGCCAGGGAATTCCTTTGGCTGTTTTCTAAACAATGTGTTTTTTTTTCAATTAATTATTTACATACAGTGTAATACACCCTGTTAAGGGACAGTTCTTTGATTTTTGACAAATGGAAACAATTGTGTAACAACACCCAGCATCAAGATGTAGAACAATTCTACCATCTCTTATAATATCCCCATTTCCCTTTGTTGTGAACTCTTCCTTACCATCAATGTGTTGAATTTCAGCTTATCTGTTTTTTTCTTTTATATAGTGTGCTTTTAATGTCATATCTAAAAAATTTTTGCCTAACCAAAGAACACAAAGATTTGCTTTTATTAATATGTTTTGTTCTAGAATTTTCATAGTTCAGATTTTACATTTAGATCTATAATCCATTTAAAATTAATTTTTGTATATGGTGTAAAGTGTGGGTTGAGGTTCTTTTCTTTGCATATGGATATCTAATGGTCTCAGTATCATTTGCTATTAAGATAGTTTCCCTCAACTGAATTATCTTTGTGCCTTTGTAAAATATGATTTGACCACATATAACTAGATCTGTTTTGGTTTGGGTTAGGGTTAGATTTTATTCTATTCCATTGGTCTGTATGTCCATCCATTTTTTGACAATACCACATTTCCATGATTACTCTAACTCTGTGTTAACTCTTGAAATGTGGACTTTACAAATCAGTTTGGAGAGAATGGACATATTAACAGTATTGAATCTTCTACCCATGAACATGGTATAGCTCTCTGCCTCCAGTTCTTCTTTGATTTCTTTCATTAGTTTTTTGGGCATATAGATCTTGATGTATTTTGTTAGACTTATTCCTAAGTGTTTTATGTTTGGGGGTACCATTGTGAACATTAGATTTTTTGTTTCAATTTCAATTTCCAGTTGTTCATTGATAGTATATAAAATACAATTCCATTTTGAATAATAAATTTATATCCTATAATTTTGTTAAACTCCATGGATTTTTTTATATATGATTCTTTGATATTTTCTTCATAGGCAATCATATCATCTATGACTAAGGCAACCTTTTTTTTTCCTTTCAAATCTGAGTGCCTTTCTTTCTTATTATTGCTTTATCACTTTAGCTGGGACCTCCAGCCACAATTTTGAATAGAAGTGGTGAGACTGGCTATCCCTCACTTGTTCCTGATCTTAGGTAGAGGGTATTTAGTCTTTTACCATTAAGCAGGATGTAAACTGTAGAGTAGATGCCCTTTTCAAATTGAAGGATTATTCTTCTATTCAAAGTTTGCTTTGAGTTCTTATCGGGAATGAATGTTTAATTTTGTCAAATACCTTTTCGGCATTTTCTGAGATGATCATATTTTCTTTCTTAGTAGTGATATGTTGAATTCCATTGGTTGATTTCAAATGTTGAACCAATCTTATTTAGTTTCCTGGGATAAACACCATTTGGACACGATGTTGTTGTTGCTGTTGATGTTCAGTCACAGAGTTGTGTCTGACTCTTTGCGACCCTGTGAACTGACTGTAGCACGCCAGGTTCCCTGTCCTTCATATCTCCCAGAGTTTGCTCAAAGTCATATCCATTGAGTTGGTGGTGCCATCCAACCATCTCATCCTCTGTCTCCCTCTTCTCCTTTTTGCTTCAGTCTTTCCCAGCATCAGGGTGTTTTCCAGTGAGTTGGCTCTTCACATCAGGTGGCCCAAGTATTGGAGCTTCAGCTTCAGCATCAGTTCTTCCAATAAATATTCAGAGTTGATTTCCTTTAGGATTGACTAGTTTGCTCTCCTTGCTGTCCAAGGGACTCTCAAGAGTCTTCTCCAGCCCCCCAGTTTGAAAGCATCAGTTTTTGGGTGCTCAGCCTTCTTTATGGTTCAACTCTCACATGCATGTGTGACTACTGGAAAAACCATGGCTTTGACTATATGGACCTTTGTCAGCAAAGTGATTCTTTTTATATACTGTTGTTACTAGATTTTTCAGAAATTTTGTTTTATATGTATTAACTTGATTCATAGCAATTATAAATACTTTATTAGAATTATTTACACACATGATTCCTTCTATTAAGTGATAAGCCCCTCTAGGTAAGGGCTACCAACTTTGTATTTCCCAGTAACTAGCAAAATACCCTGGTAATTATTAGAAGCCTTTGTTTATTAATAGGTGGTTGGGTAAATGAATGATGTCACTGGTAGCATTTGTAAATGTGCATTTATATACCATTGAAGTTAAATCTTAAGCTCGGAGTTAAAAATAAGTTTGGATTCTTTTTCTTCCTGAAAATGTTGACTATGTGGTTAAATAGTCATTTCTCCAACATTTTTCAATAGTACTTTGCTCATTGTTCACCATTATTCTGGGAATAATAATGGAAGATACTGCTAATACTTTATGATTACCTTGTTCCTATTAGAAAACACTGAAGCAGCATAATTATATGCACATTGATAATACTGTTTTCTTCCTTGTGTACATAAGGGGAATAGGTTGGTTATCCCAGTACTCAAGTAGATTGGGTGTTTTACTCTTTGGTTGTGAATGAATGGAGATACATATTATCTGTACAGCTCATTTCAATTGCTCCTATTTATATGTGATGCAATTCACAAAATATCCTAAACCAGGGCACTTGACTTTTTGTATGGAGCTAACATTTAACTTAGAATTTGTAGGTGTGTAGACTTACACATGTAGAGAGGTAGAGTGTGACAAAAGAAAAATGGGAGGAGAGGAAAGAAAATCTAGGATGTCCCTCCATGTTTGCTCCCAGAGTCCCCATCCCTCATTCAGAAAGGAAAGCTCATCTCCAGATATCTCGACCTATAGTTTTTAACCAAGTATACCAAATTTTCCTATATAGAAAATCTTGATATAGAAAGGATTAATCAGACTTTTGGGGAAATTTTATACCATGCAGAATCTCTAGGCTAGTGTTGCGGGGAAAGAAAGCTTTCCTCTCCCCTTCTAGGTTCTCCTGTCGGGTTAAATTGATATGAGACATTTATTATCGATACACATGTTCTCTCGTGTACATACGAGAACACATGGCTGGTGCACTGGGATGACCCTGAGGGGTGGGATGGGGAGGAGGGTGGGAGGGGTTCAGGATGGGGAACATATGTACAAACATGGCTGATTCATGTCAATGTATGGCAAAAACCACTGCAGTATTGTAAAGTAATCAGCCTCCAATTAAAATAAATAAATTAAAAAACAAACAAACAAAAAAGAGAACCCATGAGATGGTCATAACCCCCACATATGCAAAAAGTTCATAAGCAGAAAGGTAAAAGACATATGTGCCATCCTGAGTTAAGGAATAGGCTAGGGACTTGAGGCTTCCAAGGACAATAGGGTCATTCATAAGACAATATGAAGAGGAAATAATTGAAATGTTTTGAAATCTTTGCCCTGCCATATAGATGGCTTCACATTTAGATAAACTTTTCTCCCATAGCAACTCTCTTCAGGGTAAAATCCTCTTTTAATTTCTTCTAGGTATTTAAGAGAGAGGCAGTAGTTTCTCTTGGACCTGCAGGGTCTTGATTGCCTTTAGCTCAAACCACACACACACACACACACATACACACACACACACACACACACAGACAAACACACACACACACACATACACACTTAGTTGCTCAGTCATGTCCAACTCTTTACAACACTATGGACTGTAACCTGCCAGGCTCCTCTGTCCATGGTGTTCTCCCAGCAAGAATACTGGAGTGGGTTGCCATGCCCTCCTCCAGGGAATCTTCCTGACCCAGGGGTTAAACTCACATCTCCTGTGGCTCCTGCATTACAGGCAGATTCTTTACTGCTAAGCCATCACGGAAACCCAGTAATGTATATATGTCAATCCTAATCTCCCAATTCATTCCTCCTCCCCATTCCCTGGTAACCATAAATTTGTTTCCTATATCCATCACTCTACTTCTGTTTTGTAAATAAGTCCATTTGTATCCCCTGTTTTTAGATCCCACATGTAAGGAATATCATATGGTATTTGGGTTTCTGTGTCTAACTTATTTCACTCAGTATGACAATATCTAGGTTCATCCATGTTGCCACAAGTGGCATGATCCTCTTCTGTTTTATTGCTGAGTAATATTCCATTGTATATATGTACCATACTTCTTTATCCATTCCTTAGTTGATAGACAGTTACTTGTTTCTGTGTCATAACTATTATAAATAGTGTTACAGTAAACATTAGGGTACACATATCTTTTTGAATTGTGGTTGTTTTTTTTTTTCCAACTATATGCCCAGGAATGGGGTTGTTGGATCATATGGTAGTTCACATGGCCCACAGCCTGGTCTAACTCAATGAAACTGTGAGCCATGCCGTGTAGGGCCACCCAAGACAGACGGGTCATGGTAGAGAGTTTCGACAAAAACCAGAGAAGGGAATGGCAAACCACTTCAATATTCTTACCTTGAGAACCCCATGAACAGAATGAAAAGGCAAAAAGATAGGACACTGAAAGATGAACTCCTCAGGTTGGTGGGTGTCCAGTATGCTACTGGAGATCCGTGGACAAATAACTACAGAAAGAATGAAAAGACAAAGCCAAAACAAAAACAACACCCAGTTTTAGATGTGACTGGTGATGGAAGCAAGGTCCGATCCTGTAAAGAGCAATGTTGCATAAGAACCTGGAATGTTAGGTCCATGAATCAAGGCAAATTGGAAGTGGTCAGACAGAAGATGGCAAGAGTGAACGTTGACATTTTATAAATCAACAAACTAAAATGGAATGGAATGGGTGAATTTAACTCAGATGACCATTATACCTACTACTGTGGGCAAGAATCCCTTAGAAGAAATGGAGCAGCCATCATAGTCAACAAAAGAGTCCGAAATGCAGTACTTGGATGCAATCTCAAAATAGACAAAATAATCTATGTTCATTTCCAGGGCAAACCATTCAATATCATGGTAATCCAAGTCTATGCCCTGACCAGTAATGCTAAAGAAGATGAAGTTGAACAGTTCTATGAAGACCTACAAAACCTTTTAGAATTAACACCCAAAAAAGATCTCCTTTTCACTAAAAGTAGGAATGCAAAAGTAGGAAGTCAAGAAACCCCTGGAGTAACAGGCAAATTAGGCCTTGGAGTACAAAACGAACCAGAGCAAATAGAGTTCTGCCAAGAGAATGCAACGGTCATAGCAAATGCCTTCTTCCAACAACACGAGATGATTCTACACATGGACATCGCTGGATGGTCAACAGTGAAGTCAGATTGATTATATTCTTTGCAGCCAAAAATGGAGAAGCTCTATACAGTCAGCAAAAACAAGACCGGGAGCTGACTGTGACTCAGATCATGAACTCCTTATTGCCAAATTCAAACTTGAATTCAGGAAAGTAGGGAAAACCACTAGACCATTCAGGTATGACCTAAATCAAATCCCTAACGATTAAACAGTGGAAGTGAGAAATAGATTTAAGGAACTAGATCTGATAGACAGAGTGCCTGATGAACTATGGATGGAGGTTCATGACATTGTACAGGAGGAGGTTCAAGACCATCCCCAATTTGTAAATTGCTTTGGGTAGTATACTCATTTTCACTATATTGATTCTTCCGATCCATGAACATGGTATATTTCTCCATCTATTAGTGTCCTCTTTGATTTCTTTCATCAGTGTTTCATAGTTTTCTATATATAGGTCTTTAGTTTCTTTAGGTAGATATATTCCTAAGTATTTTATTCTTTTCGTTGCAATGGTGAATGGAATTGTTTCCTTAATTTCTTTTTCTACTTTCTCATTATTCGTGTATAGGAATGCAAGGGATTTCTGTGTGTTGATTTTATATCCTGCAACTTTACTATATTCATTGATTAGCTCTAGTAATTTTCTGGTGGAGTCTTTAGGGTTTTCCATGTAGAGGATCATGTCATCTGCAAACAGTGAGAGTTTTACTTCTTCTTTTCCAATTTGGATTCCTTTGATTTCTTTTTCTGCTCTGATTGCTGTGGCCAAAACTTCCAGAACTATGTTGAATAGTAGCGGTGAAAGTGGACACCCTTGTCTTGTTCCTGACTTTAGGGGAAATGCTTTCAATTTTTCACCATTGAGGATAATGTTTGCTGTGGGTTTGTCATAGATAGCTTTTATTATGTTGAGGTATGTTCCTTCTATTCCTGCTTTCTGGAGAGTTTTTATCATAAATGGATGTTGAATTTTGTCAAAGGCCTTCTCTGCATCTATTGAGATAATCATATGGTTTTTATTTTTCAATTTGTTAATGTGGTGAATTACATTGATTGATTTGCGGATATTGAAGAATCCTCGTCCCTATCAAGCTACCAGCCACATTTTTCACAGAACTAGAACAAATAATTTCAAGATTTGTATGGAAATACAAAAAACCTCGAATAGCCAAAGCAATCTTGAGAAAGAAGAATGGAACTGGAGGAATCAACTTGCCTGACTTCAGGCTCTACTACAAAGCCACAGTCATCAAGACAGTATGGTACTGGCACAAAGACAGACATATAGATCAATGGAACAAAATAGAAAGCCCAGAGATAAATCCACACACATATGGACACCTTATCTTTGACAAAGGAGGCAAGAATATACAATGGAGTAAAGACAATCTCTTTAACAAGTGGTGCTGGGAAAACTGGTCAACCACTTGTAAAAGAATGAAACTAGATCACTTTCTATCACCGTACACAAAAATAAACTCAAAATGGATTAAAGATCTAAATGTAAGATCAGAAACTATAAAACTCCTAGAGGAGAACATAGGCAAAACACTCTCAGACATAAATCACAGCAGGATCCTCTATGATCCACCTCCCAGAATTCTGGAAATAAAAGCAAAAATAAACAAATGGGATCTAATTAAAATTAAAAGCTTCTGTACAACAAAGGAAAATATAAGCAAGATGAAAAGGCAGCCTTCTGAATGGGAGAAAATAATAGCAAATGAAACAACTGACAAACAACTAATCTCAAAAATATACAAGCAACTTCTGCAGCTCAATTCCAGAAAAATAAACGACCCAATCAAAAAATGGGCCAAAGAACTAAATAGACATTTCTCCAAAGAAGACATACGGATGGCTAACAAACACATGAAAAGATGCTCAACATCACTCATTATTAGAGAAATGCAAATCAAGACCACAATGAGGTACCACTTCACACCAGTCAGAATGGCTGCAATCCAAAAATCTGCAAGCAATAAATGCTGGAGAGGGTGTGGAGAAAAGGGAACCCTCCTACACTGTTGGTGGGAATGCAAACTAGTACAGCCACTATGGAGAACAGTGTGGAGATTCCTTAAAAAATTGCAAATAGAACTACCTTATGACCCAGCAATCCCACTTCTGGGCATACACACCGAGGAAACCCGAATTGAAAGAGACACATGTACCCCAATGTTCATCGCAGCACTGTTTATAATAGCCAGGACATGGAAACAACCTAGATGTCCATCAGCAGATGAATGGATAAGAAAGCTGTGGTACATATACACAATGGAGTATTACTCAGCCGTTAAAAAGAATTCATTTGAATCAGTTCTGATGAGATGGGTGAAACTGGAGCCAATTATACAGAGTGAAGTAAGCCAGAAAGAAAAACACCAATACAGTATACTAACACATATATATGGAATTTAGGAAGATGGCAATGACGACCCTGTATGCAAGACAGGAAAAAAGACACAGATGTGTATACCAGACTTTTGGACTCAGAGGGAGAGGGAGAGGGTGGGATGATTTGGGAGAATGGGAATTCTAACATGTATACTGTCATGTAAGAATTGAATCGCCAGTCCATGTCTGACGTAGGGTGCAGCTTGCTTGGGGCTGGTGCATGGGGATGACCCAGAGAGATGTTGTGGGGAGGGAGGTGGGAGGGGGGTTCATGTTTGGGAACGCATGTAAGAACTAAAGATTTTAAAATTTAAAAAAAAAAAAAAAAAAGACCATCCCCAAGAAAAAGAAATGCAAAAAAGCAAAATGGCTATCTGGGAGGCCTTACAAATAGCTGTGAAAAGAAGAGAAGCAAAAGGCAAAGGAGAAAAGGAAAGATATAAGCATCTGAATGCAGAGTGCCAGAGAATAGCAAGGAGAGAAAAGAAAGCCTTCCTCAGTGAGCAGTGCAAAGAAATAGAGGAAAGCAATACAATGGGAAAGACTGGAGAATTCTTCAAGAAAATTAGAGATACCAAGGGAACATTTCATGCAAAGATGGGCTCAGTGAAGGATAGAAATGGTATGGACCTAACAGAAGCAGAAGATATGAAGAAGAGGTGGCAAGAATACACAGAAGAACTATTCAAAAAATATCTTGACGACCCACATGATCACAATGATGTAACCACTCACCTAGAGCCGGACATCCTGGAATGTGAAGTCAAGTGGGCCTTAGGAAGCATCACTACAAGCAAAGCTAGTGGAGGTGATAGAATTCCAGTTGAACTATGTCAAATCCTAAAAGATGATGCTGTGAAAGTGCTGCCCTCAATATGCCAGCAAATTTGGAAAACTCAACAGTGGCCACAGGACCGGAAAAGGTCAGTTTTCATTCCAATCGCAAAGAAAAGCAAAGACAAAGAATGTTCAAATTACCTCACAATTGCACTCAACTCACACGGTAGGAAAATAATGCTTGAAATTCTCCAAGCCAGGCTTCAACAATACGTAAACGATGAACTTCCAGATGTTGAAGCTGGATTTAGAAAAGGCAGAGGAACTAGAGATCAGATTGCCAACATCCTCTGGATCATTGAAAAAGCAAGGGACTTCCCTAAAAACATCTATTTCTGCTTTATTGACTATGCCAAAGCCTTTGACTGTGTGGATCACAATAAACTATGGAAAATTCTTCAAGTGATGGGAATACCAGACCACCTGATCTGCCTCTTGAGAAACGTGTATACAGGTCAGGAAGCAACAGTTAGAACTGGACATGGAAGAACAGACTGCTTCCAAATAGGAAAAGGAGTACATCAAGGCTGTATATTGTCACCATGCTTTTTTTACTTATGTGCAAGGTACATCATGAGAAACGCTGGGCTGGAAGAAGCACAACCTGGAATCAAGATTGCCAGGAGAAATATCAATAACCTCAGATATACAGATGACACCACCCTTATGGCAGAAAGTAAAGAAGAACTAAAGAGCCTCTTGATGAAAGTGAAAGAGGAGAGTGAAAATGTTGGCTTAAAGCTCAACATTCAAAAAACAAAAATCATGGCATCTGGTCCCATCACTTTGTGGCAAATAGATGGAGAAACAGTGGAAACAGTGGCTGACTTTATTTTTAGGGGGCTCCAAAATCACTGCAGATGGTGACTATAGCCATGAAATAAAAAGACACTTCTTGGAAGAAAAGTTATGACCAACCTAGACAGCATATTAAAAAGCAGAGACATTACTTTGCCAGCAAAGGTCCATCTAGTCAAGACTGTGGTTTTTCCTGTGGTCATGTATGGATGTGAGAGTTGGACTGTAAAGAAAGCTGAGCACCGATGAATTGATACTTTTGCACTGTGGTATTGGATATCCAACTGTGCTGCAAAGAGATCCAACCAGTCCATCTTAAAGGAAATCAGTCCTGAATATTCATTGGAAGGACTGTTGTTGAGGCTGAAACTCCAGTACTTTGGCCACCTGATGTGAAGAACTGACTCACTGGAAAAGACCCTGATGCTGGGAAAGATTGAAGGCAAGAGGAGAAGGGGACGCCATAGGATGAAATGGTTGGATGGCATCACCGACTCAATGAACATGAGTTTGAGTAAACTCCGGGAGTTGGTGATGGACAGGGAGGCCTGGCGTGCTACAGTCCACAAGGTCACAAAGAGTCGGACACAACTGAGCAACTGCACTGAATTGAACTGATGATAGTTCTTTTTTTAGTTCTTTAAGGAACCTCCATACTGTCTTCATAATGGCTATAGTTAATTTTATTTTTCTTTTACTTAACTATATTCTTTTTATTCATCTTTCATTGTTTTTAAGCTTAAAGAAATTCCCGCAGTTAGGCAAACTCAGGTTACAGACACAGACTGCCCAATCTGTTCAAGACTTCTGATCACAATGGAGGTCCAGAGGTTTTTCTCTGATTTGGTGATATTTGACCAGAAAGAAAGACTTCGAGAAGTCATTGAAAGCTATTATTCTCATGGTCACCTTTATTAACAGGAAATTGAGGCAAATTAGAACCAGCCAATGGAAGAAACACACAGGACTAAGTCTAGGAAGGTTCTAAAGGAAGTTCCTATCTTCCTCAGGATATATAACTATCTGGCATCAGTGTGTGACATAATCTTGGTGTATTAACAGCCAGGAAACTCACCTGTTTCAGTGTCTAGAGATTTTATCCAGTCATTATTATATACACATAATTGATTTATTCATTGCTTATTTGGTTGAATTCAATCTCTAGCCTTACCGTCTTCCAAAGGTTAGGCTGACATGGCCCAGAGCCCAAGCTCTCTAATTGAATAACTGGTTTGTTTGGCATAGCCACTTCCCTTAGTAATATTGTTGGCTAAGGCTGGCTCCACCCTTAGTTACCATATGATATTTACCTTGTAGATATCAGAATTGTTCTGATAGGCCCCCTATGAAGCCATTGTTGTTTTACATCTCATATTTTATTTAATGTTTCTGTGTTCATTATGATGCTCTAAGTCATCAAGGAAAGGATGAAGGGATTTCAACAATAGTCTGTTTAAGAAGTGGAAATCAAGCAAAAGGCTGTATATGGTGACTAATAAAGAAGGGTGTCTATGAAATTATTAAGGGGGGGAACACCATGCAGAAGCAAAAGTAAAAGATGAGGACAAGTATGTATTTTTTGTAATTCATGTGCATGCATATACTTTGATGTGTTTAAAATGAATGGGAATGGAAAAAGCCAAAGCCCTGGGAAAATATCCACCACACTGTGATGAGGAAGAGAATAATGGTAGTGGTTGTGTGCCTTTATTTCCTACTTTTCTATATTCGTTTGATTTTTTAAAAATTTTTTCTGTTACAATTGAAAACTTTAAAGACAGTACATGAAATTATAATGCATTGTAGAAACATATTAATCAGAAACAAGTAATTTACATGATAGAAGTTTAACAAGTTAGCTCTAGAGATTTAAATCATGAAACTGCATTCCCCGGAGTTGCAGGTACTTAGGAGTGCCTTTTTTTATAATATATTTAATATTAAAATAAAACTTGATGAAGTGTATTCTATAAGTGAGAAGCGTTTATAAATGTTGTTGTTGTTCAGTCACTCAGTCGTGTCCGACTCTTTGTGACCCCATGGACTGCACCACGCCAGGCTTCCCTGCCCATCACCAACTCCTGGAGCTTGCTCAAACTCCTGTCCATGGAGTTGGTGATTCCATCCATCCATCTTGCCCTCTGTCATCCCCTTCTCCTCCTGCTTTCAATCTTTCCCAGCATCAGGGTCTTTTCAAATGAGTCAGTTCTTCACATCAGATAGCCAACCTGTTGGAGCTCCAGCTTCAACATCAGTTCTTCCAATGAATATTCAGGGTTGATTTTCTTTAGGATGGACTGGTTTGATCTCCTTGCAGTCCAAGAGACTTTCAGGTCTTCTCTAACACCACAGTTCAAAAGCATTAGTTTTTCATCACTCAGCCTTCTTTATGGTCCAACTCTCACATCCATACATGACTACTGGAAAAAACCAAAGCTTTGACTGTACAGACCTTTGTCGGCAAAATAATGTTTAATACGCTATTTAGGTGTGTCACAGCTTTTCTCCCAAGGAGTAAGCGTCTTTTAATTTCAAGGCTGCAGTCACCATCTGCAGTGATTTTAGAGCCCAGGAAAATGAAGTCTGTCACTGTTTCCATTGTTTCTCCATCTATTTGGCATGAAGTGATGAGACTGAATGCCATGATCTTAGTTTTATGAACGTTGTGTTTAAAGCCAGCCTTTTCACTCTTTGCTTTCACCTTCATGAAGAGGCTCTTTAGTTCTTCTTCGCTTTCTGCCATTAGGGTGCTGTCATCTGCATATCTGAGGTTATTAATATTTCTTTTAGCAATCTTGGTTCCAGCTTGTGCTTCATCCAGCCCAGCGTTTTGCATGATGTACTCTGCATATTAGTTAAATAAGCAGGGTGACAATATACAGCCTTGACATACTCCTTTCCTTATTTGTAACCAGTCCATTGTTCCGTGTCTGGTTCTAACTGTTGCTCCTTGACCTGCACACAGATTTCTCAGGAGGCAGGTAAGGTGGTCTGGTATTCCAATCTCTTCCAGAATTTTCCACAGTTTTTTTTGTGCTACTTTATTCAGTTCATGGAATTTGACTTTGAAGGCCAGTGGGATTTGATTGCAGAACTTCCACAGGACTGGGGAAAGAGACTCATGGCAGGCACAACAAAACCTATGTGCAGCAGGACCCAGGAGAAAGTAACAATGACCCCTCAAGAGACTGAGCCAGACATGGCTGTGAGTGTCTGGGAGTCTCTGGCAGAGTTTTGGGTTAGTGGTCTGCCTTGGGGTCAGGGGCACTGACCACAACAGTCCTGGGAGCTGTGGTATACTGGCATAAGTCCTTTTGAAGGAGGTCATTACCCCTACCATACTTTGGCCTTAGGACAAACTACAGGGAGAGAACCCAGCCCTACCCATCAGCAGAAAATTGGATTAAAGATGTACTGACCCTGGCCTTGCCCACCAGAGCAAGACTCAGTTTTCCCTACAGCCAGTCCCTCCCATCAGGAAGCTTCCACAAGCCTCTTATCTTCATCCATCAGAGGGCAGACAAAATGAAAATCAGAATCATAGGAAACTAACAAAACAGATCACATGGATCACAGCCTTGTCTAACTCAATGAAACTATGAGCCATGCCATATAGGGCCACCCAAGATGGACGGAGCGTGGTGGAGAGTTCTGATGAAACGTGATCCACTGGAGAAGGGAATGACAACCACTTCAGCATTCTTGCTTTGAGAATCCGGTGAACAGTATGAAAAGGCAAAAAGATATTTATAACTGATAAGTATTTAAATAAAAGAGCTTATAAATTATATCCTATATATTTTATTTATAAAATAAGCTGATAGTATTAGTTTTAGTTTATTTATATGTTAGTTTCTTTGTGAAGTAGCCTACTCATTATAGTCTTTTATTTAGGAATTTTTATTTTATATGAATAAAAATGTTTTATTTTCCCAAATCTGGAAGCTTGGGACTCAACAGGTCAGGACTGAGAGCTGAAATGATAGAATCAGAAGTAAATAAGACATTCAGAATCTTTCTTCTTTAGCTCATCAATATGACATGATTAAAAGTCCAAGTCATGAATAGAAACCGTTACCGTGGGGTTAATTGAGATATGATGGTAGAGACCAGCACCCCAGGACAAAAAAAGATGGGCCAATATTAAGCTAACTTGATAGTGTAATACTGATTGTAATAGTATATAGATTGCATCTCAAACCTCTTGGAGGGAGCATGGGAGCCAGTGATAAGCAAGTGTTCCACTTAGGGTGCAGCAAGAAATAAATGCCACACTCAAAGGCAGGGACTGTTAAAGAGTTGGGCAGGTTTAAGAAGAATCGTCAAGATTACTGGCCTAGCAAGAACTGTGAGTCTTTCCCACCTGTAGGTCTTAGGCCTAAGAATGGAAAGGGAAGAAAGCAGCCATAGAACATTTGGCAGCTTATTATAAGTGTGAGCCATCTCAACAGAAGTTGTACCTTCAGAAGAGAAAGACAGCCACTGTCCAATCCCTTGGGTCAGCAATAAATAAAGCTTACCTCTTTCTTCTTGCCTCTAATTCGTCTGCTGCCAGTGTCTTCTGTTAGCAAAACCCAAATAGTGGCTGAAAGGCAAGACAGTTTATTTGGTGTAGCCTGCCATTCAGGTATGACTTAATCAAATCCCTTATGATTATACAGTGAAAGTGAGAAATAGATTTAAGGGCCTAGATCTGATAGACAGAGTGCCTGATGAACTATGGACGGAGGTTTGTGACATTGTACAGGAGACAGGGATCAAGGCCATCCCCAAAGAAATGAAACGCAAAAAAAGCAAACTGACTGTCTGGGGAGGCCTTACAAATAGCTGTGAAAAGAAGAGAGGGGAAAAACAAAGGAGAAAAGGAAAGATATAAGTAAGCATCTGAATGCAGAGTTCCAAAGAATAGCAAGAAGAGATAAGAAAGCCTTCTTCAGCGATCAGTGCAAAGAAATAGAGGAAAAGAACAGAATGGGAAATACTAGAGATCTCTTCAAGAAAATTAGAGACACCAAAGGAACATTTCATGCAAACATGGGCTCGATAAAGGACAGAAATGGTATGGACCTAACAGAAGCAGAAGATATTAAAGAGGTGGCAAGAATACACAGAAGAACTCTACAAAAAAGATCTTCATGACCCAGATAATCACGATGGTGTGATCACTCATCTAGAGCCAGACATCCTGGAATGTGAAGTCAAGTGGGCCTTAGAAAGCATCACTACAAGTAAAGCTAGTGGAGGTGACAAAATTCCAGTGGAGCTATTTCAAATCCTGAAAGATGATGCTGTGAAAGTGCTGCACTCAATATGTCAGCAAATTTGGAAAACTCAACAGTGGCCACAGGACGGGAAAAGGTCAGTTTTCATTCCAATCCCAAAGAAAGGCAATGCCAAAGAATGCTCAAACTACCACACAATTGCACTCATCTCACATGCTAGTAAAGTAATGCTCAAAATTCTCTAAGCCAGGCTTCAGCAATACGTGAACCATGAACTTCCTGATGTTCAAGCTGGTTTTAGAAAAGGCAGAGGAACCAAAGATCAAATTGCCAGCATCTGCTGGATCACGGAAAAAGCAAGAGAGTTCCAGAAAAACATCTATTTCTGCCTTATTGACTATGCCAAAGCCTTTGACTGTGTGGATCACAATAAACTGTGGAAAATTCTGAAAGAGATGGGAATACCAGACCACCTGACCTGCCTCTTGAGAAATCTGTATTCAGGTCAGGAAGCAACAGTTAGAACTGGACATGGAACAACAGACTGGTTCCAAATAGGAAAAGGAGTGTGTCAAGGCTGTATATTGTCACCCTGCTTATTTAACTTATAGGCAGAGTACATCATGAGAAACACTGGACTGGAAGAAACACAAGCTGGAATCAAGATTGCCAGGAGAAATATCAATAACCTCAGATATGCAGATGACACCACCCTTATGGCAGAAAGTGACGAGGAGCTAAAAAGCCTCTTGATGAAAGTGAAAGAGGAGAGTGAAAAAGTTTGCTTAAAGCTCAACATTCAGAAAACGAAGACTATGGCATCTGGTCCCATCACTTCATGGCGAATAGATGGGGAAACAGTGGGTGACTTTATTTTGGGGGGCTCCAAAATCACTGCAGGTGGTGATTGCAGCCATAAAATTAAAAGACGCTTACTTCTTGGAAGGAAAGTTATGACCAACCTAGAGAGCATATTCAAAAGCAGAGATATTACTTTGCTGACTAAGGTCCATCTAGTCAAGGCTATGGTTTTTCCTGTGGTCATGTATGGATGTGAGAGTTGGACTGTGAAGAAGGCTGAGCGCCGAAGAAGTGATGCTTTAGAACTGTGTTGTTGGAGAGGATTCTTGAGAGTCCCTTGGACTGCAAGGAGATCCAACCAGTCCATTCTGACGGAGATCAGTCTGGGTGTTCTTTGGAAGGAATGATGCTAAAGCTGAAACTCCAATACTTTGGCCACCTCATGCAAAGAGTTGACTCATTGGAAAAGACTCTGATGCTGGGAGGGATTGAAGGCAGGAGGAGAAGGGGACGACAGAGGATGAGATGGCTGGATGGCATCACTGACTCAATGGGCGTGAGTCTGAGTGAACTCCAGGAGTTGGTGATGGACAGGGAGGCCTGGCGTGCTGCGATTCATGGGGTCGCAGAGTCAGACATGACTGAGCAACTGAACTGAACTGAACTGAACTGAACTGAACTGAACTGAACTTGTAGCTAGATCAGGGTGGAGGTGGTCACAGAATAGATCAGAAGGGAGAAATCAAGTTTATTCAGCAAGTGCTTGATAGCTGCTGGAACAGTCAGCAGCCTCCGGTAGCCCAATGAGAAGCCTCATCACCCTCAGTGCTATGACAACAGAAAAAGAATGGAGAACGCAAAGGGAGAAGAGCTGTCTTTTAGTAATTAAAAAAACAACAGTTGCTTCTTTCTTAATTGACTGTTTTTGGATACTTTCAAAACAGAGAACCTCCAAATTTTATTGTCACTAATTTAATCAGAATTTTATATGATATAGTGCTTTTCTTTAGAATTTGTTGAATGTTGAAAAGTTGTGCCAAGGCTTATACTAGGCAATGGAAATGCAAAGATTCCTAAGACGCTGTTTCTGCCCCTTTGGGGCTCAGAGTTTAGTGTCGGACCAAACCATGTAAACAAATACTTACTGCTACTAGAGGTTGTTATACCAAGTGAAGTAGGTGAGAAAGAGAAAGTCAAGTATCTTATGATATCACTTATATATGGAATCTAGAATACAGCACAAATCAATCTATCTATGAAACAGACTCAGACATAAGAGAACAGACTTGTGGCTGCCAAGGATAAGTGGGGGAGGGAAGGGAATGGACTGGGGGTTTGGTGTTTGTAGATGCAAACCATTATATTTAGAATGGATGAGCAAAAAGGTCCTACTATACAGGGAACAAAACAGTTCCCGTATAGTACTATACAGTCCCTGTATAGTACAAGAGACTATATTGAATATCCTGTGATAAATCACAATGGAAAAGAGTATTAAAAGTGTATATGTGTTTAACTGAATCACTTTGTTGTCCCGCAGAGATTTGGACAACATTGTAAATCAACTATTCTTTAATTTTAAAAAATATTTTGAAACAGATGCAATACTTGTAACAGCACATGAGTGAATGTATGTTGCTTAGTTGTGTCCAACTCTTTGCAACCCCATTGACTATAGCCCACCAGGCTCCTTGGTCCGTGCAATTTCCCAGGCAAGAATACTGGAGTAGGTTGCCATTACTAGTACTACAAAACCATTCATCTGTTTTACAAATATTAAGACCCTGCATTGTTATCAGGCAATGTTACAAAGTGCAGGAGAAACATGGGAGTAACTACCTACCTAGGGAATCAGGAAGAAGTCTTATAAAATGAGTGGAACTTTAGTAGCATTGAAAAGTGTGTTACTTTGTTTTTTTGTGTTTTGTTTTTTCTTACCTATCCTTATAAATCATAGGCATTAACAACTCAGTTGAAAAAGAAATGGTATCAACCTGAGTAATAAAGTCCGTTTGATATAGTTAGTGAAAGAATATTTATCATTGCCTTATTAAATATGGAAAAATAAGTATGCCATTTTTTTCCAAATGGTTTCATTTGCTCATGTTTTCTTTGTTGACCCAAATGAATGAAATTAGAATAAACAATCTCTAAGTCATTTGTAATCATGAGCTGATTAATGGAGTTTGGTTTCATAGCCATTATTCATTCACGAACACCTGATATCTTTCCCATAAACAAATTGTGTTTGTCCAAATTAAGAAATTAAATGAAGCATTTGATGAGTTTATGATTGACCCTTCTAACTCAGAGCCCATTAGTCAATGTCGTTATCATAGAAAACTGTTTGACTAATGTGCTGTCTAAAGAAGCATGTGGATTTATTATGACTTCTGATTAATGCTTGCTGCAAGCCAAACTACTAGATTATAATAATTTTTTGATTCTCATTTTAGCAGTCATTGAAGAATTTCATCTCTGATGAAATGTGCTTATGTCCCATTAGATTTAGAGGTGATTACAAGCTATTGAGTAGATAATATTTTAAGGAATTATATATTTTTGCCTCAGAAAGCTTTCAGAAAAATATTTCTTTGAAACAACTCATTATCTTCTAACTTTGTGGACCTCATCTTTCTCTTTCAAGGTATTAAGCTGTTATTCAGATTTTTTTTAAGTAGAGTTTATTTCTTAAGAAAGAAATTAAAATAGGAAAGGTATAACAGGAATTTTTAACATTTTAGTTAAAGTAAGTTTTAATGATTTTAAATATTTATTTTAAAATTTATATAATCCTTACTTATTTAATTCTACATTTTAGTTTTGTCAGTAAAGCAAATCCGTGTTTAACTAACACCTTATAAAGTTAAAACAAGAATTTCATGTTAAGAAAAGCGCTTTAATAAAAGACCAGGACAACAGAACCACTGGTAACTTGGGCCTTATGGTGAAACACCTGCTTGAGACTATACTGTATGACCAACACAGTGTTATAAGGAAACTGAGGACCTCAAATGGCTTCCCTGGTGGCTCAGCTGGTAAATAACCCAACTACCAGTGCAGGCGATTCAAGAGACATGGGTTCAATCCCTGGGTCAGGAAGATCTCCTGGAGAAGGAAATGGCAATCCACTCCAGTATTCTTGCCTGGAGAATTCCCATGGACAGAGGAGCCTGGTGGGCTACAATCCATGGGGCACAGAGTCGGGCACGCACACATGCAGGAATCTCAAATATGGCCAAGTTTTTGTTGTTTAATTGAGGGTGGAGTAAGGAATAGGTTTTAAAAGTTTAAATCATTGGCTTTATCAGAATCCATCTGATTAGCAGAATTTACAAGCCAGGTAGGATAAATAGTCTTTGGGTTTACAGTCTTTGTCATAGAGTACATTGACTTCATGCCTCTTAAAGTAGGGAAGATGGAAGCAACATGATGACAGCGGTGGAGAAAAACAGGATTCTGAAAAACTCTCCCTGATTTTCTTTTCTTTTTACCATGCAAACTGTGGTGATCCATGGTTTTTTCCTCAAAATGAAGGAAATTGCTGCTAAGTCACTTCAGTCGTGTCCAACTCTGTGCGACCCCATAGACGGCAGCCCACCAGGCTCCCCCATCCCTGGGACTCTCCAGGCAAGAACACTGGAGTGGCTTGGCATTTCCTTCTCCAATGCATAAAAGTAAAAAGCGGAAGTGAAGTCGCTCAGTTGTGTCCGATTTTGCAACCCCATGGACTGCAGCCTACCAGGCTCCTCTATCCATGGGATTTTCCAGGCAAGAGTACTGGAGTGGGTTGCCATTGCCTTCTCTATGAAGGAAATTAGCCCTCTCATAATGTTAGGGGCCTCTGAGTTGATGTTTCATTTGAAGAAAAGAGAAGACACAGAAAGATTTGTTTGCAACCCATCGCCAAGATGTGAGGGTGCACCTGGGTTACACTAAGTTAACATTTTCTTCATTTGTCAGAGGTTCTGTGTGAAGTAAAACACAACCTTCTTCCCTCATTTTGGAAATTAAGATGCTAGATTCTATTCTCTAATAGAGGTATATAAATTATAATATCCAAACAAGGAGACTGAGCAAGAAATTCTGACAGTTACATTTTCCCACCTCTTAGGATATTTTTGGGTGGCAGAGGAATATACACTTTATTAATCCCATTTATTCTCATCAGTACAAACAAAAATCATTACTTTGGATTCACTTAAGGGATTTTCATAAGACTAGCAGGTACTGAGTGTTCACACTGTGAAAAGCATTATATTAAGTGCTATTCAGGTATAATAGCACTTAATCATAATGACAGCTCTGTAAGAGAGGCACTATTGTATCCTGATTTTATAGGTAAAACAGTCTGATGCTTAGAGAAATGCTGTAACTTCCCCAAAGTCACACAGACCACTTTAAGTCAGACTTAGGCAGTCTGATTCCAAAGCCTGTATTCCTTTTTTTTTAGACTTGATTTTTTTTTTTTTAATGTATGTCTGACAGCTAATTTCTTCTACACACTGGTCCATTAGTTTGGTATTTACTTCCAAATCCAAATCTCCCTCCACGCTAGACTTGTTGCTTGGGTAGCTGACATCTCACCTGACTCCTATACCTGACTTGACAGGACTGCAAGTGCTTTCTGGAAGTAGCACCATCGCTTCTCTTCTCTTCATGCTCAGTACCGGGGTCCCCAACCTTTTGGCGCCAGGGACCAGTTTCCTAGAAGACAGTTTTTCCATGGATGGGGGTGGGAGGGGAGCGGGGATGGTTTCAGGATGATTCAAGTGCATTACCTTTATTGTGCACTTCATTTCTGTTGCTATTGCATCAGCTCCACTTCAGATCATCAGGTATTAGATCAGATCCTAGAGGTTGGGGACCCCTGCTCCATGGGATCCCATGGAAGGATTTTGGTTTTCTCTGGCTTTATTGTCACAATGGTGC
The DNA here is from genome assembly GCF_001704415.2 of Capra hircus. Lineage (NCBI taxonomy): Eukaryota > Metazoa > Chordata > Mammalia > Artiodactyla > Bovidae > Capra > Capra hircus. The sequence continues at coordinate 108,687,326 of NC_030808.1, read as the reverse complement.
CTAAAACAGATAGAGAATAGGGTATCCTCTGAAGAATATAGGTAGCTCTGGTGTTAGTTATGCATACCAAAGTTCTCTGCTGCATGCAGGAAACTATCATGTGAGTTTTGGCCTATAAAACAGGGAACTCTTGGTTTTTCTTGGCCTTATTTTCTTAGAGTTAGATTCCTAGTTGGATGAGTATTAGGCATAGGTTCTGGGTTCAGTTCCTGGGTCGGAAGTTTTCCTGGAGAAGGAAATGGCAACCCACTCCAGTATTCTTGCCTGGAGTATCCCACGGACAAAGGAGCCTGACAGGCTACAGTTCATGGGATTGCAAGAGTTGGACACGACTTAGTGCTATCTTTCTTTACTGGTTTGTAGTTCAAAGAGGCACCATTTTGTGAAGGTGGACTAGGTAAACATCTGTGAGCCCACTGAAGCTCATATAGGCCCGTACTTATAAATTATCATATCTAGAGAGACAGTAGTGTGTTAAATTCTGTAGCTTTAATCAGCACACATTTTATATCACATTTCCCACAGGTCAGAAGTCTGTGCAGGGTTTAGCTAGATCTTCTGTTTCATCTCATAAAGCTGCAAATCAGGGTGTTGACCAGGTTGCATCCCCATCTGGAGGCTGGAATAAAAAAGAATCTGCTTCCATGCTCATTCAGATTGTTGGCAGAATTAATTTCCTTGCAGCTGCATAACTAAGGTCCCCATTTTCTTGCTGAATCTCAGTTGGGGGATGCCCTCAGCAAATGGGTGTAACCCACAGTTCTTTACCACATGATTCTTACATCATGCCAGCTTATTTCTTTAACAAGTAACAGAATTTTTTTCTTAATATATATATTTTATTGATGTATAGTTGACTTACAATGTTTTGTTTAGATGCATAGCAAGGTGACTCAGTTATACATAACACATGTATATTATTTTTGAAATTATTTTCCATTATACATTATTACAAGATATTAACTATAGTTCCCTGTGCCATACAGTAAACTTTTGTTGCTTGAATAAAATTTTCTTTTCATTCAGGTTTACTAAGATGGAATCTTATATAATACAGTATAATCATGCCACTGGCATCGCATCACCTTTGCCATATTATGTTCAAAGCCTATTTATTCTTATCAAGTTTTTAAATTTACCTCTTAGAAGGTCTAGATATGTTTTTAAGTACATGCATGAAAATTGACTTTTGTTTATTTTGGAATGCATTGCAGAGCTAATACAGTTTTCTAGATATAGAGGAATTAATAACAATAGATAAGTACGTAATACTACCAAGATTTTGGCTCCACAGAAAGCATTTCCAAAGAGCCTCTTTGACAAAGTAGGATGAAGGAATGAAGCAGGATATAATGGAGGGGAAGAGAGAGGAGCATGAGCTCCTCTTGTTTAATGCCTACTTTGTGTCTATAGTTAATAATGTAGCACAAAGATGGTAGTTGAGTAGTAAAACAAGATGACATTAACAATATATGCATTACTATTTTGTATAGTTCTGGAATATCAGTTTTAATACTGATAATTCTTCTTCAAGTGAAATATTGTCATTTCTAATTTGTCTTCAGATGCATTTCACCCGAGGAAAGACCAGGGCTGGTTGAATGACATTTCTTGGTTTTTCTAGTTTGGCTCTTCTCTGTGGAATAAGTGAGGGAGGATGTCCTGGTTAAATATAATATCTGGAAGGAGGGGTCAACCCTAAGAAAGTGGATTTGACCCAGAAAGGGAGGGATGCTGTGGAAATCTAGCTCTGGGGGAAGAAAAATAGACAGGATCCGGGAAAGGACTAGAATCAGGCCTGCAGCCTGTGCTTGTCTCTCTTCAGCCCTTTGCTGTGGACTGAATTTGTTTCCCTCACTTCATACAGTGAACTCCTAACCCCCAAAGCAATGGTATTTGGAGGTGGGATCTTTCGGAAATAATTAGGTTTCATTTCAGTTCAGTTCAGTCGCTCAGTCGTGTCCGACTCTTTGTGACCCCATGAATCGCAGCACGCCAGGCCTCCCTGTCCATCACCAACTCCCAGAGTTCACTCAGACCCACATCCAGCGAATCAGTGATGCCATCCAGCCATCTCATCCTCTGTCGTCCCCTTCTCCTCCCGCCCCCAATCCCTCCCAGCATAAAAGTCTTTCCCAGTGAGTCAACTCTTCACATGAGGTGGCCAAAGTACTGGAGTTTCAGCTTTAGCATCGTTCCTTTCAAAGAACACCCAGGACTGATCTCATTTAGAATGGACTGGTTGGATCTCCTTGCAGTCCAAGGGACTCTGAAGAGTCTTCTCCAACACCACTGTTCAAAAGCATCAATTCTTCGGCGCTCAGCTTTCTTCAAAGTCCAACTCTCACATCCAATACATGACCACTGGAAAAACTATAGCCTTGACTAAATGGACCCTTGTTGGCAAAGTAATGTCTCTGCTTTTGAATATGCTCTCTAGGTTGGTCATAACTTTTCTTCCAAGGAGTAAGTGTCTTTTAATTTCACGGCTGCAATCACCATCTGCAGTGATTTAGATGAGGTAATAAGGTTAGGACCCTCATTATGGGATTAGTACTCTTACAAGAAGAGATATTAGAGAACTTGCTCTTCTCTGACCCCCAACCCCAACCCTCCATGTGAGGACAAAGTGAGAAGGTGGCTATCTGCAAGGCAGGAAGAAAGCTAACATTAGAAATCGAAACCTTGATGCTGGCTCCTTGATCTTGGGCTTCTGGTCTCCATAACTCTGAGAAAATAACTTCTTATTTAAGCCACCCAGTCTGTGGTCTGTTGTTATGGTAGCTCAAACTTACTGAGACACCCCCAACACATCGCTTATTAACATTTTTCCCAAGAAGCCCAAGTCACCCCTTCAATTCCAAGATAACATTTTCAGAAGCCTCTGGAAATAAAGGGGAGCCACTGGCTCTGGAGGAAATTCATACTACTCTACCTCACTAGTAACACAATAACCTAAAAACTGGGAAATGAAACTTATTAATACCTTAAAAGGATTTTAAGATGGGAGAAAGGAGTTTTGGTTGTGGCCAAATTACTTTTTGTTGTTGGATTTCAGTGGAAAACATGACTTTCTGAAAATATCTCAAAACTTGAATCACATTTCAGATTTTTAAAAATAGTGGGAAAACTATAATACCAAGAAAAGTAGAAATGTTTTAATACTTAGAAATATTACAGAAAAATTAAATTACTGAAAACTGGTATTGTAGTCACCTACAAATATTTATCTATAGGTCATGTTTATAGACTATAAAGTGCTTCTTAGTGCATTTTATCAGGTGTGAATGTTGACATCATCTTCTAAAGAAAAAAGTGACCATGTAGGCTCAGTGTGATTTTAAAAATCAGTAAGGCAGAAGAGATAGGTTTATGCTGAGTATATTATTGAGTCTTGTTCATAGTGGTGGCAGGGTGAATCCCTTGTATGTCCTTTCCATTTGTTTTATGGGACAGGAGTAGGAATTGTGCACTTAATTCATAAGACATCAATTTTGTATTGGTATAAATATCTATCTATTAAAATGGTCTTGAAAATTCTTGTCTGAAAACAAAACATAAAGACATTTTCAGTCCATTTACAGATTAGAAAAATACTGTGGTTATTTGAGTGACTTTCTTGTTCTGCTGTCATTAATTTCTCAGTGTTCTAGTCTTAAAAGAAGTAACTCAGTAATTAAAATTTTTAGTAGATGGAATATCATCACAACATTTTATAACTGGGGAGTTATCAATCACAAACTTTTTCTTCCCTTAACTATATAAATATTATAGAAATTGGGATTTGGATTACAAATCTTGTACACTTTTTCCTGAATGGAACTAACCCAGTTTTTCTAAATATTCACTGTTGTTATAGCTTAGTCGTTTAATTAACCAGACCTTTCTTTCTTTATCTCTATAATGTAGGATTAAAAAAGAGAAATGAAGAGATACTTCCTTTTCCCACTGATTGGGCACCCCCATCCTATTGTGAAAGAATATTTCCTTTTGTCTGAGTATTTCCAACATGTGTATATTTATGATATAAAAAATCTGAGATAGTCACTTATTTGGAAATTATCTTTTCTTAAGTTTCCTGTTTGATCATTTTTATGTAGCTATCCAAAGACCATGCACACCAAAACACACAGAAAAAGATAGTTTTCATTTACCTATCATAAGGAGGTCACAAAAAGGAATGACTTTATTGCTGATAGTAATACATGAAAATAAAATGAATGTTTTTAACAGATAGTAGTGAGCTAGGAAGTATTTCATTTGATGAAAAAAACCATGTGATGTACATGTTATTTCTTGGTTTATATGAATATACAATTAACTCAAACTCACATATGAAATTACATTTGTCAGTGACTTTTCCATTAAAAAAAATAGTGTTTGGTTTATTTTCATACCAACATTGAGAAAGTATGCAGAAAGGATAAGTTGTGGCTGCAAGGTAGACTGGAAGAATCTATTGTCATATTTATAGCATTGGGATAAGATAAAATCATAAATTACAGTGCTCTCTCTAAAAGTGGTGTCAGAAAAAGAAATAATGTGGGAATTTCATATCTAAGATTATACTGAGATTAAATTGGTTGAATAACAGAAGTCTCTGAAAAAGAAAATTTGGGCTCATTTTTCTTTTAACTTTCTGTATTTCACCCCAGTTTAGTGTTTCTTTTGGAGCACATAAAGTGAATTGTTATTGTTATACATTGTATATATACTATTATATATATTTATAAAAGATTTTTAGAAGTAACCAAAATTTTCTTGTGTATTATTTCTGTAATTTCTAAGATTAACTGTTAAGGATAACCTATATCAACTGAATTATAATCCAAATCCAATTAGGAAAATATCTACTTCTTTATATGTCTCATTAAAAGTAGCAGGATTATTTCTGATATACCTGTCTCATTATCTGAGTACTATAGGTAATTAGCACTGTTTCAGTTCAGTTCAGTTCAGTTCAGTTCAGTTGCTCAGTCGTGTCCAACTCTTTGTGACCCCACGAACCGCAGCATGCCAGGCCTCCCTGTCCATCACCAACTCCCAGAGTCCACCAAAACCCATGTCCATCGAGTCGGTGACACCATCCAACCATCTCATCCTCTGTTGTCCCCTTCTCCTCCTGCCCGCAATCTTTCCCAGCATCAGGGTCTTTTCCAATGAGTCAGCTCTTCACATCAGGTAGCCAAAGTATTGGAGTTTCAGCTTCAACATCAGTCCTTCCAACCCAGGACTGATCTCCTTTTGGATGGACTGGTTGGATCTCCTTGCAGCCCAAGGGACTCTCAAGAGTCTTCTCCAACACCACAGTTCAAAAACATCAATTCTTCAACGCTCAGCTATTTTATAGCATATATTTATATATATTTAAATATCACCATTTAATCACATTCAGTTATAAAATTGTCTAGTTAGAGAAGATTTCCACCTTCATTTGGGTCTTTTCTATGACACTGGGTTCTGGACCATTCCAACTTTTGACCTGGAATACAGATCAAGCGATTTGGAAACTTTAAAAGGACCTGTATAATCAAGTTGGGCTTCCTTGGTGGCTCAGATGGTAAAGAATATGCCTGCAATGCAGGAGACCTGGGTTTGATCCCTGTGTGGGGAAGATCCCCTGAAGAAGAGAATGGCAACTCATTCCAGGATTCTTGCCTGGAGAATCCCATGTACAGAGGAGCCTTGTGGGCTACAGTCCATGGGGTTGCAAAGTTGGACACAGCTGAGCAACGGACACTTTCCATTGTCATGATCAAGTTAATATTGTTTGCTTGGTAAGAAATAGAAAACAGCCCACAGATCAAACAATAGTGAAACAGTCATAAGGTAGACTCCTTTGACTTATCAAAAATACACATATATTTTAAGCCAGCTATAATTTATAAAGATAAATCATCTATACCACATTCATCCATAGTGTTTGCATTTAAAATTCCATAGTTTGTCACTGGATAGGGTGCCTTAATATCTTTGTTAATCATTTAAGCTATTATGAAGTGAGGGGGAAAACTGTTTTCAATTATATAATAAATTTATAAATATATGTATTGCATATATTCTAATTCCATTTGAAATGTCAAGAAAGCCTTTTAGCATGTGACCAAGGTACAGATAAGGATTTAATTGGAGGGCCAAAGAGCATTGTTGCCTTTTGCATCTTAAAAATGTATATTTTTTTAAAATCTTTTTTTTGATACATTGGCTAATTTGTGAACTGGGCTTTTTCAAAATCAGATGACTGTATGTCATCACTAAAGGTTCTTAAGACATCTCAAAGGTAGTAATTCACACAGGTATGCACACACACACTCACACATTGAAAACAGCCATGATGATAAAAAAAACAGTGCACAGCCGTATAATCTATCATTTTGGCAGGCTAAGAAACTTTGTTTAATATGCTTGAAGTATCAAATAAGTATGAAGTCATTAGTGAAAAAATAACTAGCATGGTATTTCAGTTTGTTAAACTTTGTCACACATTAGCTGACTGTTAAGGAGGTTCCTTTACTTATTCAAATAGATATATTTTATTATGCATTAATGTAAAATTTTTTGTATATATTCATTTTCTCTTTGGTTTTCATTAAAATTGGAAATAAATGTTTTATTTTAAAAAATTATTTCTGGACAAGATGAAATCACTTTAAACAATGTAATAAGTATAACATATTTGTGGAAAAATAGTCATCAGTTTGTTAGCTGTACTGCCACTCTACGTTTATGAATTCTGTTAAGTTTGCAAAACATCATCCCTTGTATTGTTTCATGTTTCTCCTGTACTATTAAGAAATAAGGAGTGCATAGGAAGTTCCGTGGTGGCCTAATGGGTTAGGATTATGGCATTCAATGCCAGGACCTGGGTTCCATCCCTGATCAGGAAACTGAGATCCTGCAAGCCACACCGTACTGCCAAAAGAAAAAAAAGTAGGAGGAAGGAAATAGGAGTTCAAATGTTAATATTCCCATTTTTAAACATGAGGAAATGAAACTTAGAGAAGTTAGCAGACTTGTCAAATTCTCATTGATTAAAAGCAGCAATATACATAAGACCCAGTAATACATGGAGATATATTTTGACAATTTGCCAGGCATTTTGGGAAACAAAATTTGTCTTCAATGTGATTGTTACCCTTGAAGTTTATAGCCAAATTGAAGGAACAGATATAGATGAAACTATTTTACAAGCCAGAGTTATAGTACAAATTATGGGTAAGGACAAAGTGTTATATTAAGAATGATAAGTTGTAACTGGGGAACTCAGAGAAGAATAAATCCAAGTACTGATATACTGGTATTAAATGATGATGTTGCCCCCTACCCCCCATAATTTCCTAAACATTTCATCCAGTACAGATTTCCATATTGATCAGAAATGTGTATCACTCTTCCACCAATTGTGTGTTTTTCTAAAGTTCTCACTTCTTTAGGAAAAGAAGCCATGCCTTCATTTCCTACATCTTTTCCCACTGTTCAGGGTCTTCATTCATATGAGTGTTTTTGGTTTTTTTTTTTTTAATCAAGAAAGCAAAAAAGGAACATTCTAGGTCTAGAATATAATAACAAAAATAATACCTAATCCTCATTGAACAGTTATGTGCCAAGCACTTTTGTAGATATTTTATATATATATATTCATTTAACCTTGAAATCAACCCTATGAATGGATATTATTATCCCCGTTTTACAGATGAGGAAACAGAGAAATAAAGTAACTTTGCCAATGTTGCACAGTCAGAAACACAGGCTTTTATTTATTTCCCACAATGAACAAAGACTTAATGTGCTGAGTGATTATTAAGAATGGGAAAGGAGGTTAGTATAACTCCTTTCGATGTCCGTGTTTCTCAACTCTGTAAGATGTACTGGTCTCTTTTATGACAAATATTCAGTAGCCAGGCTTCAGCAGTACATGAACCGTGAACTTCCTGATGTTCAAGCTCGTTTTAGAAAAGGCAGAGGAACCAGAGCTCAAATTGCCAACATCCCCTGGACCATGGGAAAAGCAAGAGAGTTCCAGAAACACATGTATTTCTGCTTTATTGACTATGCCAAAGCCTTTGACTGTGTGGATCACAATAAACTGTGGAAAATTCTGAAAGAGATGGGAATACCAGACCACCTGACCTGCCTCTTGAGAAATCTGTATGCAGGTCAGGAAGCAACAGTTAGAACTGGACATGGAACAACAGACTGGTTCCAAATAGGAAAAGGAGTGTGTCAAGGCTGTATATTGTCACCCTGCTTATTTAACTTATAGGCAGAGTACATCATGAGAAACACTGGACTGGAAGAAACACAAGCTGGAATCAAGATTGCCAGGAGAAATATCAATAACCTCAGATATGCAGATGACACCACCCTTATGGCAGAAAGTGACGAGGAGCTAAAAAGCCTCTTGATGAAAGTGAAAGAGGAGAGTGAAAAAGTTTGCTTAAAGCTCAACATTCAGAAAACGAAGACTATGGCATCTGGTCCCATCACTTCATGGCGAATAGATGGGGAAACAGTGGGTGACTTTATTTTGGGAGGTTCCAAAATCACTGCAGGTGGTGATTGCAGCCATAAAATTAAAAGACGCTTACTTCTTGGAAGGAAAGTTATGACCAACCTAGAGAGCATATTCAAAAGCAGAGATATTACTTTGCTGACTAAGGTCCATCTAGTCAAGGCTATGGTTTTTCCTGTGGTCATGTATGGATGTGAGAGTTGGACTGTGAAGAAGGCTGAGCGCCGAAGAAGTGATGCTTTAGAACTGTGTTGTTGGAGAGGATTCTTGAGAGTCCCTTGGACTGCAAGGAGATCCAACCAGTCCATTCTGACGGAGATCAGTCTGGGTGTTCTTTGGAAGGAATGATGCTAAAGCTGAAACTCCAATACTTTGGCCACCTCATGCAAAGAGTTGACTCATTGGAAAAGACTCTGATGCTGGGAGGGATTGAAGGCAGGAGGAGAAGGGGACGACAGAGGATGAGATGGCTGGATGGCATCACTGACTCAATGGACGTGAGTCTGAGTGAACTCCAGGAGTTGGTGATGGACAGGGAGGCCTGGCGTGCTGCGATTCATGGGGTCACAAAGAGTCGGACACAACTGAGCGACTGAACTGAACCCCCATTTCTTCCCTGAAATAAAGTTTATAGAGAATATAACTTACCTTCACACACAATGCTTAAAAATCAATATGATTTCCTCACTAATCTAAGGGAGACATAAAAGGAAACTAATTTATAATAAAGTATTTCAATTTGTTTACAACTTGGGTACAACTATGATAGAACACATAAAAAAGTCATTTATAGCATATGGGTATAATAGAAAAGTTGTATTTAATAATTTTAATGAGATGGAAATTAAAAACATGGGGAAATGGAAGAGTAGAGTGTTCAGTTGAACATTAGTGTGAAATATTAGTATGTCTTTGTAATGTTTTAATTTAACAGTCTGATTGCTCCATTAGAAAAAAATGTTTGGACCATAAAAGTACACTGATAACTGTTTGATTGTGGACAAAATTATAAAACCCAATTTCAAAAATTCAACTAAATATTGAAAGCTTTTCCTTTGTATTTGACATTTAAAAATAGGTTGTACATGTTCATACATATAGATGTACATTATATATACACATATATGTATGCACACACTCGTACATAAAAGAATGGCATACCTATAAATTCAGTTTAATATACATATTATATCATGGCAACTCCTCCTATATGTGACACTGCACTTGGCAAGTAATCTGAAATGGTGTACAATGATACTCAGCAAGGTTTTGAACAAAGAAAAGCATAATATTCTTTCGATGTCAATAGTTGCATCATGGAAGATTCAGCATGAGTTAAACCATATCAAACCCAACTTTTTGTTTATATATCATTAGATCCTGGTGGGCTGCAGTCCATATGGTCGCTAAGAGTCGGACACAACTGAGCAACTTCACTTTCACTTTTCACTTTCATGCATTAGAGAAGGAAATGGCAACCCACTCCAGTGTTCTTGCCTGGAGAATCCCAGGGATGGTGGGAGCCTGGTGGGCTGCCATCTATGGGGTCCACAGAGTCAGACACAACTGAAGCGACTTAGCAGCAGCAGCAGCAGATCCAAGTTCAAATAATTTTATTAAAAAAAAAAAAGATGTCACCTACATGTATATCTGATAGGGCATTCAAAAGTCATGTGGAACGTGGGATATTTCCTTCTAGAGCAGTGTAGGAAAATCCTTAACCTGTGCCTACTTAATGCCATTTGAACATCAACAGAGGCCACACCAAGAAGGCAAAGGAAGTACCACAAAACTGAAATCAAAGGAGATGCCTAAGGAAGTCTCTGGTTTTGTCTTTGATTTGACCTCATAACTCCATTTTGAAGGCGTGGAAAATGAGCATATGGAAGATGCTGTTCAGGAAGAAGCCTGACCACAACCTCACTGAGCAGGATGATAGAACTCTTGGCCGACTCCAAGCAGTCTGGCCACTCTCAAAAACAAGACACAGAAGAAAAACTGGGATTGAAGTACTTTAAGCAGAATACCAGGCTGCTATTTTACACTTGAAAGGAGAGCACAAAGAAGAAACTGAAAATGAAACTGCAGAAACTGCTGCAGTATAGATTAAGGCACTTAAGGAAGTGGCCCTTGAAGGAGAAGAGTTGTGCTGAACCATACATTCTGTATCCCCAGGGTTATTTGGAAATTGCTGACTTGATCCTCCTTTGCAAAGCCCAGAAGGACTAAGGGATCATTTCCTTCATCCCACCATCTGATTGTCACCCCCCCTTGTGTTTGGTATTTGCTTGCAGTGGCTGTAACAGGAAGTTTCAGGAGTCTTAATTTCAAATAACTAGATACTGAATCGGGCACTGATTCTAGTTTACTGATAGCTGGAGTTGACCCAACACCTCAGAAGAAAATAATGGTGAAATTTAAATGAAATATTGTGTTTGTTCAGTGCTGAAAAAAAATAGAAAGTAAATAAAAACATCATCACAAATTTCCAAAGTGCTGTATAGGGACAGTAACTGCACCAACTGTGAACCACACAGTTCTAGACCTTCATTTGTTTCCTTATGGGAAAAAATCTTGATCCGATCTGACTAAATACACTTGGGCAAAATTTCTTCAGATAACAAATTTGAATAGTAGTCTTGCTGTGTCTTAACTCAGAGAAGTGGCTATTGGGTGATAATTTCAGGACCCATGCATAAGCAGAGAGATTTTCCTATCTTTGAAACCTTCCATGATGTGACAGTTGAGAGAGTGTTGGACAGGCCAAGTTAAGTTCCCTTAATCTGCCCAAGGCAAGATCAACGGGGCCAATAGGGGAATACTATATTAGAGACCTTTCATAGAATCATAGTAAATGTAAAGCTATAAAAGTGAGTCCAATAAAGTGGAGCCTGGCCAGAGCAAGGTTTACCAAGCACAGTTTAGTCCATGCTGGTGGTCTCGGACTAGGCCTGAGCCTGGTCCAAATCGGAGAAGTAGGACAACCCAAGAGAGTTGGAGTAAGAGCAAGTGTCCGTGTTGAGGCAGTGTATATGTGACATTTCATATAGCAATAAAAAATGTCTTAAAATAACAAGCCAAAACAACATCAAATTTATAATATATAACCTAAGAGTAATGATAGTATTAACAAGTATGCCTTTTTATAGTAGCTATTTTATTGAGCACTTAAAATTTACTATGCATTGTACTAACAACTCAAATAATTTATCTTGCAATAATCTTGTGAAGTAAATAGAACAATATTATTGTGCCCAGAGTACAGGTAAGGAAACTGAGAGATAGAGAGGATCATTACAAGTCAGTCATGAGTACTGTTCATCAAAAAACAAAAAATCTGATCTTAATTTATTAAAATGTTTTTCCTGCAAGTGAAATTTATTGATGAGTGAGTTTGTGTCCATTGTAATTTTGATGCCTGTATAGCACTGCGGTCTTAAAAAATAAACACAGGCTACTGAATATTCAGGAATACTTAATAAATGACTCATTCCTTTTCTTTTGCTTGCAGTATTAAATATATCCAATAATGCCTCAAAATTGGTAAATTTTTTTGTGTAGTAATAGAAATCTATCTTTGAAATGCAAATTACAGTTGCATACCTCCTCTGTATAGCTTACATGAAAGTCCAATGTAAAGGGTTGTTATTATTACATAAGACACAGAAATAATAAATTATTAATGTTATGAGTTTATAATATACTCTGTGATAATATCAGTGCTGTGTTTATTATTTAGAATGGTTCTTTATTCTCTGTTCCCGTCTCTATATCCTTTAGTTCAGTTCAGTTCAGTTCAGTCTCTCAGTCGTGTCTGACTCTGCGACCCCATGAATCGCAGCATGCCGGGCCTCCCTGTCCATCACCAACTCTCGGAGTTCACTCAGACTCAGTCCATTGAGTCAGTGATGCCATCCAGCCATCTCATCCTCTGTCATCCCCTTCTCCTCCTGCCCCCAGTCGCTCTCAGCATCAGAGTCTTTTCCAATGAGTCAACTCTTCGCATGAGGTGGCCAAAGTACTGGAGCTTCAGCTTCAGCATCATTCCCTCCAAAGAAATCCCAGGGTTGATCTCCTTCAGAATGGACTGGTTGGATCTCCTTGCAATCCAAGGGACTCTCAAGAGTCTTCTCCAACACCACACTTCAAAAGCATCACTTCTTCGGCGCTCAGCTTTCTTCACAGTTCAACTCTCACATCCATACATGACCACTGGAGAAACCATAGCCTTGACTAGACAGACCTTTGTTGGCAAAGTAATGTCTCTGCTTTTCAATATGCTGTCTAGGTTGGTCATAACTTTCCTTCCAAGGAGTAAGCATCTTTTAATTTCATGGCCGTAATAACCATCTGCAGTGATTTTGGAGCCCCAAAAAATAAAGCCTGACACTGTTTCCACTGTTTCCCCATCTATTTGCCATGAAGTGATGGGACCAGATGCCATGATCTTCATTTTCTGAATGCTGAGCTTTAAGCCAACTTTTTCACTCTCCATTTTCACTTTCATCAAGAGGCTTTTTAGTTCCTCTTCACTTTCTGCCATAGGGGTGGTGTCATCTGCATATCTGAGGTTATTGATATTTCTCCCAGCAATCTTGATTCCAGCTTATGCTTCTTCCAGCCCACCATTTCTCATGATGTACTCTGCATAGACGTTAAATAAGCAGGGTGACAGTATACAGCCTTGACGTACTCCTTTTCCTATTTGGAACCAGTCTGTTGTTCCATGAGTATACAGCCTTGACGTACTCCTTTTCCTATTTGGAACCAGTCTGTTGTTCCATGTCCAGTTCTAACTGTTGCTTCCTGACCTGCATACAGATTTCTCAAGAGGCAGGTGAGGTGCTCTGGTATTCCCATCTCTTGAAGAATCTTCCACAGTTTATTGTGATTCACACAGTCTCTATCCTTAAGAGGGGCTATATCTTAAAAAAAAATTTTTTTTGTTCTTTTATACATTTTAACAGAGAAGGCAATGGAACCCCACTCTAGTACTCTTGCATGGAAAATCCCATGGATGGAGAAGCCTGGTAGGCTGCAGTCCATGGGGTCGCTGAGGGTCGGACACAACTGAGCGACTTCACTTTGACTTTTCACTATCGTGCATTGGAGAAAGAAATGGCAACCCACTCCAGTGTTCTTACCTGGAGAATCCCAGGGACTGGGGAGACTGGTGGGCTGCTGTCTGTGGGGTCGCACAGAGTCGAACACTACTGAAGTGACTTAGCAGTAGCAGCATACATTTTAAGCAATTATGCCTTTAGTTCTGTTCCACCTATCTGTTTAGTAATTTGGCATTATGTTGTTTGTTGTTGTTTAGGTGCTAAGTCACATCCAACTCTGCAGCCCCATGAACTGCAGCCACCAAGCTTCTCTGTCCTTTACTATCTCCCAGAGCTTGCTCAAACTCATGTCCATTGAGTCAGTATGCCATCTGGCTATCTCATCTTCTGTCACTCCCTTCTCCTCTTGCCCTCAATCTTTCCCCATATCAGGGTCTTTTCTAATGAGCTGGCTCTTCACATCAGGTGGCCAGAGTATTGGAGCTTCAGCATCAGTCCTTCCAATGAATATTCAGGATTGAGTTCCTTTAAGATTGACTGGTTTGATAGCTTTGCTGTCACAGGGACTCTCAAGAGTTTTCTCTAGCATGACAGTTTGAAAGCATCAGTTCTTCAGCACTCAGCTTTCTTTATGGTCCAACTCTCACATCCGTGCATGACTACTGGAAAAAACATAGTTTTGGCTATGTGGACCTTTGTCAGCAGTAATATCTCTGCTTTTTAATATGCTATCTAGGTTGTCATCGCTTTACTTGCAAAGAGTATGCATCTTTTAATTTCATGACTGCAGTCACCTTCTGCAGCGATTTTTGGAGCCCAAGTTATAATTGGGGTTAATGAAATTGACATAGAAGAACCATGTCTTATCTCCTTCCGGCCTTGTGTTTTTTCTCACCTCAATACTCCCCTTGTAGCAGGGGAGCATTCTTCATGAGGTGTTGAACGTATCATGCAAAAAATATATACAAAATGCCAGGAGAAATAAAAGATATCCTAGGCTTTCTATATTCCAACTTGTACTAAAATCGAAAATGTGAAGAAGAACAGGAACCTTTTTCTTGAAGTACTTGGCTCCCTTTTGTTTATATATTTTCTGCTAGCTGAAATTAAGTCTTCCCTTGCAAAGAGCTGTCTTTAGGATCTCAGGGATTTTGTAACTGACAAATGAAAACTTAAAATTGGGTCACTCTGGGACTAGTAAGGGAATCGGTGTCAGCATAGGAAATCTGCATGTGCCCAGGCCTAATCCACAGCCAGAAAGAAGCAAGAAAAACAAGAAGAGTGGCACTTTGGCTTAATTAAAAGATATTTTGCAGGTAAGATGAGTCAAAATGAAGCTTTGACATTTCAATGATGCTAGTTTTAGATAGTTTTAGCAGGTCACTGAAGACAAATCCATAGAATTATAAATAAAATGTGAATTAGGAATCATTTCTAATATAAAGCACACTTAGAAATAAGCCTTACATGCCAGAATTCTGAAAGAAGTGCTGCTTTCCTGATTTGCTCATCTAGAGAACCTTGAAGTTTCCTTAGTAAAGTAACATCTACTAATTCTTTTAACTGAAGCAAACAATACTGTGAAAGGGTCCCTTAGGTTGAAGATGGCAAAAAACTGCATAGAGAGTGACTAAGCTCACCTTGTAAAATAAAAATTAATTAAAACATACTGTGAATACCTATATATCATATTCTATAAATTTATATATAGTGAGTCAGATATCAGTCATTGCTTCTATTCATTAGTTAAAAAGAAAAACCTTTACAGCTGCAATTAAAAGGAAAGTTTTGGTCTAGCTGGATCTTCTTCTATATACTCTGAGCAGTTATTTATTAGAATTCAGTCGGTTCAGTTGTGTCCGACTCTGCGACCCCATGGACTGCAGCACTCCAGGCCTCCCTGTCCATCACCAACTCCTGGAGTTACTCAAACTCATGTCCATTGAGTTGGTGATGCCATACAGCCATCTCATCCTTTGTCGTCCCCTTCAATCTTTTCCAGCATCAGGTTCTTTTCCAATGAGTCAGTTCTTCACATCAGGTGGCCAAAGTATTGGAGCTTCAGCTTCAGCATCAGTCCTTCCAATGAATATTCAGGACTGATTTCCTTTAGGATTGACTGGTTGGATCTCTTTGCAGTCTAAGGGTCTTGCAAGAGTCTTCTTCTCCAACACCACAGTTCAAAAACATCAGTTCTTTAGCACTCAGCTTTCTTTATAGTTCATCTCTCACATCCATACATGACTACTGGAAAAACCATAGCTTTGACTAGATGGACCTTTGTCAGCAAAGTGATGTCTCTGCTTTGTAATATGCTGTCTAGGTTGGAGAAGGAAATGGCAACCCACTCCAGTGTTCTTGCCTGGAGAATCCCAGGGACGGGGGAGCCTGGTGGGCTGCTGTCTCTGGGGTTGCACAGAGCTGGACACGACTGAAGCGACTTAGCAGTAGCAGGTTGGTCATAGCTTTTCTTCTAAGGAGCAAGAGTTAATCATTGTGTTTTAACATGGGTATCATGACCCTTTGTGAAGCACCATTAAACTTATCAACAGAAATAGAAATTAGAAACACTAACTTCTTATTACTTTATCCCTAATAGTATATGAGTTCTTTGTCCATTTAGTTAGTGAAAATGTTAGTCACTTAGTCGTATCCGACTCTTTGCAACAGTATGGACTATAGCCCACCAGGCTCCGCTGCCCATGGAATTCTCCAGGCAAGAATACTAGAATGGGTAGCCATTCCCATCTCCAGGAGATATTCTTAACACAGGGATCGAACCCGAGTCTCCTACATTGCAGGCAGATTTTTTACCGTCTGAGCTACCATCCATGTCCATATAAAATACTTAATTTTATGCTATGGTAATAGTTTAAAATATTTAATATTTTACCCAAGTCTGACATGGAAATGCCAATTCTATCAATTATAAAAATTGATAGAAATGCTAGTTGTATAACTGCATCTTGGGGGAGAAAGTGATTTTTTTTTCTTGTTTTTGTTTTTCAGTTCAAGTTTTTTGATTTCTATGAGTCAGGGAAATAAGCATCTGACACTTGTTCATGCTAAGGGAAAGAACATTCCTTTCAATGAGTGGACTACACTGAGCTATTGGAATTGCCAAATGTCTGAGACATGTTCACATTGTAATATTTTCATGTTTGTGTCTTAAGTAGTAAGCAGTGCTTTGCTCTGACATCAGCCCTAACTAAATATTATGGTATTATAGGACAAGTTCATAGAATATGTATCTCTAGCAAAGAACTGACAATTCTCTTAGTTGCACACATGCAATAGTAACAAACATGAAGTCAGAAACTCATTCTGGCAAACCCACAGTACAAGGTATGACTAGGATGGGAAAATTGAGTTTAGGATATCAGAAGGACACAAGAACATGACAGTAGAAACCTACACTTTGTCCTGTAGTTGACATGTACATTATTGCTGCAAACTTATTTCAAAGCTCAAAGAAAATAACAGCAACAATAGCCAAATTTTATTGTTTACTTTCTATACACTAGGCATCATATGGAGCACTTTACTTGGATTAATGCATGTAATTTGCAAACTCACCTCATAGAAGAGGTACTATTATTAACCCTATCTTATTGTGGTTTATAAAGGTCAAACCTTGAGCAAGTGGTAGTGGTAGATCGGAGAAGGCAGTGGCAACCCACTCTAGTACTCTTGCCTGGAAAATCCCATGGGTGGAGGAGCCTGGTAGGCTGCAGTCCATGGGGTCGTGAAGAGTCGGACTCGACTGAGCGACTTCACCTTCACGCATTGGAGAAGGAAATGGCAACCCACTCCAGTGTTCTTGCCTAGAGAATCCCAGGGACGGGAGAGCCTGGTGGGCTGCCATCTGTGGGGTCGCACAGAGTCGGACACAACTGAAGTGACTTAGCAGCAGCAGCAGTGGTAGATCAGTGATACTCATGCATTTACCCATAACAGTATACCAGCTCTGTACTCATTATATTATTTTGTCTGTTCCCAAATTCTAATCTTTATAGTTAAAATACGCCTAACTCAGAATTTATTTGCTAGTTTACATAAAACAGTGAGAAATATCCACAACCAAATCAAATCTTTTCATTTGTTAAAAATCACACTAGAACTTGATTATAGCTTGTTTTATAATGTTTAGACTAATCAAAATAAGTAATCCAATCTAGAAAATAGAATTTTAAAAGAGAAAAATAATGGGGTTATTTAACTTGACTTCTAGCTATAACATAAAATATATACTATCTATGTGAAATAGTGATATTATTAGCCTGAATCTCAATTTCATCTTCAAATTATACTGTTTTGTATATAGATTTTATGTGTGTGTTTGTACATACATACATACGGAGATGGAAAAATTATTTTATCTAGATTCAGTGAGTAATTTTACCAGTGTGTTAGCAATGCCTATCACAATTTAAATGACCTAGCATTCTATTTCTAGAAAATATTTTATAGAAGTATTAAAATGTCTCAAAGATGTGTATAGAAGAATGTTTGTCACAGCACTGTATTAATATGTTATAGTGGAAAATTGGAGACGACTTTAAAGTCCAATAATAATGGAAAGAGTAATTTCTTCCCTAGTAATTTATTAGTGTGATCTAGTCACATTGAAGAAGGCAATGGCACCCCACTCCAGTACTCTTGCCTGGAAAATCCCATGGACGGAGGAGCCTAGTGGGCCGCAGTCCATGGGGTCGCTGAGGGTCGGACACGACTGAGCGACTTCACTTTCACTTTTCACTTTCATGCATTGGAGAAGGAAATGGCAACCCACTCCAGTGTTCTTGCCTGGGGAATCCCAGGGACTGGGGAGCCTGGTGGGCTGCCGTCTGTGGGGTCGCATAGAGTCGGACACGACTGAAGCGACTTAGCAGCAGCAGCAGCAGTCACATAGTCTTTCTTCCAGTCCTTCAAATGCAGTACTTTTCAAACCTTTGAACTTGGCTTGTATGTCTTCCCTATTCCTATCTTCTCTCTCTCTCTGGTCTTTCCATGTCTGACTTAAATAAAGTACTTCATCTTAAATGTCATTACCTGTAACATGGAATTGGTCAGAAGGGGATAGAAAAATTAGGTTAAGTTGATATTTAGAAATTGGTGTAGAGTTTAGAGAAAGTGGGAAGCTTAAGAATGATCAGAGGATTAGCGATGGGATGAGACTCATGATACAGTACAGTTGGGGTGGGATAGATACTGAGAGTAGGTAAAGCTCATTAATGTGGTTTATTTATAACAAGGTTTGGTAGTTATGAACTGGAGATGGTGTGGAGGGGGCAGGGAATATTAGGCATTAAGTGAGGCTATCTAGTGGAAATGAGAGAAACAGAGGTAGAGTTGGTAAGAGATGGGCAGTATGAGGGAGTATTCAGCTCTCAGGGCAATGTATGTCCACAGAATGCATTAAAACCTAAGGAGAGTGTGAGACTCTTCTGTGAGTAGTGAGCCATAGATGCTATGATGGTGAAAGAAAGTTCTCACTTCCTCAGAGAAGCCTTCCCTCTGCTATAGTCTATAGTAGCTCTCCCACCATTGCTCATACAACCGAATCATTTTATTATTGTAAAGGTTGGGACCCTGATTTGTCATTGGGAGGAGTCTGTGGTACAGTTTTCATTGAAAATATTAATTTTCAGGGCAAGTCAGTGGTGTGATTCTATTTAAAAATAAAATATTACATATATTAACCTATGGTGTACATATTAAATCTATTTGAATTATATATATCTTAATGAACTTAGGGGTCAAAGTGCTTACCATGTCTCAGGCATTTCAAGAATCTTTTCATGTCTTATGTAATGTAACCCTTACTACCATTTTATGAGGCTTCCCAGTACCCGCCTGCCAGTGCAGCTGGACAAGAGGCTTAGGTTCAGTCCCTGGGCTGGGAAGATCCCCTGGAGGAAGCCACAGCAACCACTCCAGCATCTTGCCTGGAGAATCTCATGGACAGAGGAGCCTGGTGGGCTACAGTCCATGGTAAATATTAGTATTATTCCCACTTCAAAGAAGGGAGAACTGAGGTGCTAGGTTAGTTGCCTGAGGTCACAGAGCTGGTAAGGGACCTAGAGCTAGGATAACAATGTGTAGCTATTTACATTTAATTAGAAGAGTATGAAATTAAAAATTCAGTTTCTCATTCACACTAGCCAGATTTCAAGTGCATGATAAACACATGTGGCTAGAAGCTGTCTTATCTGGGCAGCACAGATATGTAGTACATTTTAATCAGTGCAGAAAATTGTGGTAAACATCTGACTCTAGAGTCTGTTCTTACCTGCTGTGTAACATTGCCTCCTCTTAAGTCAAGCTATGGACCAGTTACTGTACTGTGAAATGGGAGTAAGAAGGGTAGAAACTTTCAGATTTTACTTTGTAGATTTCTGTATTGTTTATTTTTCTCCATTAGACAAGTACTGTTTTTGAAATTTTAAAAAATTAGTCAAATTGTCTTCTTCAGAAATGGAATAATAAGGTACAGAGAAAACATTGATAAAGCATGTCTTAATCTAAATGATGGAACCCCAAAGAGATAGTCTATCAGACTTGTCAGCAAATACTAGAATTTACCTTCATAAAAGTGTACCATAGAATCATATAATTAGCAAAGATATCTCATGATTTCTCTCATTAAAGTTCCAGAGAAAGGCAGTATCATTAGATAAAGAACCTTTTGCTTGTTTCTACCAGCATTCTGGTACCCATCCCACTGGTAGTGAAATGTGTTTTTCCAGGCTGGTACCATAAATCAGCTTCACTCACCATTTCTGTCTGCCTTTGCTTCTTCCTTCCTTCATTTATTTACTTATGACTTACTATGGGAACAAAAAGAAAGTCAGGGTGAAAGTCATATTGCATGAGAACTAAGAGAAAGTAGCTAAGTGTTTGCATTTCTGAGTATTCTCTTTTACTTCTTAAACTTAAGCATTGATAATTTGTGCTACTTTAAGATCAGTATCAGTAACTGCTTTTCCTGTTAGCAACTAAGTCATTTTATAAACTTATCTAAGTGTATAGATTCCAGAAGCCTTTCTGAATCACTTTATATTTTCCATCAAGTAATATACTTTATGTGTAAGATGTGACATAGAAGATGTTTAATGATTATATATAATAAAAAGATGTATGGGAACTCTTAGAGGAAAACAGGCAGAATACTCGATGACATAAATCAAAGCAAGATCCTCTATGACCCACCTCCTAGAGTAGTGGAAATAAAAATCAAAGTAAACAAGTGGGACCTGATTAAACTTAAAAGCTTTTGCAAAGCAAGGGAAACTATAAGCAAGGTGAAAAGACAACCTCGGAATGGCAGAAAATAATAGCAAATGAAACAACTGACAAAGGATTAATTTCCAAAATATACAAGCAGCTCATACAACTCAATACTAGGAAAACCAACAACCCAATCAAAAAGTGGGAAAAAGACCTAACAGACATTTCTACAAAGATGACATACAGATGACTAACAAACACATGAAAAGATGCTCAACATCACTCATCATTAGAGAAATGCAAATCAAAACCACAATGAGAAATTACCTCAAACCAGTCAGAATGGGCATCATCAAAAAGTCTACAAACAATAACTACTGGAGAGGGTGTGGAGAAGAGGAAATACTCTTGCTCTGTTGGTGGGAATGTAAACTGATACAGCCACTATGGAAGAGGGTATGGAGATTCTTTAGAAAACTAGAAATAAAACCACCATATGACCCAGCAATCCCACTTCTAGGCATATACCCTGAGGAAAGTGAAGTGAGTGAAGTCGCTCAGTTGTGTCCGACTCTTTGTGACCCCATGAACTGTAGGCCTACCAGGCTCCCCCGTCCATGGGACTTATACTGGAGTGGGTTGCCATTTCCTTCTCCAAGGGATCTTCCCAACCCAGGGATCGAACCCAGGTCTCCCACATTGTGAGCAGACGCTTTACTGTCTGAGCTGTTAACCAGGGTTGAAAAAGACACATGTATCCCATTGTTCACTGCAGCATTATTTACAATAGCTAGAACATGGAAGCAACCTAGATGTCCATCGACAGGTGAATGGATAAAGAAGTTGAGGTGCATATACACAGTGGAATATTACTCAGCCATAAAAAGGAATGCATTCGAGTCAGTTCTGATGAGGTAGATGAACCTAGAACCTATTAATACAGAGTGAAGTGAGTCAGAAAGAGAAATATAAGTATCGTATACTAACACATATATACAGAATCTAGAAGAATGGTACTGAAGAAATCATTTACAGGGCAGCAGTGGGGGAACAGACATAGAAAATAGACTTATGGACATGGGGAGAGGGGAAGAGAGAGTGAGATGTATGGAAAGAGTAACATGGAAATTTATGTTACCATATGTAAAATAGATAGCAAACGAGAATTTGCTGTATGGCTCAGGAAACTCAAGCAGGGGCTCTGTATTAACCTGTAGGGGTGGGATGGGAAGGGAGATGGGAGGGAGATTCAAAAAGGAGGGAATATATGTATACCTATGGCTGACTCATGTTGAAGTCTGACAGAAAAGACAAAATTCTGTAAAGCAATTATCCTTCAATTAAAAATAAATTAAAAAAAAAAGATGTATGGAAATCTGCTGAAAACTATTTGACAAGGTCCAGTCGACAGAAACAGTTCATCTTGAATTTCAGTTCAGGTAGGATCATGACTTAATTGCCAATTTAATGAGCATTTTTGAACTCTTACTAAATGTGTAGATAATGTGGCAGGTGTTTAGTATATGTAAATGAACAGTTCATGTTCCGTGTCTGTACTAAGTGTAACAATGGAATTTTATACAAAATGCAGAGGAAAAGGAATAATAAGAATAGGCTAGGAAAAATGGAGGAGTTGACGTGAGAGCTGGCCTTTGAGAGCTGGAAAGAATTCCCCAGCAGCCATATTTGGGTTAGTGGAACCTACCTTGAGTATTAATAACTGTAGGTAGATCTTAATTGTTTCAAAGCCTCCTTCAATCCCTTGATATATGCTGTCCTTAAAGTTTGACTGCCCAATTTCCTCCCCAGTCAGAAAACATCTTACTGAGAGCTTTATTCCTCTCTGCTACTCTGCTGACATTTGATTTATTGAAAGCAGATATCAGTGGCTATTAAAACACTAATCCTTCATTAAGCTACTTTTTTGTAAACTTTGTATATCCATATTTATAACTGACAGTGATTTGAAAAGGAAGTACAGTACAAGTGATATTCAAAAATTTAAAGGAAGTAAATCTTGAACGGTTTTATGTTCATTGTTTAATGAACATTTCTTTAATGTTCATTATTTACATAATTGTTAAAGCTGACTAACAATTTAAAGTGAATAACTTTAAAAGTTATATTGTGTACTTCCTAAATTTAAAATGTTTTAGTGAAATATTTTCTATGTAATTGGAGCTTCCCTGGTGGCTCAGACAGAAAGAATCTGCCTGCGTTGCGGAAGTCCCAGGTTCGATCCCTGGAAAAGTACATGACAATCCACTCCAGTGTTCTTGCCTGGAGAATTCCATGGATGGAGGAGCCTGACAGACTACAGTCCATGGGATCGCAAAGAGTTGACACAACTGAGCAACTTGCATTTCTTTTTTATGTAATTAACCCAAAGCTCCCAAACTCAGAAAATTAGCAAGGATTATCATATTTCTGTAAATCATCAATAGATTAACAAGTTAAATGATAGAAGTAGAAATATTTATGCTTCTTATTGCCCGTTGTTTCAGTATACAAATTTGTTAATTTTGTATATTAATGAACACTAATATAAGCTATATTGTAATAGCAGTTTCTTTTTAAAATTAAAATAAGTTAAAGAACATTTGCCCTTTGCTTATTATCTTCATACTTCTATCAAAGGCACATGATGTCAGGATGTAGTTATCATTTATATTTTTTTTGATTATTCTCATTGGCTGGATCTAGACTTGCCGTTAAGCTATGTGTATGTTTTTTGACATTTTCTTCAAAGACGCAAGCTAGAACTAAATGATAAAATGAGTTCTGCCTTCTTGCAGATACATTTACAGTATTGAGCTGTTTGTAGGTGATTTTGCTGGGCTATAATAAAATAAAGCCTAAAGCATCATATTAACTGTGCTGTTTGTATGGGTGCTAATACACTTTGAATAAAACCCTCAATTACTAAGCATTTTTGAGTCCTGACAAGACAGTCCCATGACATTAATGGTATCTTTATAACCTTTTTAACTTCTTGTTTCTCTGACAGAGCTCTACAATAACAGCAATGGGTTTGCCCTTGGCAAGCAAAAACTCATTTTGAGAGGATAATAGGTATTTACTATTTAGATAGCTGGCAATAAAATTTCTCTGAATGAGATTTTCCTGAGAAACTATAAACTGATTAAATTACTTTCTTTTAATGGACTAGAAGAGTGTGTAATAATAGTTTGTTGAAGCTTTGCATCCAGTGTCTTGCTTCCTTTTTTAGAGACAGAAGCAAGTCTGGTTTAGGTGAATTATAGGGGTTGGTAGAAATTATTCTTGATGATGCAGTTTATTCTCAATTTTTTTTCTGTAAGTTAAGGGAAAATGTGGATACTTTTGTGAAGAAAGATGTGCCCAATAATATATCCGTTTACTTCCAACTTTATTTTACTCAGAAGTAAAATTTAGCAGTTGTTTTATGCCTTAAAAATTCTGTTTTTAGGAAATATACCCCAACAAGGATGTAAGTTTAGAAAACCACCTTGTTTTTCTGGTTGATATTTTTGCTTGACTATTTGAAATAAATTAAAATCAGTAAATTATTTTATCTATTGCGTAAAGGCTAAATTGAAGTTTTTACTAGTATTGCTTATTAATATGTGTCTATATTTTTATGAGAAATTTAGTAAGAGATTTTTAAAATGATTTTTAGTATAAACCTTGTAAAATCTAACTTACCAATCCATGGTATGAATTATAAGAAAGAAATTTACATTAGTTTTGATAGAAAAGGAATAGTAAAATATATTTCATTATTTAAGAACTGATTAAGGAGTGTCTCAAAATTCTGCTTAATGTGAATTTCGTCAATAAATGTCAACTAAGAAAAATAATTTACGTTTCTTGATTTAAAATGTGAAATCTTACATAAAATATATTTGGTAACTTGTGCTCTATAAACATTTCTCTTTAAAGACAAATCCATTATGGTCCTTGGGGGTGACAGCTTGCAGAATATCTTTCAAGGCCATGAATTTTGCACAGAAGTGCATCAAATTCATATTTTTATTGGCAGTCAGAATTTCATATTTGTCACTATAATAAAATTGTGATTTAAATGGGACCTTGAATGTCCTATCCTTATGTGAAGTAGTTTGAATTTGAATATCACACAGATCCTAACTTAGAGCACATTCATTTTCTCTTAAGCCTTTGGCACTGACACATCCATCCCTGGCATTGTTTTTCACTCCAGCAAATCTGTGCTGTTGGCACCAATAGGTACAAGGAATACTAGTCATGATAGTAAAGAAATGAAGAGAGAAATAGTGATATTTGTCTTCCCCCTTGAATGATCTAATCAAGGTCACTACTACATGCTATAAACTACTTCATACTTTAGCTTTTACCCGGTTAACTGTTTTGCCATTGTGCTTCCTTCCTCCCTCACTTCTCAGGATTATAATAAAGAAACGTTAGTGAAATATTGTGAAATAATGGTTCATCTAGTAAATTTATTAAATTTTGTTTACGGCTGGCCTGGGCAAAAGTTTTTAGAGAAAATTGAGATTAGCTTAAAATGGAAACTTATCCTTTTTAATACACAGTTTTACCTTAATTCTGATAATCCTGAAGTTATTGGTAAATTGGTAAATATGATTAATTAAAGTATAGTAAGGATGTCATGAATATGTGTTTGTGTTTTAGTCATTTATTTTTAATAAGAAATAAATATAGGTTCACTACAATTTTACAGTTTGTTCAACTTGCTGTCACTCAAGTTAGGTAATGAATATACCTTAAAAATATAAAGTTTTTTGCAATATTTTAATGGTAACATATAGCACAGATTTTGTGCTGTTGTAATAGTTTTTGTGGAGTAAAGAAGTCGTTAAAGATATCACTGTGATTATTACTGTTTTATAAATGATTAAACAAGTATGAAAAAATATAAATGTTGTCTGCATAAAATCTATCAACTTAACGTTTATTCTATTTTTTAAAAATAGAGCTAGCAGATTTTTTATAAATTGCTACATGTACCTATCAATTTTATGAGAATAGTGAATCTTTATTATTATTATAACTAGGAACTCAGAGGTTCCTTGTGTGGGGGAACCTCCATCTTCTACTGTGAATCAGTGCAGTTACCATAATGTTTTGTCTTTCAACAAAATGCACACAAATATGAATTTTAATTCAATGTTAGGCTGTGTTGATGAGCCATATCTACATATAGTTTTACATTAATCTTTATGATCTCCCAAACCCTCCACCACCTACCACTTTTGGTACCTGTGTTAATTTGCTTAATTTTATGAAATGGTAAACATTTAACACCTGAAATTCTTTTTGATATATAATGCAGGACTTGACAACAGAATACAGTTTCATAGAACTGTTTATGGGTGTAGAATATTATTTTTGGTAATTTCTCTCTTAAACAGTTCTTACATTGAATTTTTCTTGCTTTTGAAGAGATTTTCAATTTTAACATGAGGGAACTGGTGTCATGGGTAAGGCTTTTACATGGAAACAAAGTAGCAGATTGAAGTGGTTTCAGGGCTTTAATCCCTTGGTAAATTAGCCAGCAGGCTAGCCTTTTCATAGACATGCTAAACAACAGGTTGATGCCATTTGGGCATTAGCAAAGAGAACCACCTGAGGGAATAGTGAGTGAATAAGAAGAAATGTAGAATGGGAAGAAGGCATGGCTATTAGCTTTTCCTGGGTCTAGTGGCTAAAGTAATACCCATAAATGAGTCATTGTAGCTGATATTTTCAGTTTCTCTTTATATGTTTTTAAATTATTCTCAAAATTCTCAAATCTACTTTTAAGATGACATTATGTTTTATTATTATATAATGCTGAAGTTGTACATGAAAACTTAAGTGCCAATAAATTAATATTTACATGTTAAACATTTATACTTTCTCTTTTTTGAAAAGGGATGAGGCTTTCAGATTTGTTCGTAGATTTTTTTTTGTCAAGTAGAAGACAACATTTTGAAATGTGAATGTGTATAATTAAAAGGATCTTAAATATTTCAATAAGCTTGCCTATTTGGAAACTATAAACAAATGTTTATAATCTGTTATATTTTCTTAAAATGTTTTCACAGTTTTCCAAACTAAACTGAGAGAAATGAACTATTTGTCATATTGCATTATCTGTTAGACAATGTATTTAAATAATACCATAAATAAAGAATAGTGACCAGCACAATTAGCAACATTTATTAGGAAAATTATTTAAACTTTAACCAAGGAATGTAACTTCATATAAATGGAAAAGCACTTACCTAATACATACTATTTAAAATTCTTAAGCTAATTGGTACCTTGGTATTAATAAATATTAGAATAATATACCAGGAAGAAAATTGATGAAGGAGTAAAATCATTAAAATAACCTGGTACCCTATGAGGCCCTTTCTCTAGGCTTTTAATTTTTCATTTAGAAGGGGGGATTTTAAGGATCAATATGAAAATCTGTTGATAATATTATATTTAATTAGAGTAATCAAAAACCATGCTCAGAGCATGACACCTGCCAGGGAGAACTTCAAAAAGATAGTAAGCAGCATGCGTTAGAGTCGTCTCTTTTGCTTGTCCATGAGCACTAATCTAGCAGAAGTCCCAAATGGGGCAGCTAGTCAGCTATTTTATTGACTTTGATCTGGTTTGGGGGGCAGTTTATTTTCCCATAATGCCATTGATCAATGATTTCCTTTCAGCAGTGATGTAATTAAAGGGCTTTAGTCGGCTTCTGCTGTGTTGCCTTGAAATTTATTATTCTGGAGATTTAAAGAAGATCGATAGGGTGCAGTGGCCCGATGTTTAGACCCAAGTAGGAGGACCCTACTGAGATATAAGGCGTGCAGAAAACAAGGCTTCAGGACACAAACAAGATGTTTACCTGGGACCCTGAGCTGACCTATCCACAACAGATCCTGTATAACCAGTAGCATTTTAGTACCTATTTTTATCACAGCCTCAAAACTCCTTTGTCCTCTTTGTTATTGATTTTTAGAGTTTATTTTAAAGCAGTTGAAATCAAATATTCCTGTTGTCAAAGGAAAAATTAAAATTTAAACATATTTGCCAGAAATGCAGAATTCAAATGCTTTCATCATGAAATGGAAATAAAACATGATTTACAGGAATTATGTATGTCTTCAAATACCCACTAAGATCTATTTAAATAGAATACCATTAATATCCTTTGTTTTATAACTAAACACAAATAGTTTATTTTTGTATGTTAAACACAAATAGTTTATTTTTGTATGTGTTAAAATTTACATATAATGAACAGTGTTCGTTAAGTGATCAAAATATCACATTTGGGTAATGAACTCATGTGACATGATCTAGGACTAAGTAGAAATTAATAATTGCATTACAGCTTACACTATTTGGTAGTTTAGTAAAATCAGTTCAGAGAGTCTTTATAATATGTAAACCATACTTCCTGGGCCTCTTACAATTGTGTTTTAATGAAATCAGAGTAAGTTAAAAATTAAGGAATCAGGTTTAAGTTCCCCAAATGATTTTCTGTATTACTTTGTTAATAAGATTGCTGTTAAGTTTTTTTTTCACCAAATACATTTGAAAATTATACACACTTCTCTTGGAAAATCTCAGTGAACGTTAGCATATTTTAGATTTTAAGAAACCCCAAAGTAGTCCTCTTTAACTTTGCTTAACATGACAGTTTTCAGTCTTACTTGCCCTATGTCATAGATTTCATGGAGCCCCAGTTTGAAAAATTTGAGAAACAGTGAAAACAATCCTGACAGGACAAGAGACAGATGTCCTGAATTCTAATCCTGGCTTTGCCTTTCATTGTCTGTATGACTTTCACCAGTTAATAATCACTCTGTGTCTCAGCTTTCTTATCTGTGAAATGAGATTGTGTCTAGAGGTTAGGGTTGTCAGGAGAGGATACCCAACATTCTGAGGAGCATTTTCAAAATGGACATTCCACCATACCCTCTCTCCTTGTGCTGAGTTTGCCTGTAGATGCTTTGATCTACTGGTTAATTGTGCCAGTATTAAAACTTACTTTCTTAACCTTGCAATTTATTTATTGAACTGTTGCTTTTAGGGACTTTCAGTCATCAAAGACATGTTGAAAATATCAAAGAGTAAACATAAGCACAACTTATTGCTTTGCTAAATTTAGGCAATGGCAGCAGACTGAGCCTCTTGATAAAAGTAACAAGCCATCTAGCCAGAAAGCAGTAGTGGTAATGCAGATAGTGTTATTTGCTATCTTGATAAACATTAACTAATATATAAACATTATTAAGACCATATAACATAGTTAAATAATCACTTCAGTCGCTCAATTGTGTCTGACTCTCTGTGACCCCATGGACTGCAGCACGCCAGGCTTCCCTGTCCATCACCAACTCCCAAAGCTTACTCAAACTCATGTCCATTGAGTTAGTGATGCCATCCAACCATCTCATCCTCTGTCATCCCCTTCTCCTCCTACCTTCAATCTTTCCTAGCGTCAAGGTCTTTTCCAATGAGTTAGTTCTTCACATCAGGTGGCCAAAGTATTGAAGTTTCAACTTCAGCATCAGTCCTTCCAATGAACACCCAGGACTGATCTGCTTTAGGATGGACTGGTTGGATCTCCTTGCAGTCCAAGGGACTCACAAGAGTCTTCTCCAACACCAGAGTTCAAAAGCATCAATTCTTTGGCACTCAGCTTTCTTTATAGTCCAACTCTCACATCCATGACTACAGGAAAAACCATAGCTTTGACTAGATGGATCTTTGTTAGCAAAGTAGTCTCTGCTTTTTAATATGCTGTCTAGGTTGGTCATAGCTTTTCTTCCAAGGAGCAAGTGCTTAATTTCATGGCTGCAGTTAAGGAATAAGCAGAAGCAGATAACCATAGTGGAAAAAAAATGAGTAAATGAGAGATTTTATGTACATTTTAATCGTTGTTGGTCATTTACAGTGAATTCTTTTAAATCTTACAAAAATTAAGACTTCTTGGCATCTTTTAGGAGCAGCAATGACTTAGTAAACGATGGTGCCTTTGAATTCAGTATATGCAAGGTAAAAGGAGTGGCGGGATATGGAGAATTATAATCCTGCCTCCTGCAGCTTAGAGGCCAGGAGAAAGCACTCTCATACAACGCAGGAGAAATAAAGTGGCAGATACAGATATCCATTAAACATCTAAATGCATGGTTAAAGGTGGAGGAACATAATGTTTCATTTCTTTTCTTTCATAATTTATTTGTTTTATTTTTTTTATGGCACTCATTACTCTCTAACATATTTTATGCTTGATTAGTGGCTTAGCATCAAGCTTCCCAACTAGAAAGTAAGCTATGTAAGGGCAGGAATCTTGCCTATTTGTTTCAAGAACATATCCCTCATCCTGTAAAAGTAACTAGCATGTGGTGCATACATACTAAGTCGTGTCTGTTGTGTCTGACTCTTTGAGACTCTGTGGACTGTAGTCTGCCACAGGTGCTCATTAAGACTGGTAGGCTTTTCAGAACTCTTGACTGTATGCACAGAGCACTGTGATCTGAACAGTGCTTTAGGTAAGAAACATTAGAACCACAGGAGTAATAAAAATTTAAAGAGGGTAAATGAAAAATATATGTTTTTTTAATTTACTGATATATAGGTTATGAAAATAACCAAGTTTGGGAAAGGTAAAACCATTTAGATAATATCATTATACAAGATAAAGGAAGCATAAGATAGTAAGGCACAGGGTTGAGAAAGGATAAATTTCGATACTGTTTTGGCTATTATGTAAAAGTATGAATTTTACATGTTTAGTATTTACAAAATAGGGTTAGTATTTTCTATATGTGATCATTATACTTCAGCATTTCACTGTCTTTTACACTTGTGGTTTATCAAGAAGCCAGGGTTGTTAACCACATAATTGTCCTTTAACTTCCCTGGTGGCTCAGATGGTAAAGAAACCGCCTGCAATGAAGGAGACCCAGGTTTCATCCCTGGGTTGAGAAGATCCCCTGGAGAAGCAAATGGCTACCCACTCCAGTGTTCCTGCCTGGAAAATCCCATGGACAGAAGAATCTGGAGGGCTACAATTAACAGGGTCACAAAGAGTCAAACATGACTGAATGACTAACACTTTAATTGTCCTTTATGCCACTCATTCCTATTGTTGAGTAAACTCCTTCTAAATCTAAATCCTAAGTGTTCATCATGGAATGTGCTTACTTGTTTTCCATCTATATTTTCATATTAAGTGATCTAATCCATTCTCTCGGGACTTCAGATAGCATCCATGTATAACAATTTCTAAATTCCAGTACTCTCTTTAGAACTGCAGACTTACATAGCTAATTGCCTGTCCTCTTCACTTACCTGTCAAACAGGAAAGTCCTGGATTCTTCCTGCTCACACCCTCATCCCTGCTTCTCTTTCATTGTCCCTTCATTACATCTTTCCAGTTGCTCAAAACAGCAATTTGGCACTTCCATTCTATTAGCATGGTCTGTAGCCACCTAAGGTGCATTTAAATCTTTCTACTGATCCCATTTTTACTGCCTTTACTCTGGGAAAGTCACCAAAATTTCTTGGCTTGACCACTGCAATAGCCTTCTATCTTATGTGTCTACAGTCTTGGCCTCTATAATACATCCCATAGTTCGCAGAATGAGCTTAAACTATGAATCGGAACCTGCCATTCCCCTGCAGGAGAAAACGCAAAAAATTGGTGGCTGCCATTTGCTGCTGGGATGAAATTTCAGAATTCTTAGTATGGCGCCAGGTGCTTTCAGGTTTGCCCATGTCTACTCCTCCAGCCTCATCTTAGACTGTTCTTTACTAAACTCCATACTGGCCTGCTCTTTTGTTCCTTGGTTTGCATGTTATTGCACCTCCCTGAAATAGATACCTCCATCCTCTCACCCAAATTAATTTAGGCTTATTATTAAAGTTTCAGTTTAAATTTTATACCTCAGAGAAGCCTTGACACCTGTTCACTAGACAGAACCAGTGTCTCTGAAATTTTGTGAACTTTTCCTTCATAGCAATCAATCAGTTTTAATTAAATATGATGTTCACAATTATTTGTTTGACCTTTCTCAGACCTTTAGAGAGTCAGACTGTGTGTCCCTTTTGTATACTGTGTCCTCAACACTTAGCATAGTTCCTGTCATATAGAAGGTACTCAGTAAGATTCTCCGTTGTTGTTGTTGTTGTTTAAATAATTTCTCTTTTGAATTTTTAGCTTTTCAGCATTTCACAATTCTCTTTGACCTTTTGTAGTGTGAAATACAGAGAAAAGTATATAAATGTACATATCACTGAATTATGAAACACAACACCACCTGTGTTATACTACCCAAAACAAGAAACAGCACTGCACTAGTATTTGGAAACCTCAATTTTCTTTTTCCTATAACTCCCACATTACCCTATGCTATAGTAATCAATCACTCTCTTGCTTTTATTAATAATTTTACCACCTAAGTATATAATACTAAGCACTGTAGTTAAATTTTCCCAGTTTGAACTGGAATCATATACTATATATTCTCTTGGGTCTTTTCTCAATATTGTTCTTTTTTTTTTTTTTTTTTCTCAATATTGTTCTTAAGATTCATCTGTTTGCTTGTAGCTGTACTATGTTGATTCTGTGCTGTATCATTTCATTGTATGAACATAATGCAGTTGTTTTTTTTTTTTACTTTTTGCTATTGATGGACTTTTATTGCACTAATTCAAGGCTGCTCTGAACATTCTTGTAAAAGTTTATATTCTCGCTTGTGTATACATGAAGTTCTTTAAACTCCATAGCTAAGAGTAGAATGCTGTCTCATAGAGTATGTGTGATTTCAAATTTACGAGGCAATGTAAAGCTTTTCCAAAATGGTTATATCAGTTTCTTTTCTCAACAATAGCGTATAAGAGTTCCTATTGCTCTAACTTCTCACCGTTACTTAATACTGTCAGACTTTTTAATTTTAGCCAGACTTAAATCATTTTATTTTTAATTTCCATTTCTCCTGTTATCAGAAAGCTTTAGTAGTTTTTCACTGGTTTGTTAGGCACAAAAATTTCTTAATCTATGAAGTGCCTTCTTGAGTGTTTAGCCCATTTTCCTACTGTTATGTTTTTCCTTATTTTTTTTCTATTGACTTGAAGGAATTCTTGATAGATTCTGGATATGAGTTGTTTATAAATAATTCTGAATGACTGAATGTGGCTCTTTCCAGCCCACCTACTACTTCTTCCTCATTCTCTAGAGTTATAGGGTATATATTGAAGATACAGAGCAATATCCATGTTCACTCTACTTTCAGTTGTGAAACATTGTTTGGTATCTTTATGATCTGCCATTTTTGTTCTGAAGATAATTCAAGATGATGGTTAAATTTTAAAAGATCTCTCTTTATGGTTTATATTAATAGGAAAATACAAAACTTGATTTCCAACTTCCCTAAAGAGTTACATAGAGGTTTTCTTCCTGAAATGTGTAAAATGAGTAAGGAGGAAGGGATGAGAATCATAATATACATAATTCAAATGATTTTGAATTTATCTGAAGATTCTTAATCCTATTCATTTAACTGTGATGAGCTCTACTAGAACCATAAAATGTAAGTGATTCAAATTATTGTTTCAGAGCCACTGATTTTGGTGACTTCCCTGGTGGCTCTGATGGTAAAGAATCTGCCTGCAATGCAGGAGACCCAAGTTCAGTCTCTGGATTGGGAAGATCGCCTGGAGAAGAGAATAGCTACCCACTCTAGTATTCTTATTTTGTTTTTGTTTTTTTAATTGGAAACTAGTTACTTTACAATATTGTGGTGGTTTTTGCCAAACATTGAGATGAATCAGCCACAGGTGTACATGTGTCCCCTCCTCTCTCCTTCCCCATCCCATCCCTCTGGGTTGTCCCAGTGCACCAGCTTTGAGTGCCCTGTTTCATGCATCGAACTTGGACTGGTAATCTGTTTCACATATGGTAATATACATGTTTCAATGCTATTCTTTCAAATCATCCCACCCTTGCTTTCTCCCACAGAGTCCAAAAGTCTATTCTTTACATCTGTGTCTCTTTTGCTGTCTCGCATATAAGGTCATGATTACCATCTTTCTAAATTCCATGTATATGCATTAATATACAAATATAATGTATTGGTGTTTTTCTTTCTGACTTGCTTCACTCTATATAATAGGCTCCAGTTTCATCCACCTCATTAGAACTGATTCAGATGTGTTCTTTTTAATAGCTGAGTAATATTCCATTGTGTATATGTACCACAACTTTCTTATCTATTCATCTGCTGATGGACATCTAGGTTGCTTCCATGTCCTATCTATTGTAAACAGTGCTTCAGTGAACATTGGGGTACACGTGGCTCTCTCAATTCTGGTTTCCTCAGTGTGTATGCCCAGCAGTGGAATTGCTGGGTCGTATGGCAGTTATGTTTTCAGTCTTTTAAGGAATCACCACACTGTTCTTCACAGTGGCTGTACTAGTTTATATTCCCACCAACAGTGTAAAAGGGTTCCCTTTTCTCTGCACCCTCTCCAGCATTTATTGTTTGTAGACTTTTTGATAGTAGCCATTCTGACTGGCGTGAGATAGTACCTCATTGTGGTTTTGATTTGCATTTCTCTGATAATGAGTGATGTTGAGCATCTTTTCATATGTTTGTTAGCCATCCGTATGTCTTCTTTGGAGAAATGTCTGTTTAGTTCTTTGGCCCATTTTTTGATTGGGTCATTTATTTTTCTGGTATTGTGCTGCGTGAGCTGCTTGTATACCTTTGAGATTAATTCTTTGTCAGTTGCTTTGTTTCCTATTATTTTCTCCCATTCTGAAGGTTGGCTTTTCACCTTGCTTATAGTTTCCTTCATGTGCAAAAGCTTCTAAGTTTAATTAGGTCCCATTTGTTTATTTTTGCTTTTATTTCCATTACCCTGCAAGGTGGATCATAGAGGATCCTGCTGTGATTTATGTCAGAGAGTATTTTGTCTATGTTTTCCTCTAGAAGTTTTATAGTTTCTGGTCTTAAATTTAGATCATTAACCCATTTTAAGTTTTTTTGTGTACAGTGTTAGAAAGTGTTCTTGTTTCATTCTCTTATAGGTGGTTGACCAATTTTTCCAGCACCACTTGTTAAAGAGATTCTTATCTCCATTGTATGTTTTTGCCTCCTTTGTCAAAGATAAGGTGTCCATAGGTGCATGGATTTATCTCTGGGCTTTCTATTTTGTTCTATTGATCTATCTTTCTGTCTTTGTGCCAGAACTATACTGTCTTGATGACTGTAGCTTTGTAGTACAGTTTTAAGTCAGGCAGGTTGATTCCTCCAGTTCCATTCTTCTTTCTCAAGATTGCTTTGGCTGTTCGAGGTTTTTTGTGTTTCCATACAAATTGTGAAATTATTTGTTCTAGTTCTGTGAAAAATACTGTTGGTAGCTTGATAGGGATTGCATTGAATCTATAGATTGCTTTGGGTAGTATACTCATTTTCACTATATTGATTCTTCCGATCCATGAACATGGTATATGTCTCCATCTATTTGTGTCCTCTTTGATTTCTTTCACCAGTGTTTTATAGTTTTCTATATATAGGTCTTTTGTTTCTTTAGGTAGATATATTCCTAAGTATTTTATTTTTTTCATTGCAGTGGTGAATGGAATTGTTTCCTTAATTTCTCTCTCTGTTTTCTCATTGTTAGTGTATAGGAATGCAAGGGACATCTGTGTATTGATTTTATATCCTACAACTTTACTATATTCATTGATTAGCCCTAGTAATTTTCTGGTGGAGTCTTTAAGGTTTTCTATGTAGAGGATCATGTCATCTGCAAACAGTGAGAGTTTTACTTCTTTTCTTCCAATCTGGATTCCTTTTATTTCTTTTTCTGCTCTGATTGCTGTGGCCAAAACTTCCAAAACTATGTTGAATAGTAATGGCGAGAATGGGCACCCTGTCTTGTTCCTGACTTTAGGGAAAATGCTTTCATTTTTTCACCATTGCCCCTCTAGTATTCTTGCCTGGGGAATTCTGTGGACAGAGGGAGTGGCAGGCTATAGTCCTTGAGGTCAAAAAGCATCAGACATGACTGAGTGTCTAACACTTTTCTTGCCTGAATTTTACTGATTTTTTAAGAATCACTTCAAATGTCACCTTCTGTTGGAAGTCTTAGTTATCCTCCACCAGAGTGAATAAGTTCTGTATTTCCTTTGCAGATCTGTATCGTAGAACTTAACTACCACACTGTTATGAAAATGGATTTTCTTGCCTAAATCCTGTTCTTGTTTCTTTAGACCTTTCATAGGTCATCTGTCAATCATAACCACCCAGGAAGTCATAAAATAAGTGTTATTTAAAAAGAAAATCTAATGGGATAGGTAGGCCTTATCCCCCCTGACAGTCCAATAAATCATCCTCTTAAAGGGTTAAGTTAAAATCTTAGTACTCTCCATTACTGAGCTGGAAGCTTAATTACATAGAAACATTCCAACAAACAGTTCACTTTTACAGTTAATTTGCAGCTTTTACAGTTAATTTCTCTCTAATTTTCCTTTTAAGCCATCCTTAGAAATTTTATTTGATCATACAAAAAAACCCAGCAGATTGCAAATTTTGAGTGTTACCAGTTT
Organism: Capra hircus; assembly: GCF_001704415.2. Classification (NCBI taxonomy): domain Eukaryota; kingdom Metazoa; phylum Chordata; class Mammalia; order Artiodactyla; family Bovidae; genus Capra; species Capra hircus. The sequence goes on along the minus strand of NC_030808.1, from coordinate 108,650,935 downwards.
CTTGCAAGCACATCCTTTCTCCACGAGGTATTGACTTAGATGGAATAAAGTGAAATTTTGTTCCAAGTTTAACCCTTCAGCAACCCTTGCTAAATACAAATAAATCATCTGTAATTACATTCAATAGCAGTATTGTTAGGTGTCATTCATGATTTCATTGTTAGTTGAAAGTATCCTCTGTAGCCCCTGTATTTGCTTCTATTCAAACAATCAGTCTTTTTCATTGTGTTTTCTTGAAGATAGTGTGAGGCAGGAAAGCAGGGGTGATATTATGACTGTCTCTCTTATTATCATCTCTTTTCTTTTGATTTTTACTTCTATGACCTACTTCCTGTTTCTAAAGAGATATGGTTTGAGAAATAGTCAAGTTTTATTTTATTGTTGTGTTGTTCTTGAAATGATCAGCTTGGAAGAGTCTTCTGTATATTTTAAAATTGTTTTCATAGAGTATGAAGAATGCTTTTTCAGTCATGTACACTGCTCCTTTTTGCCTTTTACAGAATGTGCTAGGGTTGATATGGGGCTCTGGAATTAGACTCCCTCTGTTAGTTTTGGCTCTGTCATTTACTAGCTAACTGAGTGACTTTGGGCGATTACTGAAGTTTTCATACCTCAGATTCCTAACTGGTAAAAAATGGGATATTAATGTTGAGCATTAAATAACTTTACATATGTAAAGCTTAGAATGATTGCTAGTACATGGTAACTCAGTAAATACTGACTTTTGTTTATTATTACTGTTGTTATTATCAGTGTCAGTGTGAGTTGATTGAACCAGAACTCACTATAGAAAGTGAACCAGAACTCACTATAGAAAGTGAAAGTTTTTTTTTTTCAACAAAAACAGTTGGTTATTTGTTATCTCATACAATTAAAACAATTTTATATCTTTGCTCCTTCAACAAGATGAAGAGCTTAACAAGACTAATACTTTGAATTATGTTAAAACAAATTATAATTAGTCCATGGAAACCTTCATTATTATAGTATTTGACTTTAAAATACATAATTTACATAGACTTGTACAGATTATTCTGTTTTTAATAAGATATTCTAATTTGCTTTATTAGATTTTATTTTTCCTTGATTTTAAAGTTTCATGGAATTTAAGATGTGATATATCAAGACTTTTCCTTTATTATGTCACAAAGAATTCTAAGTATCAGAACATATAGCCATATCTTTTATCTTGAAGATCACTAGGTATGTATCACACATGCTCAATATCTATTTTTGTGCTCTCAAATTTAATGCATTCTTTAATTAGTTATTTCATACTTTGAATTAACATCCTATTGGTAGTTTATATAGAATAATTTCCTTTATCTAATTTCTAGTTTTCTTTTATTCTTTTCCTTTTGTTAACTTTTTTTTCTTCTCTCAACTGTTCTGATAGTTTCAGTTTGTTTCACTTTATTTTATTGAAGTATAGTTGATTCACAATATTGTGTTAGTTTTAGGTGTACTGAAAATTGATTCAGATATACATATATATGCAAACACACATATATAATATCTTTTCAGATTATTTATCCATTATAGTTTATTATAACATATAATTCCCTGTGCTAAACAGTAAATCCTTGTTGCTTATCTATTTTATGTATAATAGTTTGTATCTGTTAATCCCATAATCCCAATTTATTCTGCTCCCCAATCCCTTTCCCCTTTGGTAACTTAGTTTGTTTTTTCTGTCTGTGAGTCTATATATATGGATTCATTTGTATTATTTTTAAGATTCCACATAGAATTGATATCATATAATATTTGTCTTTCTCTGTCTGATTTACTTCACTCAGTATAATAATCTCTAGGTTCATCTATGTTGCAGATGGCAATATTGCCTTCTTTATGGCTGAGTAATATTCATGTGTGTGTGTGTGTGTGTGTGTGTGTATGTGTGTAAGAAGGTAAAGTAAGAAGGTTCCCTTTCTCCATACCCTTTTCAGCATTTATTATTTGTAGACTTTTTGATGATAGCCATTCTGACCAATGTGAGGTGAGACCTCATTGTAGTTTTGATCTGCATTTTTCTAGTTAGTAATGTTGAGCATTTTTTCATGTGCCTGTTGGCCATCTGTATGTCTTCAGAGAGTTGTCTGTTGAGGTCTTGTGAGTTGTTTGTTTCTTTTAATTTTTAAATTTATTTTTAATTGGAGGATAATTACTTTACAATATTGTGTTAGTTTCTACCATATAGCAACATGAATTAGCCATAGGTATACGTATGTCCCTCCTACCTCTTACCCATTGCACCCCTCTAGGTTGTCACAGAACCTCAGGTTTGAGCACCCTGCATCATACAGCAAATTCCTACTGGCTATCTTTTTTACATATGATAATTATATGTTTCATGTTTGTTTTTTAATGTTGAGTTTTTGATCTGTTTGTCTATTTTGAATGTTAACCTCTTGTTGATCACATTGTTTGTAAATATTTTTTCCCATTCTCTAGATTATCTTTTGTTTGTTTGTTTGTTTCCTTTGCTGGGCAAAAGCTTTTAAGTTAGATTAAGTCCCATTTGTTTATTTTTATAAGTATTCTGATTGACAAATCCAACTGAATTTCTAGCTGATAGCCAGCAACAACCATCAGGCACATGAGTGAGCAGCCTTCAGCCCACCAGCCATCAAGTCAGTCCCAGTCTTTGTGTTGCCCCGTTCGATGCTGCATGGAGCTACTCTACCTGAATCCTGCTCAAGTTCAAATTTGCAGTGATTTTCAAATGTGTAATGTTCACAGTTAATGAATGTGGATGTTTGAAGCATGAGTTTGGGCTGCTATATAGCAAAAATAACTGACATACAAGGGTAAACTTTTTTCCTATCTTCAAAGTAACATTTTTAAGGAAATAAATATTATTGGAATTATTTCCCAGGAAATTTGACCATGGAAGTCACTTGGTATTTTTGGCATAGGAATAAACTCTTTTCTTTCTTTTTTTTTTTTTTTTTTTTTTGAAAAGATAAAAATTCCTTATTTTTTTATTCCTGGTACCACTACCACAATTTACAGGGCAATATACCTGATGTACTGAAAAGAAAAAAAGACAAAGCTACAACAGATAAAAGACCTCAGGAATGTACATCTAATTGACACCACATTGCATTAATCGATAGCTACACTTTTTGCAACCTGTGGCTATGACAATCCTGAACAAGAAGGGTTTCCTGTTTAAGCTGCAATAACTTTTCTGACTATGGATCATCATTCCTTCTGTGGCAGATTTTTACAGTTCCTCTAACACATTTGTGACAACTGTCTCAAAGTAACCTGCAGCTTTCCTGACAACTCCTCGCTCTCTCTCCTGCTAAGAACTGTAGCCCTTTTCTTCTGAGTTTTTAGAACCTCCTGCTACCATATCCACCATTTCCACCACCAGATCCATAACCACCACCATAGGGACTGCCCGAGCTTCTTCCACCAAAACTACCCCCTTTCATGGGTCCCTAATTGGATTGCTATTGTCCACTATAATTTCCAAAATCATTATAGTTTCCACCACCACCATAGTTACCTCCAAAATTTCCTCCTTCATTGTAACCATATCTTCCACCACCGCCACCACATCCACCACCTTGGTTTCCATATCCTGGTCCACCACCACCATAACCTCCTCTACTACTATAACCAGGACCATCACCATAGTTGCCACCATCACCTCCAAATCCATTATATCCACCATCACCTCCTCCATAACTCCCTCTGCTGCCATCACCTCCACCACCATAGCCTTCTCTTCCACCAAAGTTTCCACCATGGCCAAAGTTACCTCCACCATCTCCAAAGTTTCCTCCATGACCCATAAAGTTGCCAGATCCACCTCCGTGACCTCTTTGTGATCCAGCAGATTGCATCTCTTATTTAGAAAGGGCCTTTTTCACTTCACAATTATGCCCATTAATAGTGTGGTATTTCTGAACAACAGTTTTATCAACTGTACCATGATCATCAAAAGTTACAAAAGCAAATCCTCTCTTTTCCCCACTCTGCCTGTCTTTCCATAACTTCTATGGTTTCAATCTTGCCATGCTTTTCAAAGTAGTCTCTCAGATTACATTCTTCTATATCTTCTTTAATACCACCACCAAAAATTTTCTTCGCTGTTAGATGGGCACCAGGCTTTACAGAATCCTTTCTAGAAACAGGGGTTTTCCCCTGGTGGCTCAGATGGTAAAGCGTCTGTCTACAATGCGGGAGACCCAGGTTCAATCCCTGGGTTGGGAAGATCCCCTGGAGAAGGAACTGGCAATCCACCCCAGTACTATTGCCTGGAAAATCCCATGGACAGAGGAGCCTGGTAGGCTACAGTCCATGGGGTGGCAAAGAGTTGGACACGACTGAGCAACTTCACTTTCACTTTCACTTTCTAGAAACAGCTCTCTTTGGTTCCACTACACTCCCATCAACCTTGTGTGGTCGAGCACACTTTTTGCCTCCACTTCTTCAACACAAGAGTAAGTCACAAAACCAAAACCCCTGGAACGTTTTGTTTGGGGGTCTCTCATCACCACACAATCTCTAAGTGTGCCCCATTTCTCAAAGTGTTCTCTTAAGCTATCATCTGTAGTTTCAAAGCTCAGACCACCAATAAACAGCTTTCTCAATTGCTCAGGTTCCTTGGGATCATGATCCTCCTCCCCGCGGTGGCCATGGCCAGAGTCGAGCTGGGGCAACTGGGCGGCGGTTTTACCTCCATTTTGAGACCGGACTCGCCTCTTCCAACTCCCAGGAATAAACTCTTTAGAATGTCTGTGAAAAAAAAATTTTAAGCTCTGTGATAACATGTATAAGTATAGCACAAAAATAATTTCAACATTTCTTCATCTGTTTGAATATGTATATTTCTTGTCCTTTCACTGACATTATATAATTACTGCCAGTTTTCTTAACATTATCATTATTTTTATTGTCTTATTTTGTATAGAACAGAGATGAGAAATATGGAAAATCAGTCACCACTCACTAGGCTACACTTATAATGCAGTAGTAGTTGATCAGTGCACTTTTTTATGACGAGTCAAGGTATAACTTCCAAATTCTCAACACAGCACTTCATGTTGTCACAGATGTTCATGCCAGTGGAATGAACATCTGAGATGTGACCTATAATTTATAAAATATCTTATAAATATTTTTAAATTTAACATATGACATGATCTTCATATATAATTTTTTTTCCCTTCCCAATTTGGCTGCCAGACTCTCAAAGCTACCTTGATACCGCCATCGCTCTGCTTATTTGAAGGTATTTCTTTTACTTTTGAGAGGTCTCTGCTTCACATACACTTTTTTTCCTTTTCTCTTTTTTTAACCTCTCCTGTAGCTTTTTTCTGTGTTAAGTCAAAAGTTACCTAAGTTTGTGGAAAAAAATGACTCTGAGATTTCCCTAAGGGGACAATATGGTGAGTGGGAAAAACTATTATAATTTCCTATAAAACATTTTCACGATGGGAAAAAGATGAGAAGTAAGTATATGAGTGATGAGTTTATTTGCAAAATTTTATAGTACATCTGAAGAGAATTGATTATGTAAGGAAACTGAGGCCATGCTATGTCCCAGGTGCTAGACTGCTTATACACTTTAACTTGTTTGATTGTCAGAATACACCTATAAGGAGAATATCACTACCCAAATTTTTCCATTTATATAGATTTATTAATCATTTGTTCTTACTCATCTGTTAATTTATTTTTTTCTTCTATAAATTATTTGAAAGATTTTATAGCACCATAATAAAGTGGTGATATACGAGCTTTTAAATATCATAAAAAGGAAAAATATTCATTAATCAGTCAAGAGCAGGAGAATAAAACAGAACAAATTTCACACATCAAAAGAGCCTATAGAATTGCTGTTACTTTTTCTAGATTTCCTGACAAAAGCAGTTTATCACAGAGAACTAAAAGTTTCACCGCTAATCTTTCCCTAAAAGGGAATTCTTACATGGGGCTTCAAGTAGAGCATTTTTTATTAAATGAAATACTGTAAATATTTAAGTGCTATTTTGTGTGGCTTTTAATATATTAGCAGCATCATCGTCATGTGATATAATGTATAATATCCTCAACATCATAATTGCAAGAAATGAAATAATAGATTTCATGTACCACATGCTTTTAATATCTATCAATAAAAGCCATAAAAAAGCATCATAGTGAAATTTAGTGTCTTAGGAAAATGTGATCCAAGAATATAGTATTCTGATGGATCTGCTTGAATCTAATTAAAACCCAGTATATATGGAGAAGCAGAATGCCTGTTCCTATAATAATTCTTCTGTGTGAACTTTCATTCAGTCAGGCTTTTATACTAGAAGTAATAGGAGTTGTTTTAATCCTCTCTGCTCTTAAAAGGGTCTGAAATGTTAATACTCTGTGTGGTTGATTTGGGGGTAGAATCTTAAACTTTAGAGATCAAATGAACAGGTGATGGGGTGACATTCTTTTATGAGAACCCAGAGCCTGAAGAGAACACCCTCCTAGGTAGCTAGCCTATTACCTCTGCAGGAAGGTAGGCTGAGAAGGGGACACTTCCAGGAAAGTCCAGCATTTTTCAGGTATCAATGCTACATCCATCTCAGGACAAGAATGTATAAACAAAACAATTCCCAAATTTTTACAACCTTCAGCAGAGCAGACATTTTCAAATCATTTCATACTTCATCTTACTTAATTTCTCATTGTGGTCCTAGAAAATTTTCAGAAGTATTGCCATTAAATGTCAGATTTGAGAAAAGCTTCCCAGAAAAGTAAGATTAATTTGTTCATTTGATTAAAATTTTCAGATGAAATAAATCAAGTGATAACTTTCCTGCCATTGAAACTGTTCAAAGCCTCCTTTTTCTTGTAAGTCGGTTCTCATCAACCAGTTTATTGGAATTCATTTCAAGCAAGGGACCTCACCTAGAGGGATTCAAAATATGGTTTACTCTACATTTAAAATACGCGATCCAAGTTTTTAATCAAATGAATTTTGTAAAGAAACATTATTGTGTCCCAATGAGAAAGGGGTTTAAGATTTTTTTTTTCATTCAAGACTATTTTTCTAGCATTGAAGAGCTGAAAGTAAAGCAAGTGGGTATCAGCTAGAGTCTATGCCATGATTTTTTTAAGATGGCAAATAAAAGTAAGGTTTACCTTGCAAATATTCAACATGATGTTTTTAAATTTTGCTAATTGATTGGTGAAAGCCCAATTATATACCTAGTAAATTTGCTTTGGTCACATTTTAATGAATGTCATTAAAAATATATATGAATCGTGTCAATACACTTCTATCAAATTTTAGCAAGTGTTAAAATATATTCAGTGCAAATGTAAGAATAAGTGAAATATTTAATATGTTGACTTTTACAAAGATTTCTCATTAAGTTATTATGCGATGCAGGGACCCCACTGAATACTGCTTACTGCTATGACCTGTGCATCTTCTTATCATTTTTTTCTCCATCACATGGAAAAAAAAAACTGATGCTCTGGCTTTGGTATGGCCCTAGGACCACAACACAATACACAAATGGGCAGTGACCAGTTGTGGAGATGGTTCAAGCAAATAATTTTAACTGTCCTAGGTGACAGTTCATTTGTAACTAACTAAAAACTTGAGTTCTGTTTTGTGCCTGATTTTTATTCTTCTGAAAAAAGTGGAGAGTGCCCTGAGTTACAGTACCGATCCACTTTGAGTGATCTAAGAAGGTCACTTAAGCCAATGACTGAAAGGTCTACAGATTCTATTTTCCCATTCTAAAATCAAATGATTTGTGTTTTTATTTCATAAAAGATCTGAATTATTGACAGTCACATTTTGAGTTGGCGCCTACTTCATATATAGGCCGAGCAGGTAACGATACATCCTCCCTTTGTGCTGCCTTTATAAATTTGAAGATATTAGGTACTTTGTACTTTGTTATGGTGCATTGATAGACCCTCATGAAATAGACATGTCTTCTAAGAGCCTGAAGATAGAATAGAATCATATAATAGACACTTGAAATGTAGCACAGAAGAGACTAATGTTTCACACTCAAAAGTTTAGCCCTTTCTATTAGCAGCAAGTTTTAGTGTAACTTTTTTTACGTTAACAAACCTTTGAAATAGGTAGAGGTTGTTCTCTAATGTGAACACATACCCTCCCCCTAACACACACACACACATTCATTCTTTCTCATTCTTTCTTTACCTATTTCTCGTTCTCTCCTCTACGTTCATCTGCCTCTCCCTCTCTCCCTCCCTCCTTTCCTTCTCATAAGTAAGACCCCAAAAGCTTCAATTTTAAAAAAATTTGAAGAATTTACCTGTTTACCATTATCACGTATCATAAATTGTTTTGATATGTGCACTCACACTTTCAGAACATTCAGTCATTTGTTACATCAACATTATCTCGTGTATGCCAAGCATTGTGCTAGGCGCGGGGAATAAAGCAAGCAAAACAAACCTGAACTCACCCTACATTTAGAGGGTCAAGTGATTCACTCTTATGAATAAGGAAACAAATTTGGCTGAAAGTACTAAATCTCATGAAAAGATTTTAAATGATTTGCTTGACACTCAGTAAATAAACCAAACAGACAAGAATCTAAGTCAGAGTTTTACAACTCTATGGTAACCTAAGGAACTATGATCATCTCTAATTAGCAGTGTGGAAAGATTACTGTTCTGAAAGTAGTAAGGTCTTGGTTCTTGGAATGGCTCTGCCGCTAATTAGCTATATCACTTTGAACAAGTCAGCTGACATCTGGGCCTCAATTTTTCTCACATAAAAAATGAGAGAAATGAACTTGGGGGTCTCTAAGATCCTTTTCAGATCTTAAGAGCTTATGATTATCCAAATGTACAAACTCAACATAAATGAAATTCCTAGTTTTCTTTAAGATACAAAGTAACATATATATAAAGTAACAGTTTTTCTATATACTTGAAGTTATCTATACAGTATAAATAAAAAATATAATTCCCCTAGCAACAAAAATATAAAATTGCTAAAAGAAACTTGACTGATAATTAAAAATATTATACTGAGCACTTACTGTGTGCAAATAAGACTATTGCTAGGTAAAGACTGCTGCTACTGCTGCTAAGTCGCTTCAGTCATGTCCGAATCTGTGCGACCCCATAGATGGAAGCCTACCAGGCTCCCCCATCCCTGGGATTCTCCAGGCAAGAACACTGGAGTGGGTTGCCATTTCCTTCTCCTATGCATATAAGGGAAAAGTGAAAATGAAGTCACTCAGTTGCATCCGAATCTTAGCGACCCCATGGACTACAGCCTGCGAGGCTCCTCCATCCACGGGATTTTCCAGGCAACAGTACTGGAGTGGGGTGCCATTGCCTTCTCCGAGGTAAAGACTAGTGCTAGGTAAAAGTCAAGGAGCCTGCCTCCATGGAATTTATGTTCTGGTAGGGAAAGCAAATAGAAGAGAGTTATTTGTACAATTAAGCCAATAATAATTTTTATAAATTCAATGAAGGAAAAGAATTGACTAATAAGAGAGCATATGTGTGTGTGTGTGTGTGTGTGTGTGTGCGTGTGTGTGTGTGTGTGTATGTATAGCATATATAGCCAAGGCTAAAATATTCACTTTTTTTTGTTCCATTCCATTCAACAATTTAACTGTTATTTGCCTGATACTGACGAGAGTTTTCCCAAGATGTGATATTTTCAATGGTAAAACTGGGGAAGTCCCAGACAAAACAGGACATTGATCACAGTAGCACCATGGTACATTTTGAAAACAAAAGACCAATGTGAATGAACACATAAGGATTAAGATGATTGAGAATAACTTGAATAAAGCTGGTAAGGTAGGCAAAGGACAGATGACTTATAGCTTTATAAACCATGTTAATTTTAGAGCTTTGCTTGTTTCTCCCAAATGGAAAACCAACATAGGGCTTGACATGATTAGAATTCATTCTTAGAAAATCCATCTGCCAGTAGTAAGAATAGTGGGTTTGGTGGTTATGTAAAGGTTGTGGTGATAGTGATGATAAGGTTATCACAAAGCTAATTTTAGAAAGATTAGTGAGATTATTGCAGTAATTAAAATAAAAGGTGGTGAAGGGTATAGGGTAATGATAGTAACTATGAGAAGAAGTAGGCAGATTAAAATACATGATATACTGAAAGTAGAATTAATGAAATCTAGAAATATGATTGTGGGAAGGTCAAGTAATGATAGAATAATTGGCATCTAGAGAATCTGAGATAATGGAATATTCTTAGAGAAGTATCGAGGGGAAAAGTGACCTCAGGCTAATGAAAAAAACTCAAATCCTGTAATGGGAGCATTGCCTTCAAAACACAGCAGAAAGTTGACTCTTGAAATATAGTACCACAAAAGAGTAAGAAAATACTAAATTGCATTTAGCATGTGCTGTCTCTAAAATAAATGAAAAACATATGCTATCTGAAATAATAGAGAAAGAAAAAAGAAGAAATGAAATGGAGACAGACCAACATGATAAGAACTATTATGTCATTTAGAGCCTGAAAGCTTGCCTTCAAACCCAGGTTCTGCCACATTACTTATTAGAGCTAGGATTTCGGTTTGTTATTTAGTTTTACTATATTACAAGGTTCCTCATAGATAATAAATAAAAACTAAAATGATGCTAAAATTTTACAAAGATAGTACAAAAATACGGAAGTACAGGTTAATATTTATAATACAGATTTAAAAGCCCTCGTAAAAACTACAAGAATAAATCAATGCATGACACAGCTAAAATTTTTAGCAATTTGAAATGAAGTTATATCCTAATACCACACCATAAAATGTAAATAAATAAATAAGGGTGGGGCCTGATAGGACTTGATGTTCTTATAAGAAGAGAGTGAAACACCAGGGTTGTATGTGCACAGAGGAACGGCCATGCAAGGACTTAGTGAGAAGGTGACCCTCTGCAAGCCAAGGGGAAAGGCCTCAGGAGAAACTAATCCTGCTGGCACCTTGAACTTCCACTCTTCGAAACTATTGAGAAAATAAATGCCTGTTGTTAAGCAGGTGTACCTCCCCTCCCAAAGAAAAAGAAACTATAAAATAAATATGTTTAAATGATTCAAGAAAGAAAATATAGAAACCACAATAGAAGAACATAATAGGATGAAAAATGTATGGGCAAATCATTGGTTCCAGATTTGAAAACTTTACCTGCCCAGCAAGACCTTGGCATCAGGAACCACAGTAGCAGAGTCAGTAGGTCATTTCACAGAATTTTCTTAAACAGAACAATTTTAAAGGTAAATTTCTACAAAACAAACAAACAAGAACCAGTTGGGTTTTCACTGTGTGGTTCAAACATTGTTAACATTTTTTACCACCAGTCCATCCCAGAATAGAAGTGCTTCTGATGGGATGTGTGTGTTAAGTTTTTATTTAATGAATGCAACCTAAATCTGTAAATGTTTCTTTTTTAAATGTAGAATTTAAAAGTTCCATTCAAAAAAAAAAATCATATTGAACAGCAGATTGCCAGAAGTAGCTGAGACAACTTTGAAGGAAAAAAAGGAAGGATGAGGATTTATGCTACAGACAATAAGATTCTGTATAAAAGCTAAATGGTGTCATCAGTGGAAAGGAATAGAGAGCCCAGAAACCTCCCCACAAACATATGAGAGCTTGCTTGTGTGTGTGTGTGCATTCATGTGTATGCTTCAGTTCAGTTCAGTCACTCAGTCGTGTCTGACTCTTTGCGACCCCGTGAATCACAGCACGCCAGGCCTCCCTGTCCGTCACCAACTTGCAGAGTCCACCCAAACCCATGTCCATCGAATCAGTGATGCCATCCAACCATCTCATCCTCTGTCGTCCCCTTCTCCTGCCCTCAATCTTTCCCAGCATCAGGGTCTTTTCAAATGAGTCAGCTCTTCACATCAGGTGGCCAAGGTATTGGAGTTTCAGCTTCAACATCAGTCCTTCCAACGAACACCCAGGACTGATCTCCTTCAGAATGGACTGGTTGCATCTCCTTGCAGTCCAAGGGACTCTCAAGAGTCTCGTCCAAAACCACAGTTCAAAAGTATCAATTCTTTGGCGCTCAGCTTTCTTTAGAGTCCAAATCTCACATCCATACATGGCCACTGGAAAAACTATAGCCTTGAGTAGATGGACCTTTGTTGACAAAGTAATGTCTCTGCTTTTTACTGTGCTGTCTAGGTTGGTCATAACTTTCCTTCCAAGGAGTAAGCGTCTTTTAATTTCATGGCTGCAATCATCATCTGCAGTGATTTTGGAGCCCCCAAAAAATAAAGTCAGCCACTGTTTCCACTGTTTCCCCATGTTTGCCATGAAGTGATGGGACTGGATGCCATGATGTTAGTTTTCTGAATATTGAGCTTTAAGCTAACTTTTTCACTCTCCTCTTTCACTTTCATCAAGAGGCTCTTTAATTCTTCTTTACTTTCTGCCATAACGGTGGTGTCATCTGCATATCTGAGGTTATTGATATTTCCTCCCAGCAATCTTGATTCCAGCTTGTGCTTCATACAGCCCAGCGTTTCTCATGATGTACTCTGCATATAAATTAAATAAGCAGGGTGACAGTATACAGCCTTGACATACTCCTTTTCCTATTTGGAACCAGTCTGTTGTTCCATGTCCAGTTCTAACTGTTGCTTCCTGATCTGCATACAAATTTCTCAAGAGGCAGGTCAGGTGGTCTGGTATTCCTATCTCTTGAAGAATGTTCCACAGTTTATTGTGATCCACACAGTCAAAGGCTTTGGCATAGTCAATAAAGCAGAAATAGATGTTTTTCTGGAACTCTCTTGCTTTTTTGATGATCTAGCGGATGTTGGCAATTTGATCTCTGGTTCCTCTGCCTTTTCTAAAACCAGCTTGAACATCAGGAAGTTCCCGGTTCACGTATTGCTGAAGTCTGGCTTGGCGAATTTTAAGCATTACTTTACTAGCGTGTGAGATGAGTGCCATTGTGCAGTAGTTTGAGCATTCTTTGCTTAGTTGTGTCCAACTCTTTGTGACCATTTGTATTGTAACCTGCCTGGCTCCTCTGTCCATGTGATTTTCCAGGTCAGAATACTGGAGTGGGCCGCCATTTCCTTCTCCATGAGAGCTTGCTATTGCATACAAATGGGGGGGTGGGTATTTTTTAAAAATATATGATATATAATAGTACTGAAAGAATTGATTATTCATATGGAAATCTCAGAAAGCTTAAACGTAAAAAGTGAAATTTTAATACTTTTGGAAGAAAATGATCAGATTTGCAGTCTAGGTATAAGAAAGGATTTCTTAAACAAAGTATTTAAATATTTAAAATTTAAAATACAGTAAAATCAGATACCTCTGATGAAAGGTACAATGAAGTCAAAAGATGTGCCACATACTGGGAGAACAAATGCAATGTATGTAATTGACAAATTGTTAACATATAGGATATGTAAGGTAACCTTTCAAATCCTATAAATCAATAAGAAAAAGATAAATAATCTTAAAGTAAAGTAGAACAAGGATAGAAGCAATTCTGAGGAGAGTAAACCATAGTGACCAGTTTTTGAAGAGAAAAATCTCTCTAGGAATCAGAGAACTCCATATATATAAAAAAAGAAAATGTCATTTCATACCAGTTGGTTGTCAGAAATTAAGGAATCCAGCAACTCTAGAGATGATAACAAAAATATAGGGAAATAGGCATGATAAAATATTAACATCTATTACTTTGAATCCTGTAATACCTATATTATGTATTATATTTACATCATATTATAATCTTTGTTTTTAATAGATTTGCATTATTATATTACTTATTACTTTTATTTTTAATTAAAATATCAAGTGAATTCAATTACATAGAGGTCAATGAAGAGCCGTTAGGTTGAGTGATAAAGTTAGAAGCCAGGTTGGAATATACTAGAGAGGACCAGTTATTCCTAAAGGAAATCACCCCTGAATATTCTTTGGAAGGACTGATGCAGAAGCTGAAGTTCCAGTGCTTTGGCCACGTGATGCGAAGAGCTGAATCCCTGGAAAGGACCTTGATGCTGGTGAAGATTGAGGGCAGGCGGAGAAGGGGATGACAGAAAATGAGATGGTTGGATGGCATCACCAACTCAATGGACATGCTGCTGCTGCTGCTAAGTCGCTTCAGTCGTGTCCGACTCTGTGGGACCCCATAGATGGCAGCCCACCAGGCTCCCCCGTCCCTGGGATTCTCCAGGCAAGAACACTGGAGTGGGTTGCCATTTCCTTCTCCAATGCGTGAAAGTAAAAAGTGAAAGTGAAGTCTCTTTCCAGTACTCTTGCTTGGAAAATCCCATGGCCAGAGGAGCCTGGTAGGCTGCAGTCCATGGGGTCGCTAAGAGTCGGACACGACTGAGCGACTTCACTTTCACTTTTTACTTTCACGCATTGGAGAAGGAAATGGCAACCCACTCCAGTGTTTTTGCGATGGACATGAGTCTGAGCAAACTCCAGGAAGTAGTGGGCTTCCCATGTAGCACTAGTTGTAAAGAACATGCCTGCCAATGCAGGAGACATAAGAGATGTGGGTTAGTTCCCTGGGTTGGGAAGATTCCTGGAAGAAAATTGGCAACCCATGGGCAAAGGAGCCTGGCAGGCTGTAGTCCATAGGGGTTGCAAAGAGTCAGACATGACTGAAGCGACTTAGCACACACGCACTGGGAGATATGAAGGACAGGGAAGCCTGGCATGCTGCAATCTATGGGATCACAAAGAGCGAGACACAACTGCACAACAAGAAAATGAATGGTGCTGGAGAAGTGAGACGGAGTTTAGATAACTTCTTCAAAAAGTTTGTGTTTAAAGAGGGGAGTTCAAAGGACAGGGGTCTGGAATGAAAGGTCACAACCTAGACTAGTAACTATTAAACTTTGCTAAAAGACAAATGATTTAAACAAATGAAAACACATACTGTGCTCTCAGACAGGAGATTCAATATTATGAAGATTTCCATTTTCTTCAAAGTAATGCATTCATGGCTTTAGCAGTTATGCTAATCCTAACAGGATTGTGTTCATTATAGTTTTGGTTTGGAGGAGTTTGGGGAGATTTAACAAAAGTGATACTAAAATTTATTTAGAAGCAGAGTTTCATGAGTATAGCCAAAAAATGTGAAGTCATAATAGTGAGGTTGATAGGGCTTGACCAAAGAGTAAAATATATGTGTTACTAGTTTAGGAATCACCAGTCAAATCATTGAAACATTGTAGAGAGTTCAGAAAGAGATCAAATTACATGAGAAAACTTATATAATAAATCAGGTTTTTTTTATCCATATATTTATATCATGTAAATGCATTTTTATTCTGCTTTTTGCATCTACTTTCCTACTATAGTGACTTTCCCAACATAATTTTATTTAGCTTAATTTTATTGACTGTGTTTTTGTTTAGAAACACAACATTAGCCACTTACCTAGATGAATATATATTCATATAATTGCTTTTTGTTAAAATAATGCTTAATGTATATTTTCATAATTTTTTTTATTTTCAGCTTCTTTGACTTACATTCTGAGTAGAATTATTATATCAAAGAGTATAAATTATTTTTGGTTCTTGAAATATACTGCTGTGTTTACGTCTGTGAAACCATAGCTGAGGAAGCAGTGAACATCATCTCCCATTTCAAACATTTTATTTCAAGTCTTTTTTTTTTTTCCCCCTAGCCAGAATGATAGTATTATTTATTTTGCTTTGCTCTTGGAAAGGAGTCTAGCTCCCATTCTCAGTGTTGCATGTTTATGTCTAATAAACCTTCAGCCAGATTGTTTTAGCTATCTTCAGCCTACTGATGCCTTTGAAATGCCACCTCATTATATACATATTAAGTGATAATGCATACCTGTTTGATCAATACAATAAACAACAACAACAACAAAAACTGAGTAGAAAATAACTTCATCCTCATCATTAAAGAGACAGAACTACCATTTCTGGGAAACAGTACTAAGGAAAAGTAGAGGCTTTTCTGGGGTCAGATAATCTGGCCATGAATCCTGGCTTTATTGCTTAGAAACTGTGTAACCCCGAGTGCTGTGTTATACCTTATTGTGCACTTCAGTTTTCTTAACTGGTAAGTTAAGAAATAAAAGCCATATAGGATTCTTGTGAGCACTGAATGAATTAGTATTACATATTAAACATTTAGAAAGATATCTGACATATTAAGGGGTGAATAAAATGTTGAATTGGCACCTAGCATTTATTCTAATGTTTTTGTAGCCTGCTTTTCTATACGGCAAATACTGGATAGCAGAAACTTATGCGTTCTAGAATTCTTTGCATCTAAGACTCCAGATATGAGTTAGGTTCCACCAGTTAAATCTATTCATGTGGGATTTTCAAAGCGAAAGTGGTATGGAGGCAATCTTTCTGCAGCTACAGTTGTGGAGACCTGGAGTACTTCTTCATTATTCCAGTGTTCCAGTGTGTCAGGTCACTACCTTTGTGCAAGCTGAGAGGCAGCTGTGGTAGTAGCTTCCTGAATTGTAGCTCTACTAAGGTTTTCTTGAACTTCACAGTTCAAGTGCAAACCTCCTAATTTCTCAACATCCTGCCTGTGGTTGAGGGAGGTATTGATTTCAACATCATCCTGGGAAGCCTAACCCAGAGTCCATGCTTTCAGCCATTCCAGCAGTTATATAAGTTTCCCATATAAAATTCATTTGCTTCAAGTCTAGAAAATTCTATTTCGTGCAACTGTGATGATAATGGTAGTAATAGCAGCAGTAGTAGTAACAGTAGTAATGTGGTAGTAGAAATTATTGTTATTGAAACTTTTGCATTATAGATCTTTCCAAAATGGAAAAACTTTAAAACCTGAGATGCCAGTCGTTTGTAATTGATTATGGCACCTTTCCACTCTGAACCTACAGAACCAACAAAAGTTTCAAATTCAGAACCCAAGTCAGCCACTACCATTCAACTGGAGCTGGTTGGCCAGTCTTGGTTTATATTTGTGTTTTTCCTTGGAACTTAGCTTCTCTCCAGCTTCATATTATGTATTATACCTAATATATATGTTTTTTTCTTTTTTAAAAAAAACTTTTTATTTTGTATTGGGGTGTAGCTGATTAGCAAACAATGTTGTGATAGTTTCAGATGAACAGTGGAGTGACCTAACCATATATATACATGTCTCCATTCTCCTCCAAACTCCCCTCCCATCCAGGCTGCCACAGAACATTGAGCAGAGTTCCATGTGCTATAGAGCAGGTCCTTGTTGGTTATCCATTTTAAATATAGTACTGTGTACACGTCCATCCCCAAATCCCTATACAGTCCTTTCCTCTCGTCCTCTTGTCCACCCCTAGCAACCTTAAGCTCATTCTCAAAAAGTCTATGAGTCTGTTTATGTTTTGTAGGTAAGTTCATTTGTATCATTTCTTTTTAGATTCTGTATATAGGGGATGTCATACAATATTTCTCCTTCTCTGTCTGACTTACTTCATTCACTCAGTATGGCACTCTCTAGGTCCATCCATGTTGCTGTATTGGCATTATTTCATTCTTTTTAATGGCTGAGTAATATTATTTGTGCCACATCTTCTTTATCCATTTCTCTGTCCATGGAGATTTAGATGCTTCCATGTCTTGGCTATTGGGAAGAGTGCTGCAGTGAACACTGGGATGCGTGTGCCCTTTTGGGACATACTTTCCTAATGTATATTATTGGTCAGGGTATATACTAACATTAGAGAAAGGAAAGGCACAAGATGGCGAGGGGAATGATGTTCAGACCACTATGAAGTCATTGGAACCATTCAGGAAAAATAAAATTCTGCTTTGGTTTAACCAGTATTTCTTTGACATCTATCGTTGAGCAGTTAGTCAGCACTGGTGAGATATAGATATGAATAAGATACATTCCAGATTCACATTACAGACGGAAGACAGACCTACACATAAATAAATTGTATTCTGTACTAGAGTATGAGCAACTTGAGACCAGTGTCTTGTTTACTGTTGTAACTTTACTACCTATCACAGTATATGGTATATAGCATCCATTCTGTCAGTTCAATTCAGTTGCTCAGTCATATCCGACTCTTTGCAACCCCATGGACTGCAGCATGCCAGGCCTCCCTGTCCATCACCAACTTCCGGAGTTTATTCAAACACATGTTCATTGAACCGGTGATTCCATCCAACCATCTCATCCTCTGTCATCCCCTTCCCCTCTCGCCTTCAGTCTTTCCCAGCATCAGGGTCTTTTCAAATGACTCAGTTCTTTGCATCAGGTGGCCAAAGTATTGGAGTTTCAAGTCAGTCCTTCCAATGAATATTCAGGACTGATTTCCTTCAGGATGGACTGGTTGGATCTTCTTGCAGTCCAAGGGACTCTCAAGAGTCTTCTCCAACAACACAGTTCAAAAGCATCAATTATTCGGCATTCAGCTTTCTTTATACTCCAATTCTCACATCATATATGACTACTGGAAAAACCATAGCTTTGACTAGATAGACTTTTTTTGGTAAAGTAATGTCTCTGGTTTTTAAATGCTTTCTATGTTGGTCATAACTTTTTTTCCAGTGAGTAAGTGTCTGTTAAATTCATGGCTGCAGTCACTATCTGCAGGGATTTTGGAGCCCCCCAAAATAAAGTCTGTTACCATTTCCACTGTTTCCCCATGTCATGAAGTGATGGGACCAGATACCATGATCTTAGTTTTCTGAATGTTGAGTTTCAAGGCAACTTTTTCACTCTCCTCTTTCACTTTCATCAAGAGGCTCTTTAGTTCTTTTTCACTTTCTGCCATCAGGGTGGCATCATCTGCATATCTGAGGTTATTGATATTTCTCCTGGCTATCTTGATTCCAGCTTGTGCTTCATCCAGCCCAGCATTTCTCATGATGTACTCTGCATGTAAGTTAAATAAGCAGGGTGACAATATACAGCCTTGACGCATTCCTTTCCCTATTTGGAACCAATCTTGTTCCATGTCCAGTTCTAACTGTTGCTTCCTGACCTACACACAGATTTCTCAAGAGGCAGGTCAGGTGGTCTGGTATTCCCATCTCTTTCAGAATTTTCCACAGTTTGTTGTGATCCACACAGTCAAAAGCTTTGGCATAGTCAATAAAACAGAAATAGATGTTTTCCTGGAACTCTCTTGCCTTTTCCATGATCCAGCATATGTCGGCAATTTGATCTCTGGTTCCTCTGCCTTTTCTAAAACCAGCTTGAACATCTAGAAGTTCACGGTTCATGTACTGTTGCAGCCTGGCTTGGAGAATTTTGAGCATTAGATGAGTGCAATTGTGTGGTAGTTTGAGCATTCTTTAGCATTACCTTTCTTTGGGGTTAGAATGAAAACTTACCTTTTCCCGTCCTGTGGCCACTGTTGAATTTTCCAAATTTGCTGGCATATTGAGGGCAGCACTTTCACAGCATCATCTTTTAGGATTTGAAATAGCTCCACTGGAATTCTGTCACCTCCACTAGCTTTGTTGGTAGTGATACTTCCTAAGGCCCACTTGACTTTGCGTTCCAGGAACTCTGGCTCTAGATGAGTGATCATACCATCGTGATTATCTGGGTCATTAAGATCTCTTTTGTATAGTTCTTCTGTGTATCCTTGCCACCTCTTCTTAATATCTTCTGCTTCTGTTAGGTCCAAACCATTTCTATCCTTTATTGAGCCCATGTTTGCATGAAATGTTCCCTTGATATCTCTAATTTTCTTGAAGAGATCTCTAGTCTTCCCCATTCTGTTGTTTCCTCTGTTTCTTTGCACTGATCACTGAGGAAGGCTTTCCTAACTCTCCTTGCTATTCTTTGGAACTCTGCATTCAATTGGGTATATCTTTCCTTTTCTCCTTTGCCTTTCACTTCTCTTCTTTTCACAGCTATTTGTAAGGCCTCCTCAGCCAGCCATTTTGCTTTTTTGCATTTCTTTTTCTTAAGATGGTCTTGATCCCTGCCTCCTGTACAGTGTCACGAACCTCCGTCCATAGTTCTTCAGGGACTCTATCAGATTTAATCCCTTGAATCTATTTTTCACTTCCACTGTATAATTGTAAGAGATTTGATTTAGCTCATACCTGAACAGTCTAGTAGTTTTTCCTCCTTTCTTCAATTTAAGTCTGAATTTGGCAATAAGGAGTTCATGATCTGAGCCACAATCAGCTCCCGGTCTTGTTTTTGCTTACCGTACAGAGCTTCTCCATCTTTGGCTGCAAAGAATATAACCAATCTGATATTGGTATTGACCATCTGGTGATGTCCATGTGTAGAGTCTTTCCTTGTGTTGTTGGAAGAGGGTGTTTGCTATGACCAGTTCGTTCTCTTGGCAGAACTCTATGAGCCTTTGCCCTGCTTTATTCTGTAACCCTAGGCCAAATTTGCCTATTACTCCAGGTGTTTCTAGACTTGCTACTTTAGCATTCCAGTTCCCTATAAAGAAAAGGACATCTTTTTTGGGTGCTAGTTCTAGAAGGTCTTGTAAGTCTTCATAGATCCATTCAACTTCAGCTTCTTCAACAATTCTGGCCTGGGCATAGGCTTGGATTACTGTGGTATCGAATGGCTTGCCTTAGAGATGAACTAAGATCATTCGGTTGTTTTCGAGATTGCATCCAAGTACTACATTTTGGACTCTTTTGGTGACTACAAGGGCTACTCCATTTCTTCTAAGGGATTCTTGCCTACAGTAGTAGACATAACTGTCATCTGAGTTCAGTTCACCCATTCCAGTCCATTTTAGTTCGCTGATTCCTAAAATGTCGACATTCACTCTTGCCATCTGTTTGACTTCCAATTTGCCTTGATTCATGGACCTAACATTTCCGTTTCCTATGCAGTGTTGCTCTTTACAGTATTCATACTTTGCTTCTATCACCAGTCCCATCCACAACTGGGTGTTGTTTTTGCTTTGGCTCTGTCCCTTCATTCTTTCTGGAGGTATTTCTCCACTGATCTCCTGTAGTATATTGGGCACCTACTGACCTGGGGAGTTCATCTTTTAGTGTCCTATCTTTTTGCCTTTTCATACTGTTCATGGAGTTCTCAAGGCAAGAAAACTGAAATGGTTTGCCAGTCCCTTCTCTAGTGCACTCAATAGACATATTTTAAATAAATAAGATATTTAAATAATAACTTTAGATCCATTGTGGACAGAGCAGATATAGTTCACCTGAGAAAGTTAGGAAGACCTTCTGTTGATAGTAATATTAAAATGGCTCCATAATGAAATAGTTTGAGACTCATCATTTTGTATCTCCCTCATAGACATAATACACATTAGCATATTATAGATTCTGATGAGTTCTGAAGTAAAGAAATAGTTTAATTTTGCCCAACCAGATGTTTTCCAGATATATTTACAGAACCCTTTTAGTACCTCGTCTGGATCAGAGTTTGGGAACTGCTGTACCTGTTACTTCTTAAGGCTGATCTTTAATAAAAATCATTTTATGCTAGTACATTTTGACTTTGATAATAGCAATTAAAATCTTCATGTCATGAGATTGGTATTATAAGTAAATGTTTAAACAAATTATAGATAAATCGGCACAAAAACTATTGCTAGCAGAGCATTTCTTTAGTCTCTAGGTTAGCAACTAATAGGATTTTTCTATATTATAAAAGGCAGGACACTCCAAAGAACAAAGCATTTTAAACAATCCAGTTTTTCATTTTATTAAAAAATACAACTATTTGTAGCTTTTAAAATGGAAATGAATTAAGTTTTCCGTACTTAGTTTTTTTGCTTGTTTCTGTTATTACACTAAATTTCTCTATCAACTTTCTGCCTCATATAACTAAGAGGTCCAATACACCTCTTCTAAGACATTTATGGTACTTTTTTCAATGTTGGCCATTAAAATTTCAAATGGAATATTTTTTATCTAAATTGGCTCTATATAAGTCCACTTAGGAGGAAAAAATCTGCTCAATTCTAATGTAGATAAAATCGGCTTTAGAAATACTGCTTAATACTGAGAATTTTTATGTTATGTATTAATTTTCCCTTATATATTCATGTGTTATTAGCCTTAGTAAATTGTTTTGCTTCTGCAACATATATTAGATGACTGAAAATAACATCACAAAACATGTTTGTTATATTCTTAATTGTTTTGACCATAGAATTAATTTTAAAGTCAAAGGGGGCATTGCTTTTTCATCATTTTCAGTTCAAAATATTCAGCATGTCACAGATGTTCATGAATAATGTCCATTTAAAACTGTTGGCAAAGAGTGCTGGTGAGTTGGCTAGATGAATTAAATGTTGGGGGGATCTGACAGGCAGCACGCTGCTTTGTGATCATTCCAAAGTTCTAATAATCTCCCTCACCTTCTCTGCCTGCCACTAATGAAAGAGAATAGGTGATTGCACCTCCGGCTATGTTCTGCGCCTAATGACTCCTCCAAAGGCAGATTTATGAAGAAAAAATTAACTTTGAATGAGGATTGAATTGGCCCTGACAGTCTGATAGACTGTGACACAGATTCTGTGGCAAAACAGACGTAGCCCTAATTGATTATCAATATTTTAAGCAAAGTGATGAAAATAAGCATTAAGTGATGAGAAAGGCAGTCTTAATACAGTAGGCAGTAACCAGGACATAAGAGAGTCTTTGGGGAGGTTTGCTCTGATTGCTATTACTGAATTTTGTCTGTCAATTTTTACCTTTGCTTCCCAGCAGCCATTGTCCCTCCTTGGTGTACTTTTTTTTTTTTTTTTCCCTTAAAGATCTATGACTAGAATGTTAATCTTTCTAAAAACACGGACAAAGCTATCTGCAGTCTCTTCCTCTAGAGAAGTTTGTTTAATATTTAACTTATTTTGAATTGAGATTAGCTTTCATAGTTTTGCACAACTGAGGCTTCTCATGATGGTTTTAGATTGACACAATTTTTTTTATATACTGTTTCTAGATTTGTTGTTATTGTCCATAAAATATATACTAGCCTAAAATATTACATATCACATATTTCATAATACCAAACATTATATACTTTTTACATCCGTGACTGAACAGTGACTTTAACCTTCATCTTGGGAATAAGATGAAAACATTTTCCTAGAAATAATACACAAACCCACACACATAATGTGAGATTCTCTGTATTATATACACTCTGTAGTATAGTGCTTGCTCAGTCACATGTGACGCTTTGTGACCCCATGGACTGTGGCCCTCCAGGCTCCTCTGTCCATGGGATTCTTTAGGCAAGTATACTCGAGTGGGTTGCCATGTCCTCCTCCAGCTGATCTTCCTGACCCAGGGATTGAAGCCAAGTCTCCTGCATTGAGAGTGGATTCTATACTATTGAGCCACTAGGGAAGCTCATATATGCTATGGTTACTTACAAAATATATTTTCAACTAACAGCAAAAAGATCCAACCTGGTTAATTATATGTCCAAATGCATGCATGGTAAATCGCTTCAGTCGTGTCCGACTCTGCTATCCTATGGCCGTAACATGTAGGGCAAGCTTCTCTATCCATGGGATTCTCCAAGCAAGAGTACTGGAGTTGGTTGCCATGCCCTCCTTCAGGGAATCTTCCCCATCCAGGGATGGAACACATAGCTCCTGTGGCTCCTGCATCGCAGGCAGATTCTTTACTGCTGAGCCACCAAAGAAGCTATGTCCAAATGGTTTTTCACAAATTAATTTAATAACTTGAAATTGTATACCCTAATTCTTACAGGTTATATTTAGTCCCATATATTATAAGCAGAGAAGAAAAACCACACATTAAAATCCATGCTAGTTTAATTCAGTATTAAAATTGATGAGCCAAGAAATAGTGTATGACATACATAATGATATGTTTGTTTACAATTAAATAGGTTTTAGATAAATTAGCTTATTTAGCACAGAAGCTGTACATATTTTTCCATGTTAAAATACCCTCTTATTATTAGTCATCAGTATTCATATTGTTTTGTGAAATTAATTTCATCTCGAAATTGTGTAATTATTGAAAACTTTATATAGGAGTCTCCAGGTTAACTCTGGGAAAGTTTAAAGGAGACATGTTAATGTTTTCCAAAGGTCTCTTAAGTAACTTACTGTAGATAAGATGAAGATAAACAAAGATGCTACTGTGCAGGGCTTCTCAGTCTTTATGCCATGACATGCAAAAGGATATTTGGTTGACACAAAGGGTTGAACACTTTTATCCAGAGGCCACTGGCTGTGAAACTCCAGTCACCTCAGACCCTGCCTTGAGAGCTAAGAGGATCAGTATTTTAGCACACTTACATAACCTGTTTGTGGCTCAGTGATTGAGAAACTTTGAATGTATCACAGTTATAGCACTACCATTATAAAATCTAGATTGAATAGTCACAGTTCAAAAATTAAATGTCAAAATCTGTCAAAATATTTAAAAAATATTCTAAAAATTGGGCTTCCCAGATGGCTCATTGGTAAAGAATCCTCCTGCCAAGCAGTAGACACTGTTTCGATCCTCTTTCAGGAAGATCTCTTGGAAAAGGAAATGGCAACCCACTCCAGTATTCTTGCCTGGGAAATCCTTTGGATAGAGGAACCTGGCAGACTACAGTCTATAGGGTCGCAAAAGAGTCAAACATGACTGAGCAGCTAAACAACAACATTCTAAAAATTACTCTCTCCTAAAAGAGGAGAACGACTGTATCTCTAGATATAGTTTTTGCTAGATGGATTAATGATATTAAATTCCTAACTGTTGGCTCGAATATCTGTTAAAATTATTCAGAATTTGATTTTTGGTTTGACCCTATTAAAGCAAAATATACATTTAAACTTTATTCTTAGGAAAATGTTAAAGTTATCTCTTGACAGAATATATTGTCACTCATTTTTAGAGTGTCTAGAATGATCTTCTTAAAAACTGAAAGGACCTTAAAACTAGGCAAATCCAACTCTGTCAGCTGACTGGGAAAATTCAGCCCAGGTCACAAATTCGATCATTGCTAAGCTAGAATTAGAATCTGATTCTCCTGATTCCTGTATTGTTCCCTTTTAACTCTACTGTAGGATGCTTAAAAATCTCAATATGAAAACCTCTAACATGTTGTATGTTATAAGATTATATATTATGCTTTCACAGCTGTAAGATGTAATTTGTTAGCAGTTTTCACTTTTAAGTTACATAATACTTTTGGCCAAGGTGTTACTAAAGCAGTACCATTTTATTTCCCTAAAAGACTGACACTATTTTCAGTATTCCAAATAGCTAATAGAAAAATAAAACAATATTATAAAAATAATAAAACAAATATGTACTGAAGTTTCCTTATGCTAAAAATTATTTTATTATTATAAACTAATACAATTCTAGTAAAAAATATATATAGTTTAGATAAGAATTCTGCAAATTCTGATGTTGAGTACTTTATCCTCTGTCATTGAGTTTGTTAACATTCCAACAGACTGTAGAAGAAGCAGAAAGAAAAATTATTCTTGTTGCGCCACCTAGTGTCATTCAAGTGCTGTTTGTGTTTGAGGGTTTTTTTTTTTTTTTTTTTTTTGGAAAAGAAAATGGCAAGGCACTCCAGTATGAACTATAGTATATTTAATTTGCGGTAGGCTTCTACACTCAGTTCTGGTTTGTTACTCCTGTAATTTGCTGGTAAGAAATTCACAGAGAATAAGAATCCACAAATGTAAGTCCACAAAAATTGATTTATTCATTATATTTTGTTTTACAGAGTTTTTGAGACAAATAGTATTAGTAAAAACAAGTATTTCTGTTCACTTCATCTCTGAAACTATTACCTTGAACAACATACAATAAATGGGCAAAGTTTTTAAAACTATGCTCTTCTACTTGTTAACTTAACACATTACAAAATGATAGTATGTTCTACAGAAAAGTTCAAAGTATTGAAAATAGTATGAAATCAGAATGACTATTTTGTATAAGACTTTTAAATGTCTCAGGCTTACTTAACCATTTATGATGAAATATGTCGATGTTTTTATTTAATGAAATTATACTTCATCATAAATCAAAAATATTTGGAATATATATATGCTGGCAGCAAAATTATATTGTTGTATATAACAATGCTAGGCCTACTGATGTGTGGTGTGAAATAATGCCTTGTTAAAATATCTGCTTTTTAAAGTTGTGTTTCGAGGATATGAAGTAAAAGCTCTTGATTTCATGTTTGTTTCCTAACACTGCATATGCACTCAGGTGCTTCACTTGTGTGTGTTCATTTTTAATAGTGTTATTAAATTAATAATATTCTTTAATTCTAAGTCCATGTTGGCACAACATAAAATGAGAATCCTGTTGCCAGTGGCATTGTTTTATGTTGATAATATAATAATAAGTACCTAGTATTAAAAATCAAAGGAAATAATTAATGGGAAAAATTTTCCCTAAATATTTAAATTTGTTGTATTTGAACTAGTATAGGATTTTAATGGCTGTTTACTGTGATTCCAAAGATGTTTTATTTGATTTGATATCTGATTAGTATGAACATTCAAAATTCATAGTGATTGCTCTTCAGTATGTGTTACGCAGGGAAACTTCTAAAGCATATAAGCCTAAATATTGAATCATACCCTAAATGAATTTTTTGGTAAGAGAAGGATTCACTCTTAATTTGTAGTTTATATATATGTGTGTAGATATAAATAAGCATATATCAAATTTATATACTCTTTAAATTAGAATTTTTGGACTTATGCCACATTTATACTTGAAATAATAATTTTCATATTACTAGAATGAAATGTGTTAATGTGATTTTCTGAGACACTGTTAAAACTCTAAATATCCATTTTTGTCATAGATGTTCATAAAATATTTAAGTGACATAAACAGAATTAAATTTTTAATACATTGCTATTCCTCAGAGTCATTATTTTACATATTAATTTTCAGTTTAGTTCAATAAACAGTTATTTAGGTACTAACAATCTATGCCTTATACTACCCTATACTAAAATCAGTAAGATATCTGACTTCAAGGAGTTGGCAGTCTAACGTAGAAGACACATGTCCAACTGACTATACTTGCAGAAATAAATGAAGTCCTTTCAGACCTAAGAAGAGGGATTAATATTAACTAGGTTAAGAGGCTAAAGGGTCATGGAGGAAGTTACAAAAGAGTTGAACAATTTGTATTTAGAATACTGTGAATATAAAGCAAATATACAGCTAAATTTGTAGGTGAGGACAGAATGTATCTAAGAACATTAAATATACACACATATATATACATATTCTCTTTGTCAGTTTAAATAGGCCCACTTTATATCTTATACAATTTCTCAGAAATATCAAAGAAACCACATTGCATGTACTTAATGCATATTTCTTTAAATGAGATTTTGTGACAAAGAAAGGATTTACTTTCTGAAAACTTATAAAGTGGTAAAAATGTATAAATTACATCATAAACATACATGATAAACCTTAATTTTCAGGTGAATTAACTGAGGCACGGAGAAGCTAAGATGCTTGTCTTGGTCTCATAGCTAGTAACTGAGTAGAGCCAGAATTCAGACACAGTCTGGCTTTAGAATCCATTCCTATACCCCTCTGCTGGATACCTCTCAGCCACTCATTGTGTCCTGGTTTTAGCCATTTCACTAACAGATAATGGTGTTGAAGATATCATATTCTAATAAATGTCTTTCAGCCTTTTAATATATCTAAAAGCTTTTGGTTGGGGATCTGATGCAATACATTATTATACCAGATTCTTAGAGTAGTGTGTTGTTATATGTAATCAGACATCAGTATAAATACTTTCTATTTTGAAGCTATAAATGACTTCAACTATTGTAGCTCATTGTCTTACCACTGTTTACTTTTTTGAAAAATTGACAATAGTCTGACAAAAGTTTAATTTAGTAAACATTCATTGGCACTGAACTGAATTTTGAGGATGCTAAGGTGAATAAGAAACAAATTCATTAAACACATGATTACAGTATAATGTGATTAATGCCAAAATAGAGGTGCTACCAGAGCAACTAACTCAGTCTATTGTTAGCAAGGGATTCTTGTAAAATGTAGCATTTAGAAAGTGAGTAAACAGCCCTCCAAGCCTAGGGTACCCAAAAACAAGCAGCAACAACCCACAGAATGTAAGAGTGCGATATATTTAACAAATTGAATAAGTTCTTATTGTTTGGAAAAAAAGCATATGGGATGAAGTGGTGGCTAACTGGAAAATAAAGACTGGGACCACTTAGTGAAGGGTGCTGTAGGTCATGCTAAGGAAAATGAGGTTTTTCTGACCATTTTTTGAGAGCACATTCTAGGGAAGATGATAGCTTCCACTGAGCCTACGTTGCAGGCTTTTCCACATCAGATGCCCTCAGAAAAGTCGTCTGAATGTCCTTGCTTGGCTTCCAGCCCTCGGGGCATCTGAGACAAGGAAAAGCACCTGGTCCAGGAGTGCCTTCACTAAACAAACCAAAATTATTCAAGATTTAAGTTTTCATCATTAAGTCACTCTCTAAGTCTCTCAGTTTCTGTGCTTCTCTAAATTGGGTTTGTTGGCAGTCTTCATTGAGTCATATATTTATTGAGCATCTACTATATAGCAGTATATTGAGTACCGTGGTTCAAGTAATTGAGCTAAAGAAGGAAAGTCCATTCAAAATGTTTTTGAAGATGTACAATCTTAGAAATAACAGAAGAAAAAGAAGAAAATTTTCCCATAGCTTGTCCACATGGCAGTTCTTTCATATCTTGCTCTAAACAGAAGAGAAGGATTGGTAATATTATCTATATCTTGCTGATGGGATTTCTCAAGCATGTCTCCAAATTTGCTTAATAGGACAGTGGTTTCATTGGCATAAGAATGTGGCTTCTTGAATCCTGATTCAGCATATCCTTCACTGGGATGCTTCAGTCTTTTGGTAAAGAAGCTTTCCATTTGTAGATCATTTTGCTTTGTTTGATTCCTGTGTTTACTTCATTAAGTTGTTAAGTCCCTTCCTCAGAATACACTGTCTTGGTAAGTTATTTGCATCAAGTTAGTGCATCTGGTTTCTGTGCATCTGATAACATGGTCTCAAAATATATAAAGCAAATATTGACACAATTACAAAGATAAACTTTGAACCTTGCCATCATTGATAGGAGATAAACTTAACGAAACAACAACAAACTAATAGATTTGCTTGCTCTAATAAACACATGAGACTTCAAGAGTTAGGAAATATATATTCTTTTCAAGTGCTAATTAAACATTTAAAATATTGACCATATATGAGTTAGGAAAGTAAACCTAAACATGTATCAAAAGTTTTCATATGTGTTACATTCTTTGATGAGAATGAAATTAAAATAGACCTGAGTATAAGTGAAGTGAAGTCGCATAGTCGTGTCTGACTCTGTGCGACCCCGTGGACTATAGCCTACCAGGCTTCTCCGTCCATGGGATTCTCCAGGCAAGAATACTGGAGTGGGTTAACATTTCCTTCTCCAGGGGATCTTCCCAACCCAGGGATCGAACCCAGGTCTGCCGCATTGGAGGCAGACGCTTTAACCTCTAAGCCACCAGGGAAGCATGGAATTTTAAAAACATTATTTTAAGTAATTCTTAGGTCCACCAAAAAAAATTATATTTGGGATAAAATGAATTTTAAATTTTCTAAATAAAAATAAATCATATATTGAGACTTGTTTAAATGCAAAAAATCTCAGTCCACCTCAGGCCAGGAATCTGTTTTAACAACTTTCCATGTGATGCTTATACATGCTAAAGTTTCTCACTACCTTAAATAAAATTGCAGTAACTTGACACCACCCTTATGGCAGAAAGCAAAGAAGAACTAAAGAGCCTCATGAAAAAGGGAAAGAGGAGAGTGAAAAAGTTGGCTTAAAGCTCAACATTCAGAAAAATAAGATCATGGCATCTGGTCCCATCACTTCATGGCAAATAGATGGAAAAACAGTGATTTTGGGGGGCTCCAAAATCACTGAAGATGGTGACTGCAGCCATGAAATTAAAAGACTCTTACTCCTTGGAAGAAAAGCTATGACCAACCTAGACAGCATATTAAAAGCATATAGACATTACTTTACCAACAAAGGTCCGTCTAGCCAAAGCTATGGTTTTTCCAGTAGTCATGTATGGATGTGAGAGTTCAACTATAAAAAAAGTTGAGTGCCAAAAAACTGATGCTTTTGAACTGTGGTGTTGGAGAAGACTCTTGAGAGTCCCTTGGACTGCAAGGAGATCCAACCAGTCCATCCTAAAGGAGATCAGTCCTGGGTGTTCGTTGGAAGGACTGATGCTGAAGCTGAAACTCCAGTACTTTGGCCACCTGATGTGAAGAACCGACTCATTTGAAAAGACCCTGATTCTGGGAAAGACTGAAGGCGGGAGGAGAAGGGGATGACAAAGGATGAGATGGTTGGATGGCATCACTGACGCAATGGACATGAGTTTAAGTAGGCTGCAGGAGTTGATGATGGACAGGGAAGCCTGGTGTGCTGCAGTCCATGGGTCGCAAAGAGTTGGACACAACTGAGCGACTGAACTGAATGCCTACTTGAAAATGCATACATGCATGCTCTGTTGCTTCAGTCATGTCCGACTCTTTGCAGCCCCATAGACTATAGCCCACCAGGCTCCTTTGTCCATGGGATTCTCCAGGCAAGAATGCTGGGGTGGGTTTCCATGCCCTCCTCCAAGGGATCTGACCCCAGGGATCGAACCTACATCTCTTATATCTCCTGCTTTGGCAGAGGGATTCTTTACCACTAGCGTCATGTGGGAAGCTGCCTAATTGAAAATATCTAGCAACAAAGTAGAGGTTGTTAAATATTGATAATGACTGATACTGAGACTAGAAAGTCACTAGTGGTGTCTGTTTTTAAATGCAGCATTCCAGTTTTGGAGGACAAATTCTCACCATCATAGACTGATAAAAT
Organism: Capra hircus; assembly: GCF_001704415.2. NCBI lineage: Eukaryota > Metazoa > Chordata > Mammalia > Artiodactyla > Bovidae > Capra > Capra hircus. The sequence goes on along the minus strand of NC_030808.1, from coordinate 108,620,094 downwards.
GGCTCTAACCAAGATCTTCATTATAAAATTTTTTGATTTTACTTTTATATTGTAATATCATTGAAAGTATTTCTCTTGTTTCATACTGCCATGTAGAATTGAAATAAGAAAAGATTTTCAAAAGAGGTACTATATTTCCATTTTCCTGAATATATGAATTTCTTCCATTTTATGTATTTTATTTTACTACCTATAAAATATGTAGATATAATGTGTTTTATCAAACAATACAAAGAATGCTGAAGACCTTTATGTTTTTTGTATAGTATGCTCTGTTAATGAAGTATACCAACTTGCTAGTAGAAATTTGCCTATAATAGAAAGAAATGCTTTTGAAGTTTCTTATACTTAAATTTCTTGTATGATTTTTACATTTCTCATTCACTCCTAATCCAGGAAATTTCTGACCTATTACTTCTGTGATCTTCAGTTTGTTTATAGTCCCTTCTTTCTGTTTGGGACTGAATTTAGTTGCCTGAGTATTGGTATAGATCATGACTGTAATTTTTAAGGGATATGGTTTTCTTCTATCTTAAACTGTGCTGCTGTTGTTTAATTCACCTATCATGTGAGAGAAAAGAACATGCCTCTTAATTAACAGGCTGGTAAAGATTATGCATTGGTCGTCTACAGTTCACCCTGGAGAGTAAATGCAAGAGTTTCATTATGTGCCCAATTTTCACAGATCTGGGGAGTAGAAACCTCAGAGGCTGTTCCAAAACCAGGTCACACCTCCAGGGTGCTTCCAACAAAGTTTGTTATCCAACAAAATCTGTTTTATTAATTCTGAATTGAACTTGGGGTATTCTTTAGCATTATAGGGGCTTCTCAATTAGTAGGGCAGCCATACAACTTCCTCTATCAGAATATGGTATATAAAAGTGCATTTAAAACATGCTTTTAACAGGATAAATCAGGAAATGGCATAAAACTCCTTTGGGGAAAATTTGTGGACTCAGCAGTAATAGTGTGCATTTTATCAGAGATGTTAGCATTTTTAGTGTAGAGGTGTATGTATTACAGCACTGAAATCCAGCTTTTGGCCTCAGACTTAAATGATGAGTCTCTCAAGTTGAGGCAACCAAAATCATGGCATGCACTTAAATATTGAGCATTTCGTATCCCTGAAAGAAAACAGTCAACTTCAAAATATTTATTAATAGCACAGCAATTTCACCCTAAATTATTTGCTTTCATATTTTTATACAATTTCATTGCATTCATGACCCTTCTGACTTAATAATTTAACTAAAAAAGAACAAGACTATCCTTTATTAAGCAGCACTAGTAGGATTAGATTTGTTTTAGATAAGTTATTTCCATACTATTTTTACAAAGTCATTATAGTGTAATGAAAAGAAAAACATATAGATCTGTTTTAATTCTTGACTCACCTATTTATCAGGTTTGTAACATTTAGCAACATATTCAGCCCCTTTGAAACTTTTTGAAAATTCTGTGAAATAACTATATCTGAAAATACTTAGCATAGTGTCTGACACAGGGTAGGCTTGCCCAAGTTTTTGTTTCCCTTAAGAACTGAAGCCATGAAAACAAATGATATAAATGAAAATATATATAATTCTATTTTAAAAAACACCCTTTGTAATGTAAGAGTAAAGTAAAAATTAGGAAAAGAAATAATGGCATCAATTTTTTTGATAAGGAAACCTATTGCATCTCATCATTGATTTCTGACATGTACAGTTAAGCATTGGCATTCCTGGGCTTTGATCTTTGTTTTTGAAAGGATTGCTTCCCTTAGTTACTCTTTAAAATATATATATTTTTAGGATATCTGAAGTTACTCAAAAGAATAGGCATTAGAAATCAATTAGCAAGTCTTGAATATAATTCCTCTCAAATGGAATAATTCTATTGCTCCAGACCCCAGGGTTTTTCTGAAATGCTGAAGCATCTTTCTTGGAATGGGAGTTATAATGGTAGCTCACTGACTTCAAACTGACATCCAGTTGATGGATGTGTGATAAGTTGAAGAAACACAGAATGATAAGTTATTTTTATCTTCCCTATCAGCATTCTGTAAAAAAGAAAAAAAAAAGATCTAGTACTGCTTTTCTTTGAGAGACTGGACATCACAGCAGTTCTGTATCCCCATTTTGTTATTGGACTGTTTTCATTTTTAAAAACTTGTCCTTAAGATTTTAGTAAAGAACATTCTAACTACCATGGCTAGGCAGTTTATTCAGGTTGCAGAATGGGAAGTTATGTAAACATCAGACATCAACACAACTGGAGAAGAGATGTATAAGCACAGCAGAAGGCTATCGGACTTCACACATTACAACAAAAACTATTTAAGATAAAAAACTCTTCTTTTACATCTTAGTATCCATAATTTTTCACCATCACCACCATGTATTACTACTACTGTTTTCACAATTTGTAGAAGTAAATATAAATGATCTTTTGAGATATTATACAGCTTAAAGTATGAGGTGTTAAAGAATCATTTCTAGACTTCAGGATAATTATTATGCTCTGGAAGTAATAGTTCTGTCTCCAGATATTCAAATGGGAGGTTTTTTGAAAAAGAAAAAAATATTAAAGCACTTCTATGCCTCAAAGTTGGAGTTAGGGAAAACTTAAAATAAGTTGGTGAAAGCACTGGACTAGATTAGCGTTTCCCAAAATATGTTCTTTGTTTATTTATATTATAGGAAAAGAATCATTCTTTAGTAAAATCAAGTTGGGGAAACACAGGCTAAACTAAGTTAAACAGATGTTTCAACCTGCAGAATCTCTCTGAGCTTTGATTTTGTTGATGAGCGCTATAGCTTTCCAGGAGGAGAGGTTCAGTACTGCGTCTAGTCTAAGGTCCAATGTTGTGAAACCTTATTTAAATGAAGAATCATGAGAAGTTAGTATGCCATGGAACATACTATGTGTCATCTTGAAGATTCCTTCTAGCTTCAGACATTGATGATTTTCTGAGAATATGCATCACATGTGATTTGTACTGTTATTTCATTCTTGACTTACGATCATTTTAAATTGATAGGGTCTTCCTGGCAGTAGACAGCACCCTTTATGAACATAGTCATATGTCCATTCGTGACTTTCTGACTTAATAATTTAACTTAAAAAGAACAAGCTATCCTTTATTAAGCAGTACTAGTAGGATTAGATTTGTTTTAGGTAACTAATACCTGGTCAAATGTCCCTCCTTGGATCCTATGACAGCATACCTCCTGGCTTTCTACTACTGTTTTTTCCAAGGCCCATCTGAACTGGATTGTAACCATAAAATGAAACATAAAATATGCTTGAGCTGGTTCATTTAGATTTCATGAACCAAATGATTGTCCTGTCCTCCTGACTAAGTTATCCTACAATAGGCAGCCCAAGTATCACCTCTTCCTGGAAGTCTTCCTCGACCATATCCTCTTTCTTCATTACTTCCAGAGTACCTGTACACAGGTGTGTGTGTTTGGTTTATGTTTCCCAGTCTGGATTTAAACTTCTTCATTTCTCAGTCTTCAGCACTTAGCTTAATGATTAGGGTACAGTATTCTGCTGAAGAATTTTCTCTGTCATCTGTTTTATCTTTTTTGTAAATCTGGACACTTGAAGGAACTAATTTAAAAAAAACCTGTTTCTAAGGTGATCTAGCAAAAATTAATATTTTAGAGCATTTACTCATGTTGAAAGACGGCGCTGTTTTTGCAATATCTATGTAATAATTGAAATTTCATGTTTGTAAAATAGTTTTCCAGTTGTAGTCACTATTGACCCTGATGCTATCTGAGGCAGATTCAGAATAATCATTTCAAATATGGGAAATGACTAAACGTTTTTACATGGATACTTTTTTGGTTGTTCTAAGCCACGCAAGACAGTATGTCTGTCTCTGCCATCATTTGAGTTGGAAATGTTTAAGTCTATTTATTCACTTTTGGCTGCACTGGGTCTTCATTTCCGTGTGTGGGCTTTCTCTGGTCGTGGCAAGTGGGGGCTCCTCTAGTTGCAGCGCGCTGGCTTCTCGTTGAGGTGGCTTCTCTTGCTGTGGAGCGTGGGCTTAGCTGTCCCATGCTTGTGGGGTCCTCCTGGACCAGAGATTGAACCTGTGTTCCCTGCTCTGGCAGGTGGGTTTTTAACCACTGGAACATCAGAGAAGTGCCTCGCAGTGTTTACTAATGGTGCAGCTTGACAAGGAATAAGAACACATATTAATGAATCTCTTTCCTATGCTATGTGTGCAAAGGAGGCAGAGGCACTGTAAAAGCTAGTATTATAACCATAATTACATAAGCTTTTCAAATATGCAGAAGCAGCAGCTGTGTTCATTTGTAAAGCTATAAATGAATTCAATAGTATTAACTAATGAGTTTTTAGATTATTCTACTGTACTATAGTATAGATAAGTACAAAACCTAGAGGTAAAACCCAGCAAAAACATCTGAAGAAGTCTTGAAGATAACAGCCTATTAGGATTCTTTTAACATTACATTTTTATATTATAATTTTTCTCTCTGAAAGTCATCCTTAACCATTTATTATCTAATGCAAATATACTATGGTTTAAATATGTTTTTCTTTTCTCATGTTTAAATTACTATTTCTAGACTTTTAGAAACCTCTAGGGGTTGCTGTTTTCAAATATGTGAAGAAGAATAAGGTTTTTCCAAGTGTGGTATTACTAGTAATATCATTTCCTTGAATTCAAAACTTTCATCCTCTTCAACCAAGTTGTTAGATTTATAATTATTTATTTTGAGGTATATATGCCACCCTTGATCCAAAACTAATATAATTTGTCTCATATATTTATAAACTTCTCATGAAATACCAACCACCACCATTTTTAAAAGCTAATAATTAAAAGTTGTTTCCTTCCTACTAACAATGATACTTTTCTCATCAGTTCATTTCAGTCACTCATTCGTGTCCAACTCTTTCTGACCCCATGAACCACAGCACGCCAGGCCTCTCTGTCCAGCACCAACTCCCAGAGTTCACCCAAACCATGTCCATTGAGTACGTGATGCCATGCAACCATCTCCTCCTCTGTCTTCCCCTTCTCCTCCTACCCTCAATCTTTCCCAGCATCAGAGTCTTGAAATGAATCAGCTCTTTGCATCAGGTGGCCAAAGTATTGGAGTTTCAGCTTCAACATCAGTCCTTCCAGTGAACACCCAGGACTGATCTCCTTTAGGATGGACTGGTTGGATCTCCTTGCAGTCCAAAGGACTCTCAACAGTCTTCTCCAACACCACAGTTCAAAAGCATCAATTCTTTGGTGCCAAGCTTTCTTTTCTTTTTTTAAATATAAATTTATTTATTTTAATTGGAGGCTGATTACAGTATTGTATTGGTTTTCCTCAGCTTTCTTCACAGTCCAACTCTCACATCCATACATGACCACTGAATAAACCATAGCCTTGACTAGACAGACCTTTGTTGGCAGTTATGTCTCTACTTTTTAATATGCTGTCTAGATTATTCATAACTTTCCTTCCAAGGAGTAAGCGTCTTTTAATTTCACAGCTACAGTCACCATCTGCAGTGATTTTGCAGCCCCCCAAAATAAAGTCAACCACTGTTTCCACTGTTTCCCTATCTATTCGCCATGAAGTAATGGGACCAGATGCCATGATCTTAGTTTTCTGAATGTTGAGCTTTAAGCCAACGTTTTCACTCTCCTCTTTCACTTTCATCAAGAGGCTCTTTAGTTCTTCTTCACTTTCTGCCATAAGGGTGGTGTCATCTGCATATCTGAGGTTACTGATATTTCTCCCAGCAATCTTGATTCCAACTTGTGCTTCCTTCAGCCCAGCGTTTCTCATGATGTACTCTCAGTTCAGTTCAGTTCAGTCACTCAGTCGTGTCCGACTCTTTGCGACCCCATGAATCGCAGCACGCCAGGCCTCCCTATCCATCACCAACTCCCGGAGTTCACTCAGACTTACATCCATTGAGTTAGTGATGCCATCCAGCCATCTCATCCTCTGTCGTCCCCTTCTCCTCCTGCCCCCAATCCCTCCCAGCATCAGAGTGTTTTCCAATGAGTCAACTCTTCACATGAGGTGGCCAAAGTACTGGAATTTCAGCTTTAGCATCATTCCTTCCAAAGAAATCCCAGGGCTGATCTCCTTCAGAATAGACTGGTTGGATCTCCTTGCAGTCCAAAGGACTCTCAAGAGTCTTCTCCAACAACACAGTTCAAAAGCATCAATTCTTTGGTGCTCAGCTTTCTTCACAGTCCAACTCTCACATCCATACATGACTATTGGAAAAACCATAGCCTTGACTAGATGGACCTTAGTCAGCAAAGTAATATCTCTGCTTTTGATATGCTATCTAGATTGGTCATAACTTTCCATTCCAAAGAGTAAGCATCTTTTAATTTCATGGCTGCAATCACCATCTGCAGTGATTTTGGAGCCCCCCAAAATAAAGTCACCCACTGTTTCCACTGTTTCCTCATCTATTTCCCATGAAGTGATGGGACCGGATGCCATGATCTTCGTTTTCTGAATGTTGAGCTTTAAGCCAACTTTTTCACTCTCCTCTTTCACTTTCATCAAGAGGCTTTTTAGCTCCTCTTCACTTTCTGCCATAAGGGTGGTGTCATCTGCATATCTGAGGTTATTGATATTTCTCCCGGCAATCTTGATTCCAGCTTGTGCTTCATCCAGTCCAGCGTTTCTCATGATGTACTCTGCATAGAAGTTAAATAAGTAGGGTAACAATATACAGCCTTGACATACTCCTTTTCCTATTTGGAACCAGTCTGTTGTTCCATGTCCAGTTCTAACTGTTGCTTCCTGACCTGCATACAGATTTCTCAAGAGGAGGGTCAGGTGGTCTGGTATTCCCATCTCTCAGAATTTTCCACAGTTTATTGTGATCCACACAGTCAAAGGCTGTGGCATAGTCAATAAAGCAGAAATAGATGTGTTTCTGGAACTCTCTTGCTTTTTCCATGATCCAGCAGATGTTGGCAATTTGATCTCTGGTTCCTCTGCCTTTTCTAAAACCAGCTTGAACATCAGGAAGTTCACAGTTCACGTATTGCTGAAGCCTGGCTTGGAGAATTTTGAGCATTACTTTACTAGCATGTGAGATGAGTGCAATTGTGTGGTACTTTGAGCATTCTTTGGCATTGTCTTTCTTTGGGATTGGAATGAAAACTGACCTTGTGCATATAAGTTAAATAAACAAGGTGAAAATATACAGCCTTGATGTACTCCCTGTTTGGAACCAGTCTGTTGTTCCATGTCCAGTTCTAACTGTTGTTTCCTGACCTGCATACAGGTTTCTCAAGAGGCAGGTCAGGTGGTCTGGTATTCCCATCTCTTTCAGAATTTTCCACAGTTTATTGTGACTCACACAGTCAAAGGCTTTAAAAAAATAGTAGTTTTTGCGAACAGATGAGCTGATAGATTTGAAAATCTGTTTCAGCATTTTACACCTTTATACCTTTCCCAACAGACGCTTATTATCACTCTCCCCTTTCTGTTAAACCTGGAAAGAGACCCTGGAACAGCTGAGCTAAACTGTACCATCACCTGGTTTTTCTTCTCTACATTAAAATGAAAACTGAATAACCATCAACAGGGGAAATTAAATTCTAAATGTAAATGTCACTTTTCACTCTTTGCTAATTGTCTCTCTCACAGACACATAGCATGAAAATTAGTAATGCCTTTACTTAGGTGTTTCTTACTTAGAGCCATCATTTACTGCAGTGACACTAAAATTTGTGAAACACAAGAGACACTAGAAAAATGTGTCACAAAAAAAAAAAAGACAAAAAAAGACACAAGAAAAAAGACAAAAGAAAATAATTGAAAAATGGTACTATAACACTTTGGAATCAGAACCATACTTAATAGATAGAACTAATCACTGTATCACTTTAGAAGATCTACCTATTTCCTATTTTGGTAGAAGGACATGTGGATGGAATCTCAGAATTACTGAAATTTGCTCCAGCCTCAAATGCTTATGAGATTTAACATAGTACTATGAGGAGAAACTCTAGGTATATTTTTTAACCACCTTAAATATATGAAACAGATAAGGCAAACAAATATTAATGGTTATTACAAAGCAAAAGACCTCTTCAGATTTTGAATAAAGTATATTCAGATAAACGTTTCTCCATAGACAGTTTCTCCGTAAACAGCATGGAAGCAGTTCATTATTCTCTAACTTTGGTTACTTTGCTTCAAGGTGAGTGAAGAGGTAAGAAATAGACTTTTAAAAAGCATTTTGCTAGCATTCACAGGCTCTGAATCTTAGTCATTCTGACCTTTGGCTAGTTATTTAACTTTCTTGGACCTTTTATTTCTTCATCAATAAAATATGTACAGTAATAACTTACCTGGATAAAATACCTTACTGCACTTAGAATTTGGGGAGAAATGACACTTAATTGTTTATTTACATCATGTCTCTTTTACTCACACTTTTTTTGTAAGCATGTGAAAATGTTTGAACTGAGTAAGTATGTGCCATGGTAAATCTAGTAGAAATAATAAATTATTTGAAAACTTTCTCAAATGTGTGTTAATAGCTAATTCAGAAAAGTCTATATACATGTGAAGGCTGGGATGGACAATGCCAGATATAATACTAGTATCCTGATTATAAACCATCATGTGTTGCAATAGGTGCTTAAGATATTTTGACATGGCCGTGCCTGGGAAATACCTAGTGTCGTGGTCATTTACTTACCGTTAGTGTAAGAAGCACCAAAAATTATTTTAAACTGAAATAAGCAGGAAAATACATTTTGCTAGGTGTTTTTATTTGCAGTTCATTAGAACATTTTTCTCTGGCTCCCAAAACTGATATTACAACATCACAAAATTTTACTATCTTGAGAAAATAATTTTTTTCACTTTGTAGATGGAATATTATGGTACAGAGATCAAACTGCCACATCCATTGGATCCTAGAAAAAGAGAATTCCAGAAAAACATCTGCTTCTGCTTAATTGACTATGCTAAAGCCTTTGACTGTGTGGATCACAACAAACTGTGGAAAGTTCTTAAAGAGATAGGAACACCAGACTACCTTACCTGCCTCCTGAGAAACTGGTATGCAAGTCAAGAAGCAACAGTTAGAACCAGACATGGAACTGTGGACTGGTTCATAACTGGAAAAGGAGTACATCAAGGCTGTATATTGTCAACCTACTTATTTAACTTATATGTAGAGTATATAATGCAAAATACCAGGCTGGATGAAGCACAAGCTGGAATCAAGATTGCAGGGAGAAAGATCAACAACCTCAGATATGCAGATAACACCACCCTATGGCAGAAAGTGAAGAGGAACTAAGAAACCACTATAAGAAGGTAAAAGACAAGAGTGGAAAAGCTGGCTTAAAAGTCAACATTCGAAAACTGAAGATCATGGCATCCAGTCCCATCACTTCATGACAAATAGATGGGGGAAGTGGAGTGACAGACTTTATTTTCTTGGGCTCCAAACTCACTCTTGACGGTGACTGCAGCCATGAAATTAAAGGATGCTTGCTCCTTAGAAGAAAAGCAATGACAGTCCTACATAGTGTTTAAGAAGCAGAGACATCACTTTGCTAACAAAGTCCATAGTGCCGTAGCTAGTTTTTCCAGTAGTCATATATAGATGTGAATTCAGTTCAGTTCAGTCACTCAGTCATGTCCAACTGTTTGCGACCCCATGAACTGGAGCACGCCAGGCCTCCCTGTCCATCACCATCTCCCAGAGCCTCCTCAAACTCATGTCCAGTGAATTGGTGATGCCATCCAACCATCTCATCCTCTGTCATCACCTAATCCTCCTGCCTTCAATCTTTCTCAGCATCAGGGTCTTTTCAAATCACTCAGTTCTTTGCATCAGGTGGCCAAAGTACTGGAGTTTCAGTTTCAGCATCAGTCCTTCCAATGAATATTCAGGACTGATTTCCTTTAGGATCGACTGGTTGGATCTCCTTGCAGTCCAAGGGACTCTCAAGAGTCTTCTCCAACACCACAGTTTAAAAGCATCAATTCTTCGGTGCTCAGCTTTCTTTAGAGTCCAACTGTCACATCTATACATGACAACTGGAAAAACCATAGCTTTGGTTAGACGGACCTTTGTTGGTAAGGTAATGTCTCTGCTTTTTAATATGCTATCTACGTTAGTCATAACTTTTCTTCCAGGAAGCAAGCGTCTTTTAATTTCATGGCTGCAGTTACCATCTGTAGTGATTTTGGACTCCCAAAAAATAAAGTCTGTCTCACTGTTTCCACTGTTCCCCATCTAATTGCCATGAAGTGATGGGACCAGATGCCATGATCTTAGTTTTCTGAATGTTGAGTTTCAAGTCAACTTTTTCACTCTCCTGTTTCACTTTTGTCAAGAGGCTCTTTAGTTCTTCTTCACTTTCTGCCATAAGGGTGGTGTCATCTGCATATCTCAGGTTATTGTTATTTCTTCTGGCAATCTTGATTTTAGCTTGTGCTTCATTCAGCCCCGGAAAAGGCAATGGCAACCCACTCCAGTACTCTTGCCTGGAGAATCCCAGGGACGGCGGAGCCTGGTGGGCTGCTGTCTATGGGATCGCACAGAGTCAGAACACAACTGAAGCGACTTAGCAGCAGCAGCACCCAGCCCAGCGTTTCTCATGATGTACTCTGCATATAAATTAAATAACCAGGGTGATAGTGTACAACCTTGATGTACTCCTTTTCCTCTTTGGGACAACTCTTGTTCCATGTCCAGTTCTAACTGTTGCTTCCTGACCTGCATACAGGTTTCTCAAGAGGCAGGTCAGGTGATATTCCCATCTGGTATTCCCATCTGGTATTCCCATCTCTTTGAGAATTTTCCACAGTTTATTGTGATCCACACAGTTAAAGGCTTTGGCATAGTCAATAAAGCAGAAGTAGATGTTTTTCTGGAACTCTCTCACTTTTTTGATGATCCAGCAGACGTTGGCAATTTGATCTCTGGTTCCTGTCCCTTTTCTAAATCCAGCTTCAACATCTGGAAGTTCATGGTTCGTGTACTGTTAAAACCTGGCTTGGAGAATTTTGAGCATTACTTTACTAGCATGTGAGATGAGTGCAATTGTGTGGTAGTTTGAGCATTCTTTGGCATTGGCTTTCTTTGGGATTGGAATGAAAACTGACCTTTTCCAGTCCTGTGGCCACTGCTGAGTTTTCCAAATTCGCTGGCATGTTGAGTGCAGCACTTTCACAGCTTCATCTGTTAGGGTTTGAAATAGTTCAACTGGAATTCCATCACCTCCCCTAGCTTTGTTGGTAGTGATGCTTCCTAAGGCTCCTTTGACTTCGCATTCCAAGATTTCTGGCTCTAAGTGAGTGATCAGTTAGGTCTATACCATTTCTGTCCTTTATCGAGCCCATCTTTGTGATTGGGCCCTCTCTAATTTTCTTGAAGAGATATCTAGTCTTTCCCATTCTGTTGTTTTCCTCTATTTCTTTGCATTGATCACTGAGGAAGGCTTTCTTATCTCTCCTTGCTATTCTTTGGAACTCTGCATTTAAATGGGTATAGCTTTCCTTTTCTCCTTTGCCTTTTGCTTCTCATCTTCTCACAGTTATTTGTAAGCAAATGTGAGAGTTGGACCATAAAGAAGGCTGAACACCGAAGAATTGACTATTTCAAACTGTGGTGCTAGTGAAGACTCTTGGGAGTCCCTGGGACAGCAAGGAGATCAAACCAGTCAATCCTAAAGAAAATCAACCCTGAATATTCATTGGAAGGACTGATGCTGAAGCTGAAGGTCCAGTACTTTGGCCACCTGATGCAAAGAGCTAACTCATTGGAAGAGATCCTGATCCTGGGAAAGATTGAAGGCAGGAGGAGAATGGGATGACAGAGGATGAGATGATTGGATGGCATCATCGACACAATGGACACAAGCTTGAGCAAACTCAGGGGGATGGTGAAGGACAGGGAAGCCTGTCATGCTGCAGTTCACAGGGATCACAAACAGTTGGACACGACTTACCAACTAAACAACAGCAAATATAATAAAGAGCACATCTGTTGGATTTGGGTAGAAACCCTGCTCTGCCACATTGAGGCTTAGAGTAGTAAATTAAATGTTTTCCATGCATACTCCTGACCTCTTTTTATTCATTTACAAGTATATTTGTGTTCTTTGTTTTGTTGAGTAAATGGGATCATTTCTTCAAAGGAGAAAGAGATAGGAGAGTACTGCTCCTTGCAGAAATTTGGTGACGAGATCTCTTTTATCTTGTGGTTGTCCTTCTACTGGTGCTCTGTTCAGCCAATGGATAGGGCAAGAGACTGAGGATTGTGTGAGAGTTTTTTATGGGCCAGGTATGGAAACATGATACACTTCCACTTATACTCACATTTTGTTGGCTTGAATGAAAGTAAATTCTCCAAAAAAGATTAGAAAAATGTAGTCTGAGTAAAGACTCATGAAGAAAGATTTCTTTCACACTTTGTGCCCTGCACTCAAAGAGAAGAATATTTTCTCTCCTGTAGGAATAAAGTATTGTTCATTCCGTTAAGGAAGGTAGTGAAGTGCCTAAGAAGAAAGTAGAGAGCAGTCAGATCCATTTGAAAACAAGGAGTATTAATCAGGGAAGGATTCACAGAAGAGGGTGACATTTGAACTAAAACTTTCTGATAAGATTTTCTCAATGAGACAATGAGGTGAGCACCCCAGCAAGAACGTCATGGTAATACAAACAAAACGCAGTGTGCATGCATCCTTGAAGTGGTGAAAGAGAATTGGTGAATGATGAACTTCCTTGGGTCCAGTGGTTAAGACTTTGCACTTCCACAGCAGGGTACATAGGTTCAGTCCTTAGGGAAGTAAGTCAGCGTGGTGTGGCCAAGAGGGGAAAAAAAAAATTGGTGAATGATAAGGCTAGAAAGTTCATTGAGATCAGACTTTGAATGGCCTTAGATGGTATGCTAAGGAGATTGGATTTACATATATATGCACAACAGGTTACCTTCAGAGGTAGTGTGATATAATTGTATTTAGAATGCTAGATTTATTTATTTTGTAATTATTGAGCATTTTATGTTCTAGATATTACTGTGCTTGCTGCTGGAGATGCATAAAAGGAACACATTCCTTGCTCTGGTCATAATATAAAGGGTTCATTAAAGGGACAGTATTACAAGTGCATAGATGAAATAGGAGCTCCTTTTTTATTCAGTGTAAAAAGAGATGAGACCTAAATGTGAATATTGGTAATGAAAATACAAAGGACTGGATGAATTCTGGAGATAATCCGTGGAGTGGAATCTGATGGAACTCCTGGTCAGTCTGTACTGCATGAGGATATGATTTGGAGGATAGTGGCACAAAGGTTTCTAATCTGAGAGAGAAAACAGCTATTTGCTAGGAAAGAGGATCAGGTTTGAGGGAAAGATTATGAGTTCAGTTGTGGACACAATTTTGAAATATCTCTGTGGAGGTATTCAGGAAGTAGTTGGGAAAAATGTTCTGATTGTCTGAAAAGAGGCCAGAACTGGAATTATGACAAACACGTAGATTACATGTTAGATGACCTACAAGGCTGCGTAACAACAGAACTCCAAGAAATGAAAGGTGGGTAAAAGAGACAGCAGCCAGAAAAGGCTGACAAAGAATTGTTAGAATTAGGAAATCATTTTAATAAAGATGTGGTTGGTTAGCTGTTTAAAAAAAGATGGAGACATGATGACAGGATAAAGCTGAAATAACCATTAGATTTGGCTATGATAGAGTTTGGGGGGACCATTACAAAAGCTTTGGGGCAAAAATCTAATAGGAACAAGAAAAGGTAGTAACTTGGTTGACAGAAGAGTAAATATTATACAGGATTTGTGAAACTTGAATGTATTTATAGTCTGAGGATAGAGAAGAGTGATTTTGAACCTTGAGAAGCAGAAAGAACCCTAAAGGAAACAGAAATAGGTTCTAAAGCATAAGTGGATGGATTTACTTTTTGAAACAAGGCAAAAAAAGAAATAAGGAATGATGCACATAAAAGTAGGGGTGAATGGGAGTGAAGCTGAGACAATATAAGGGAGTCAGGGGAGCTGGTGTGAGATTATTGGCACTTCCAGTGGAGAAAGCTTAGTAAATTATAGGAAACAAGAACAGAAATCAGCTGTGGATGCTGATTAAGAAGGAGCAACGTGGAAGGATCCAGATAATTTCTAAATCATTATAGGCAATAACATTTATATACCACTTTGTAGGGAGCTTATATGGCAAAAGTAAAAATGGTCAGATATGTTGATAGCAGCTTAGCACAGCAACAAAGTAATCAGGGAAATGAGGTTGTTTATAAATGTGGAATTGAAATGATTATCTTGGACTTCAGGTTGGGTAGGGAAGGAAGCAAAAACAGGAGGGCACCAATAGCCTGCGGAGTTTGGAAGAGCCAAGGCATTGGAAGTTATGTGCAAGACTAGTGAAAAATATAAGTACTTTTGGTAAATGCTCTGCTGTAAAATCCAAAAGGACTGATCATTAGTTATAAGAATAGCTCTTACCACTTACCAGTTATGTTCTTTGGTATCAAAATTTTGTGGTACAGCTAATGATATTCTATACCCGCCATCTGTAAAATGGGATTGCCACCTTTAGAGAATATTAGAAATTTCAGGATAAACTAAGTCATGTCTTGAATGACCATATATTCTTCCCTCTTCACATATACACAATAATACCATAAAGCAGTGAGGAAGGAAGAAAATAATTTGGAATTACTTCCAAATTCCCTTAGTAATCGAGGAGGAGTTTGATCTTAATGACTCAGTTTGAATAAATAAATTTTATTCAAGTGAATTCGTTGATATCCTTTGTAGAGAACATACCTGTATTGATTATTGATAAAATTTTTCAAATGTGTTTTTAATATTTTTCCATTATTCAAAATTTTTTTTAATTTATACACACAAGCACATACCTGGGAATCTTGATTGACAATGTGAAGCTCAATTACATAAAATATTTAACCACAGCACAACAGCCATTTGCAGTTTAAAGAAAACCATATAAAACAATATTCCAATGAATTGCCCAACAAATCAGTAAGAAAGGACAGACCAGCCTAGTGAAATAGATAAATCAGATTTAGGCAGGGTAGTTTATTGAATTTAAATTGTGCCCAGTTGGCCCAAGAGCTATATATAAGCAATCCATCTTACGTTGTTAATGGAGGTTCTTGAAATCCACCTGATGTTTGCATTATTAAATTTCAGTCTAATGAGCTCTGCTAATACATATTGAAGATGGTTGTAAGGAGTAGAATGTGAATCTGAGCGGGATAATTTGAAAGAAACATAAGCTGAGCATTTTACATGACTCAAGGGGTATATCTACAATTACACATATAACCAAAATTGAATTTAAATGGAATTTCTATTATCCTTGTCCTTCTACCAGGGAGAATAAAGTGTAAATGAAGTAAAAGTCTTTAGAGTTACTGGTGGTTTGTTTTTATTATCTAATTTAATAGATTCTTGCAATGATACTGAGTGGCATAAAAGTTTTAATATTTCATGACTTTAAATGCAGTCTAAGTATGTATTAAAGCTTGTAAATGGAAACAGATGTCTGTGTAATTGGATATAGCACTTCACAACACCATTATATAAGTTTTATATTTTAAGAAAGTGTCAGTGTTGACAGTGAAGAAAAGTCAAATTTTTTAAGAAAAACAGTCAAGTATGTGCTGTGTATTTTCTTTAAATTACCCTTTTAAGCCAGGTTTTATACTTCAAAAGGATATGTTGATTTTGCATAGGAAAAATATATGCAGCAAAAAATTGAAAAGTAAGTGTGTTTAATTTTTAAATCACTGTTTACATGGCTGTTATCATTATAATAAAGGCTCATCCAAAGTTCAATGCTGGCACAGTTTGATTTCTTTTTCTTTTGACGAGGCAATACTTTTTTTAACTTAATATTTCATCAACTATAATGCTATTAGAGACTTATTTTCACTTAGTTCACTCATCAGGCAGTAAGCCGGCAATAAAGGAGAATTGCTCCTTTGAGACGTTAATGCTTTGGAATAAATGATGTGCTGGAACAGAAATTTAATTAATTTACAGAGTATATTGATAGTCCCTTGTTACTGTGCTGTATATTTTTAATCTTCTCTAACATCTGTAGTAAAGTGTTTGAAAACCCCTGCAGTTGAGCAACTAGTAGATAATTAAGTAATAAGGGAAGAGGTTTCTAGAGGGAAAAAGATTCTTTTTACCAAATGCTGTCATAACATGAATAAAGAACTGCTACTATGATATGCAGTGAAAAAAAATAATACACTACCTAATTTGATACTGTTCCAAAGATATAGCAAGCTTCTTATACTTAAAATGTGGATTGTAGCTTAACTTTTCTCCAGAGTTTAAAACAAATGCATTTCACTGACAAGTCAGATGACTTTTAATGACCAACAATTTTTCCCAGTTTTTATGCCATCATTAGACGTATGTTGCTTAAATTCATTTTCTTTTTGGTGCAGAGATTATGTTGAACTGAGCCTCAAAGATTCTAAATAAATATTGTAAATAATCTGAATAAAGATTGTAAAAGGTATATTTCAGATTTTCAGCCATTTTTTTTCCTTCTGGCTACTGAACAAAAAATATGTAATAAATTTATTTCTCCTCCCAGTATTTTCATTCACAATATAGGCATAAAATAAACACAGAAATTTTATTGGTTGTTTTTTTTTTCCAGCAAAAGCTGATGAAGCATTGAAAGCCAAAGAAAGAAATGAAGAAGAAGCAAAGAGAAGAAAGGAGGAAGGTAAAGACATGTATTCATTTTGTTTCAAAGCAGTCACAGTGAAGAGTCACTGTTTGGCGTGATTCTCTTCATTCTCTGAATAAAGCATACAATATCATTAAGTGCTTTAGGGGGTACCTCCTGCTACTTTACGAACCTAAACTATGACACAATATTCACTATATTCAGTGTCTTGGACACTGATGTTTGTAGGATAAGGTTAGTTTAGAAGCATCCTAGTGATAAGTATCTGGGGAAACAGAGAAGATACAAAATCATACAGTGGAACTAGTGTTAGTTTCTTCCTTCTAACTTTTATCTTAAATTATCAAAATCAGTCATAAAAACGGATTGATCTTATGGATACATTTTGAAATATTTTAGCAGTGATGAAGGAAAGTCTTCTTGCCAATAAGATTTTAAATAAAAATGCAGTTAAGATAGAACAATAAATTAGGAAATGTCAGTCATAATTCAGATTAAGAAATTCATCATAATTTTTGTAATTATTTCTTTAAATAACATTGAAGCCACCCCCTAAAAATATTACACACAGAAATCTAACACATTTTTATCTCCCCTAACAAATTGTGTTTATCCTTCAGTTTGCTGTGATGTATGTAAGTGAAAATTTTGCATTTTTCATTCTCAGAGGCTTTATATATACTGTCGTAAATCTCAGTGCTTAAAGCAAGATCCAGGCAACTCTTTCTCAGTCAGTTAAGTTGATGATCCACTTGGACTGGTAATCATATCACTCTGTTGGCTAATTAGCAGAGTTTTAACTAATTCTTCTGTGAGCTTTTAAGGAGTTGAAGCCTGATAATGTGTTCCATAATACTGTCTTTGAGTCAGTTCAGTTCAGTTGCTTAGTTGTGTCCAACTTTTTGCAACCCCATGAACCACAGCACGCCAAGCCTCCAAGTCCATCACCAACTTCCGGAGTCCACCCAAACATTGAGTCGGTGATGCCATCTAACCATCTCATCCTCTGCCATCCCCTTCTCCTGCCCTCAATCTTTCCCAGCTATTGTCTTTGAGTGCTATTGTCTAAATCTGAAAAATTGAGAATTTATCCATAATGCCTTTATTTTACTATGACAACCACAAAAAATTTTATACCCTCAACTTAAAATTAGAAGCTGAGACCTTATAGAACCTAAAATGTTTTAGTATGATGATGTAGAATTCTTAAAAGCACCATTCCATCAGAATCAAGCCCTCAAAGCAGGGAGGGGGGTGGTGGAAAAATTGTAGATTCAAGTGACAGAACCCTACAGATTTAGGAGATTCAAACTAAATGTGTATATAGAGTTCTTACCTTGATTCCTGTAAGTCCTGTCTTTATGCTCTTGTCCTAGATCAACTAATTTTATGGTATATCGAAAAAAATGAATGAATTCTGCTAGTAAAATTCCTCAAGAGAACTCTCTTTTTTTGGCTTTCTAAAATGCACAATTTGGTTTTGTTCATGGAAGCAATCTGATTTCAGTTATGCTTATGGTCATACATAGTACAAATAGATATAATACTAAATGTAAAATAGTCTAAGCAAATTGTAATATTTTAGTACTGCTGTGTTATGTGGTATTCTGATCAATGTAACTAATTAATGACATAATAGCCCTTATAAAACATTGTGGTGCTATAAATTACAAGTGTGTCACTTATTATCAACCAACACAGTAAATATATATTGCAATAGTTATTAGTCTGATTCCATTAATTCAAATCTTAATTGGAGTTATAACCAGTTGAAAGCAGATGATATTGATATGGTAACCACGGATATTGAAATTGCTGGGTAATTTATTGTTATGAAAAATATGTATAGTATGAATGCTTCCTCTAGTAACTGTTTCTTCTGGAAGCTTTCAAGGAATTGAAGCCTGATAATGTGCTCCAAAATACTGCTTTTAAATACTGAAAGAAATTTTTTAAAATTTCAGAGCCCTTTGTGTACACGATGACAATCGATATTTCTAAGAGTCTGTCCTTTTTTTTTCCCCCATTAAATTAGCTCTAAACATCTTTTAAAAGATTTTTTTAAGAATATGCCAATGGAAATTTGCTGTATGACTCAGGGAATTCAAACCAGGGCTCTATAACAACCTAGAGGGATGGAATGAGGAGGGAGGTGGGAGAGATGTTTAAGAGGGAGGGAACATAGGTATACCTATGGCTGCTTCATGTTGATGTATGGCAGAAACCAACACAATACTATAAAGCAATTATCCTTCAATTAAAAATAAATAAATTTAATTAAAATAATTTAAGTAACTGTAGATACTTGAAGGTAATATTGTAATTCTTTTGAAAATACTTTTTCACTTTGATTTTCACTAAGTCAGTTGACCTTGCACTTAGCCTTTCCCATTTCAATACCGGCGAATTGTTAGAAAAGCACCTCCCACCATTCATAGCTGTTTTAATTGGCATCATTATAAGCCTGTCATTCTAACCAGAGTATAAATTCTAGGATTGTGGAGGATTTAGTATCCACAGTGCTTAACATGTAGTAGATACACAGTTTCTTAATTACTGCATAAATTAGTGAATGACCAGTTTACCTTTCCTTCTTTTAAATCCTGCTTAAATAACATCCTGAGCTTGAAGTTGATCCCAAATAACATCATGGAAAGTGTAATCTAACCCTTAGGTCTTTATGCTAAGACAGGACTTCACTCGGACTGTTTCTCTAAAGAGTTACAACTAATCAAAAAGAAATCAATGAATTTCAAAATACTATCAATATTTGCTAGTATGGACTTGCCAAGTTTTTACCTGAGCTAACTGAATTTTCTGTGTATCCAAAAAAATGTGGGAAAATTATTACCACAAATGTTGAAGAAAAATTCTACTGGTAAGGCAACCTATATGACACTACTGTTAAAAGATTAAAGGTGTGTTTCATTTAGTATGTTTCCTTTGCCTGTATTTTGTGAATGAAAATAAATTATTCGCCAGATTTTTGTTGTTGTTTCCAGAATTTTTTTCTTGTGGGTTGTCTAGATGCTTGAATGCTATCAAATTAAACTTCCCTGAAAATGATTAATGCATAAGCTACATTTATTTTATTTCATATAATTAGTCCAACTGCAAATTGAAACCTGAGATGCATCTGTATATGTATGTGTGTATATTTCTGCATCTGAAAGAATAATAATCTTTTATTTCTAACCTATAAGCCTCTAATAATTCAGTCTATCACATCACTTATACAAGTCATCCCTTAATTTCTCAGCATGCTGATACGCAGCACATGGTTCAAAGCATTCTTAAAATGTAGATAAATGTGATCCGCCCAGCTCCCTTTATCCATTCTGTCATCTCAAAAAATGATTGTATTAGCATAGCAAGATCTGTGCCTTGCAAATACATTCTGACTATTATGCAATCCTTTTCTTTGAGTGTTCTTAAATCAATATCATAATTATGTTTGCAAGTACTGTATCCAAGATGAAAGTCAGGCTACTCACCGAAACTTGTCCAGGGTAACTACTTTGTCTTCCACTCTTTAAACAGTGAGACCCCATTTAAACTGCCCTTTGCGCTCCTTACACAGCCCAGTTGATTTTCCATGTATCGAATATCACTGCATATTTACATAAACTCTCTTTTTTTTAAACCATTTACTCTCCAACTCTTTCCATTTTTGTTGAATTATGTAAAGGTTACATTACTTCATTCAACAATAAAGTTTGGCTTTATAGTTTCCTTCTTTAAAAATAAGCACTTTTTTCCTAATTCTGTATTATATTTTAGGAAAAATAAAATCTTTCAGTTCACTTTTCCTGCTTATTCTTTGACCTAATAAATTTTTGACCTTCTTTTTCTCTCTCTGTGTTTGAAAATGTTTCGACTAATATATAATTTAAAATCATTTCAACTTTTCTCCTTTTGATTTCTTTCTGTATTATTGAATGCTGGAGTATAACTGCCCAGGTTTTCTGTATTTTATCTTTAGTATGCACTTAAGGGTTCTAATTATGTTTTAAATCCATTTATAAGCATTATTGTTTTTCTGTGCATTTTGACTTCTAACATGAATTTCTTATTTATGGCGTAAGTATGAGTGCATGCACACTCGGTCCCTTCAGTCATGTCTGACTCCTTGCAACCCAATGAATTGTAGCCCACCAGGTTCCCCTGTCCATGGGATTCTCCAGACAAGAATGCTAGAGTGGTTTGCCATGCCCTTCTCCAGGGGATCTTCCCAGTCCAGAGATTAAACCCACGTCTCTTATGTCTCCTGCATTGTAGGTGGGTTCTTTACCCACTGAGCCAACTTGGAGGCCTGGCATAAGTATATTGATTTTTAAATTGCACCTCCTGCCCCCCCCTTTTTGTGTTTATTCAAAATAACTATCCATTTGTTAGTTTTCTACTTAAAATATTTTTGTTGTTGAAAGTGTTAGGCAATCCATTCTAAATTATTTGTGGAAATGGTAGATAGTGATAATACAAACATAATATTAAGTAATTCAGGTGAAGACTTAGAAGAATCTTCAATTCTCATTTGTTTAAGTTGAAATCCATCAAACCTTTTCCATGTCTACTTGACAAAAAGTAAAATAGATTAGCCTTAATTTCTTCTTTTCTGTTGTTGTTAATCCTTTAGCAAAGCTGGGGGTAAAAAGTACTAGTAATACAAAAGAAAAAAGGGGGTGCCAGGCAATGTTCATATACTTTACATATTTTAACTCTCTTAATCCTTGTGAACTCTGTGAGATTTGTGCCATTATCCCTGTATTGTAGGGAGGATAGGCTTGATAACTTGCTGTATAGCTAGTAAGTAGTGAAAACAGTACACAAACCCATTCCCCCTCTTTAAACATCCTGCATCCTTACAGTCAGTCTTCAAATATAGTATGATTTAAATTGCTCACCCTCTATCCTTTGCCTTCTTCTCTGGATCTCACCCTCTAACTCTTAAGTGCTTGCTTGCTGTTTTTTGTATGTCCTCAGATAGATCTGTACCCATTTTATGTTGCCTCATTTGGGTTTCTGGGACCCCAGAAGGTGAAGTTCTCCAGTTTGAGGCACGTTTTGTCACGGCATCTATGTACTTTTCCCATCGACTCTACTTGCTTTTCTCCCCAGTGACTGGCTGGTCAGTGGGAGACAATCATTTGTCAAGTCCACACCATCCTTCAGAGCCTGGACCCAGAGCTAAACCTCCTCTTTCTCAGAGGTCCTGGCTCCCCTACGCTTTGAGGTCCCTAGCACAAAGCACACTTGGTACCATGTCTTGTGACATCCCGAGAGAGAACTGTTACAATCCCTCTTTCCCTCCACTCTGACTCCTTGCCTAAGACCAGAGAAGATAAATGTTTGGGGTTCTGAGGCACCCTTTATTCCTTCTGGACACCCATTATAAGAAGGTTGGAGTGAAGTTAGAAGGGTCAGCAGGCACAAGGGTATCATTTAGCAGTCAGTGTTTATACAGTTGGCATGTTGGCATAAGTATGTTAGATAGAAATAGAGATTGTCCTCTCTAACTCTCTTCTGAATTGGCTGCACATTGTAATAATACACAGTATGATTTTCTTCTTAGGTGCAAAGAAGAATTTGAAAGTTTACCACCCCCCACCCCTGTCTTACTTAATTAGTTATTATTTATATATTAGATGTTACTTACTACTTATTTATTAGATAGTTCCATTCCAAGATTTTAAATATTCCTTTAGGAGATTTGTACTCCCATGTATCAGATTTAATCATTGTACATATTTCATAATGTATTTTCTATATATCTGTATAGCCTTTTAACACACTAGCTCTAATGTTAGAGAACTGCTTTCTTTAAGAAGAAAATTAATCTGCTTAGCTAGGATCCATTGCTTTATTCCATATTTTTATCCCTCAAGTTCTTATTTAGTCTAAAAATCACTCAAGAACAGTCTGTTACTTAGCTGAGCCATCTGTCTTATTTCCCTCAGAAGTGATTTGTCCTTTCTTGTCCACTTGATTCCTTGTCTGCAAGAACTGGATTGTTAAATATTTTTAACCTTTCTTTTGCATATAGTTTTATCTGTCATGTTTACATGACATCAGCTATTTATTCCCCAGTTTTGACATGTCCAATGAATGTGTGATGTGTGCTAGTTCATTTTTAACTAACTTTTTAGCAGTGAAAACTGTCCTTCCTTATATTATAGCTCACTAGCTCAAAAGCAGAGACATTACTTTGCCAACAAAGGTCCGTCTAGTCAAGGCTGTGGTTTTTCCAGTGGTCATGTATGGATGTGAGAGTTGGACTGTGAAGAAAGCTGAGCACCGAAGAATTGATGCTTTTAAACTGTGGTGTTGGAGAAGACTCTGGAGAGTACCTTGGAGTGCAAGGAGATCCAACCAGTCCATTCTAAAGGAGATCAGTCCTGGTTGTTCTTTGGAAGGAATGATGCTAAAGCTGAAACTCCAGTACTTTGGCCACCTCATGAGAAGTGTTGACTCATTGGAAACGACTCTGATGCTGGGAGGGATTGGGGGCAGGAGGAGAAGGGGATGACAGAGGATGAGATGGCTGGATGGCATCACTGACTCTATGAACGTGAGTCTGAGTGAACTCTGGGAGTTGGTGATTGCCGGAGTCCAGCTCCAGCGGCCAGGGATTCAACCTGAAGAGATGGGCGGTGTCGGCGATGATGATATAGCCTCCGACTCATAGTACGGGACTACATCCGACGGACGATGATGTAGCCTCTGACGGGACTGCATCGTCGTCCGCCGATGTAGCTCCGTGCTATGAGTCGGAGGCTACATCATCATCGCCGACACTGTCCATCTCTTCAGGTTGAATCCCTGGCTGCTGGAGCTGGACTCTGGCAGGTGATGGACAGGGAGGCCTGGTGTGCTGCAGTTCATGGGGTCACAAAGAGTCGGACACGACTGAGCGATTGAACTGAACTGAACTGAATAATGTTTGTGCTTCATATGCACAGCTGTACTCTGTACAGGCTTGGAAGCCAATCTAGATAACATTTTACTTATTTTCAGTAAGGTGTTCGTGTATACGAATGCAGACTCGTATACTGCCTTCCTATTTAACCATCAGGTAAATATTGACACCTACTTAACCATGTTTAGACCTCCAATGAATGACTATCATGTGTTAGCTTACCAATTTAAATATTTTCTCTGCTCTAGATACACAAATTTCAAGACCAAATGAAAGCTACAGCTTTCTTTTCAACCAGCTATTTCCACTATAAATTAAACATTAGAAAGCTGATATACATATTGAATGTCCACAGGTGTGTAGTCTGGAAGAAACCTGAGGAAGCCATCGCAATATAAGGAGTCAATTATACTGTAGTGGAAAGAGTCCCATCTTTTTATAGCTGAAGTAAGAGAAGTATGAGGTTCAGAGTCCTAGACTTGCCATTTACTGGTTCTATGACTGAGTCTCTTAACTTCACTGTGACTCTAAAGTGGTAAAGATAATAAAAATATATCCAGAATTATTATAAACAGAAATGTATAAATTGTTTAAAAATCATTTCATAACTCCATGAAGTGAAGTGAAGTCGCTCAGTCGTGTCCGAGTCTTTGTGACCCCGTGGACTGTAGTCCACCAGGCTCCTCCATCCATGGGATTCTCCAGGCGAAAATGCTGGAGTGGGTTGCCATTTCCTTCTCCAGGGGATCTTCCTGACCCAGGAATCGAACCCAGGCCTCCCACATTGCGGGCAGACGCTTTAACCTCTGAGCCACCAGGGAATCCCTATCATAACTCCATAGGACTGTATAAATATACATTTTCATTACTCAGAACTGCAATACAAAGAGTATCATTCTTTTACTATTCATTTCTTTTATACTTTTTATCAGTTTAAAAAATATACTGACTGTCTGGTACATGCTGGGTACTGTTTAAATCATATGAAGAGAGCAGTGAAAAAAGAATTTGAGGCCCCTACATTGGAAGAGCTCACACTCAAACAAGGATAGTAATGTTTTCTCATCCTCTGTATGATCTTAAGTGGTCCCTTTAAGCCCACTTTCCCTGTCTGTTAATAAATAAGGATGAAAAAAAAATAAGAATGATAATCTCTCTACCATCTAAGGATGTGGTTGTGATACAGTAGATATGAAACCATTTTATAGACATTATAAAATGGTAGTAATTGCTCTTTTAGTATTAATTTTTAAAATACTTTAACTAGCTCTCTTCAGTGATCCATAAGTGAAAAAAGGAAATCACAGTGGAAAACAAAAGATCACATATCAAGATTTATGTGATAAAGATGATGTAGTAGAATGAGCTTATTTGAACTCACCTTCCTCTGAGAACACAGAAAATCTGGTCAAAATATTAAAAGATATGTTTGAAGGTATGAGAGAGAGCCTAGAGGAGAAGTATGGGTCCCTCTTTAAAGAAAATAATGTGAGCACAACCATTGGAGCTAGTTTTCTCCTAGAAATTATTCCAGTAGTAGCATTCTTAAAAAGGTGATGTTGATTCTTATAAAGATCACTGAAAAGCTAAGAATCTGAGCAGAGATTTTGAGAGCTTTATGAAGCTATGGAGATAAAATCTAGAGTTCAGGACCAGTCAGGGAAGGGAAGACTCTGATAAAACCACCAGGCTTTGGGTTGGGATTTTAATAGATTATTCCCTAAAAGTAAGGATGAACCAGAAATAGTCAGGCACCCATGGGGGCTGAAGCCCAATTTTGAATCATCTCAATTCCTGATTGAATTAAGATGAGTCAAGGTTGCCAGTTCAGTTCAGTCACTCAGTCGTGTCCGACTCTTTGCGACCCCATGAATCACAGCACACCAGGCCTTCCTACCCATCACCAACTCCCGGAGTTCACTCAGACTCACATCCATCGAGTCAGTGATGCCAGCCAGCCATCTCATCCTCTGTCATCCCCTTCTCCTCCTGCCCCCAATCCCTCCCAGCATCAGAGTCTTTTCCAGTGAGTCAACTCTTCACATGAGGTGGCCAAAGTACTGGAGTTTCAGCTTTAGCATCATTCCTTCCAAAGAAATCCCATGGCTGATCTCCTTCAGAATGGACTGGTTGGATCTCCTTGCAATCCAAGGGACTCTCAAGAGTCTTCTCCAACACCATAGTTCAAAAGCATCAATTCTTCGGTGCTCAGCTTTCTTCACAGTCCAACTCTCACATCCATACATGACCACTGGAAAAACCATAGCCTTGACTAGACAGACCTTTGTTGGCAAAGTAATGTCTCTGCTTTTAAATATGCTATCTAGGTTGGTCATAACTTTCCTTCCAAGGAGTAAGCATCTTTTAATTTCATGGCTGCAGTCACCATCTGCAGTGATTTTGGAGCCCCAAAAAATAAAGTCTGACACTGTTTCCACTGTTTCCCCATCTATTTGCCATGAAGTGATGGGACCAGATGCCATGATCTTCATTTTCTGAATGTTGAGCATTAAGCCAACTTTTTCAATCTCCACTTTCACTTTCACTTTTACTAGGGGTTGCCAGTACCCCTAGCTAATTACCAAACCACATATAAACCTTTTCTGGAAGAAGGTAGCATTATCCTAATCCTCAAATTATCTTTACAATTGTTTCTATATGACATCCATTAAGAATCACCAGGCATATGAAAAAACAAGACAAGGTGAAGAACAATGAGAAACAAGAAGACAGAGAAACAGCAGTCAATCGGGACAGATTTATGGAGGATCAAGATAATTGAGTTGTTCATGCAGATTTTAACATTACTCTGCTTAATATATTCATGGAAATAAAAGATGATACTGAAAATTTTAGGTGAGAAATGGAAACTAAAAAAGTAAAAAGAAAGTATAAACTGAAAAATACATTAATTGAAATCAAGAACTTAATGAAGACTTAAGCTTCATCTAGGCAGAGAAGAAAAAAGGAATTAAAGAACTGGAAGATAGATTAGAAGAAAAACAATGGAATGAACAATGTTTATTATGGAACTTATTTGTCTACTAGTTGCAAGATTGTACCCTTATAACATCTCCCAACCCAAGCCCCTTGTAACCACTATTTTTATGAGTTTGGCTCTTTGGGGTCTTCCCTGGTGGCTCAGAGGATAAGAATCCACCTGCCAATGCAGGGAATGTGGGTTTGATCCCTGATTTGGGAAGATTCCACATGTTGCATAACAGCTAAGCCTGTGCACCACATTACTGAGCCTGAGTTCTAGAGCCTAAAAGCTGCAACTACTGAACCCACAGGCTATAACTACTGAAGCCCGTGCACCTACAGCCTGTGCTCCACAGCAAGAGAAGCCACTGCAATGAGGAGCTCAGACACTGCAACTAAAGAGTAACTGCTACTTGCTGCAACTAGAGAAAGCCCATGCAAAGCAACAAAGACCCAAAAATGAATAAATAAATAAATGAGTTTTGTATTTCACATATAAATGATATCATATAGTTTTTGTCTTTCTCTATTTGACTTATCTCAGTCAAATAGTAATGAACTCAAGGTGCTTCCATGTTGTCACAAATGGCAGGATTTCTCTCTTTCTCGTGGCTGAATAGTATTTCATTGCATGTATATAAATCACATCTCTTTTATCTATTCATTCATTAACAGGCACTTAGGGTGTTTGTGTATCTTGGCTATCAGGAATAATGCTGCAATAAAAATGGAAATGAAGATACCTTTTCAATACTCTGTTTTCATTTATTTTGGATATGTGCTCAGAAGTGGAATTTCTAGATTATATGTACTATTTTTAATTTTTTGAGGAACCTCCTTACTATTCTCCATAGTGGCTGGACCAATTTACATTCTCACCATGCACAAAAAAGTTCTTTTTTCTCCCCATTCTTGCCAACACTTGTTATCTCTTGTGTTCTTGATTGTCACCATTCTGACAGGTTTGAGGTGCTACTTCAGTATGGTTTTGGTTTTCATTTCCCTAATGATTAGTGATGTTAAGCATCTTTTCATGTACCTACTGGCTATTTGCGTGTCTTCTTTGGAGAAATGTCTATTGAGTTCCTCAACAGACTCACTGAGGAACTCATTGACTCATTTTTAAATCAGATTGTTTTTCTCTTACTAAGTTATATGATTTCCTTATTATATATACTGGATATTAATCCCTTAATATATGGCTTGCAGATAGATTCTCCTATTTTGTAAGTTGCCTTTTCATTTTGATTATTTCTTTTGTTGTATAGAAACTTTTTAGTTTGTTACATTCCCACTTGATTTTTGCTTTTACTATTTGTGCTTTTGGTGTCATATCCAAAAAAAAAAAATTGTTGTCATGACTGTGTATATTTGTCATATATATTTAGGATTGTTATATCTTCTTGACCCATTGATACATTAGTTGACATTATGTTCTTTGTTTCTTGTTATTGTTTTTTTTGCTTAAAGTATTTTATTTGATATAAGTATAACCACTCCTGTTTTCTTTTGGTTTTTATTTGCATGGAATATCTTTTCCATCCCTTTACTTTGAGCTTGTGTGTGTCCTTAGATCAGAAGTGAGTCTCCTGTAGACCTGTAGTGTATAATTGGGTCTTCTTTTTTTTAATCCATCCATCCACTCTGTGCTTTTTGATTGGTGAATTCAATCTATTTACATTTAGAGTAATTATTGATATGTGCAGACTTTCTAAAGACTTTCCCGGTGGCTCAGCAATAAAGAATCCTCCTGCAATGCAGGAGATGCAGGTTTGATCCCTGGGTTGCGAAGATCCCCTGAAGGAGGACATGGCAACCTACTCCAGTTTTCTTGCCTGAAGAATCCCATGGACAGAGAAGCCTGGTGGGCTAAGGTCCATGTGGTTGCAAAGAGTTGGACAGGACTTTGCAGGTATGCATGCATAGACTTACTAATGCCAGTTGTTCTCTGGCTGTTTTGTAGTTGCATTGTTTCTTTTTCCCTATGTTTGTGATTTTCCATGATGGTTTATTCTGTCTCCCATTCCTTTCAGTTCAGTTCAGTCACTCAGTCGTGTCTGCATCTTTGCAAGCCCATGAACCACAGCACGCCAGGCCTCTCTGTCCATCACCAACTCCCAGAGTCTACCCAAACCCATGTCCATTGAGTCAGTGATGCCATCCACCCATCTCATCCTCCGTCGTCCCATTCTCCTCCTGCCCCCAATCCCTCCCAGCATCAGGATCTTTCCAAATGAGTCAGCTCTTCAGATCAGGTGGCCAAAGTACTGGAGTTTCGGCTTCAACATCAGTCCTTCCAACGAACACCCAGGACTGATCTCCTTTAGGATGGACTGGTTGGAGCTCCTTGCAGTCCAAGGGCCTCTCAAGAGTCTTCTCCACCACCACAGTTCAAAAGCATCAATTCTTTGGTGCTCAACTTTCTTCACAGTCCAACTCTCACATCCTCACATGACCACTGGAAAAACCATAGCCTTGACTAGACGGACCTTTGTTGGCAAAGTAATGTCTCTGCTTTTTAACATGCTGTCTAGGTTGGTCATAACTTTCCTTAAAAGGAGTAAGTGTATTTTAATTTCATGGCTTCAATAACCATCTGCAGTTATTTTGGAGCCCCCCAAAATAAAGTCAGCCACTGTTTCCACTGTTTCCACTGTTTCCACATCTATTTGCCATGAAGTGATGGGACTGGATGCCATGATCTTAGTTTTCTGAATGTTGAGCTTTAAGCCAACCTTTCACTCTCCTCTTTCACTTTCATCAGGACGCTCTTTAGTTGTTCTTCACTTTCTGCCATAAGCATGGTATCATCTGCATATCTGTGGTTATTGATATTTCTCCCGGCAGTCTTGATTCCAGCTTGTGCTTCATCCAGCCCAGCGTTCCTCATGATGTACTCTACATATAAGTGAAATAAGCAGGTGACAATATACAGCCTTGATGTACTCTTTTTCCTATTTGGAACCAGTCCTGTTCCATGTCCAGTTCTAAATGTTGCTTCTTGACCTGTATACAAGTTTCTCAAGAAGCAGCTCAGGTGGTCTGGCATTCTCATCTCTTGAAGAATTTTCCACAGTTTATTGTGATCCCCACAGTCAAAGGCTTTGGCATAGTCAATAAAGCAGAAGTAGATGTTTTTCTGGAATTCCATTGCTTTTTTGATGATCTAGTGGATGTTGGCAATTTGATCTCTGGTTCCTCTGCCTTTCCTAAAACCAGCTTGAACATCTGGAAGTTCATGGTTCTTGTGTTACTGAAGCCTGACTTGGAGAATTTTGAGCATTACTTTACTAGCGTGTGAGATCTGTGCAATTGTGCAGTAGTTTGAGCATTCTTTGGCATTGCCTTTCTTTGGGATTGGAATGAAAACTGACCTTTTCCAGTCCTGTGGCCACTGCTGAGTTTTCCAAATTTGCTGGCATATTGAGTGCAGCACTTCCATAGCATCAACTTTCAGGATTTGAAACAGCTCAACTGGAATTCCATCACCTCCACTAGCTTTGTTCATATGGATGATTCCTAAGGCCCATTTCACATTCCAGGATATCTGGCTCTAGGTGAGTGTGAGTGATCACACCATCATCATTATCTGAACCCCATGAACAGTATAAAAAAGCAAAAAGATAGGACACTGAAAGGTGAACTCCCCAGGTTAGTAGGTGCCCAATATGCTACTGGAGATCAGTGGAGAAATAACTCCAGAAAGAATGAAGGGTTGGAGCCAAAGCAAAAACAACACCCAGTTGTGGATGGGACTGGTGATAGAATCATGGTTTGATGCTGTAAAGAGCAATATAGCATTGGAACCTGGAATATTAGGTCCATGAATCAAGGCAAATTGGAAGTGGTGAAACAGGAGATGGCCAAGAGTGAATGTCGACATTCTAGGAATCAGTGAACTAAGATGGACTGGAATGGGTGAATTTAACTCAAATGACCATTATATCTATTACTGTGGGCAGGAATCCCTTAGAAGAAATGGAGTAGCCCTTGTAGTCAACAAAGAGTCCGAAATGCAGTACTTGGATGCAGTCTCAATAATGACAAAATTATCTCTGTTCATGTACAAGGCAAACCATTCAATATTACAGTAATCCAAGTCTGTACCCCAACCAGTAATGCTGAAGAAGCTGAAGTTGAACGGTTCTATGAAGACCTACAAGACCTTCTAGAACTAACACCCCAAAAAGATGTCCTTTTCATTATAGGGGACTAGAATGCAAAAGTAGGAAGTCAGGAAACACCTGGAATAATAGGCAAATTTGGCCTTGGAGTACAGAATGAAGCTGCTCAAAGGCTAATACAGTTTTGCCAAGAGAACGCACTGGTCATAGCAAACACTCTCTTCCAACAACACAAGAGAAGATGCTACACATGGATATCACCAAATGGTCAAGACTGAAATCAGATTGATTATATTCTTTGCAGCCAAAGATGGAGAAGCTCTATACAGTCAGCAAAAACAAGACCAGGAGCTGACTGTGGCTCAGGTCATGAACTCTTTATTGCCAAATTCAGACTTAAATTGAAGAAAGTGGGGAAAACCACTAGACCATTCAGGTATGACCTAAATCAAATCCCTTATGACTATACAGTGGAAGTGAGAAATAGATTTAAGGGACTAGATCTGATAGATAGAGTGCCTGATGAACTGTGGACGGAGGTTCGTGACATTGTACAGGAGACAGGGATCAAGACCATCCCCAAGAAAACGAAATGGAAAAAGCCAAAATGGTTTTCTGAGAATGCCTTACAAACAGCTATGAAAAGAAGAGAAGTGAAAGGCAAAGGAGAAAAAGAAAGATATACTCATTTGAATGCAGAGTTCCAAAGAATAGCAAGGAGAGATAAGAAAGCCTTCCTCAGCTATCAGTGCAAAGAAATAGAGGAAAAGAACAGAATGGGAAAGACTAGAGATCTCTTCAAGAAAATTAGAGATACCAAGGGAACATTTCATGCAAAGATGGGCTCAATAAAGGACAGAAATGGTGTGAACCTAACAGAAGCAGAGGATATTAAGAAGAGGTGGCAAGAATACACAGAAGAACTGCACAAAAAAGATCTTCACGACCCAGATCATCATGATGGTGTGATCACTCACACTCACCTAGAGCCAGACATCCCCTTCCTTTACCTTTTATGAATCTACTCTAGTTTTTTTACTTTATGGTCACCACGAGGCTTATATAAAACATCTTATAGCAAACTAATCCACTTTAAACTGATAGCAACTTAACCCTCATTGGAAAAGACCCTGGTGCTGGGAAAGACTAAAGGCAGGAGAAGGGGATGACAGAAGATGAGATGGTTGCATGGCATCATCCACTCAATGGACATGAGTTTGACCAGACTCGGGGAGATAATGAAGGACATCAAAGCCTGGTGCGCTGTAGTTCATGAGGTTGCAAAGAGTGGGACACAACTTAGCAACTGAACAACTTAACACTGATCACATACTAAAGCTTCACCGTTTTAATCTCCCCTGTTGTAAATTTGATGTTACAGTTTACCTCTTTTTATATTATGTATTTTAACAAGTTATACTGTAGTTATCTTTAATACTTATTTCCTTTGACCTTTATATTTAATATAGTTAAATGCTTAATATACCACCCTACTACAAAATTAGGTTTCTGAAATCTCACTATTTACCTTTACCAGTATGTTGAATATATTCATATGTCTTCATGTCACTAATTAACATCCTTTTTTTTTCATCTTGAAAAGCTCCTTTCAGCGTATTGTGCAAGGCAGATCTAGTGGTGATATACTTCCTTAGCTTTTGTTTCTCTCGGCAAGTCTATTCCTTCTTTGCATCTGAAGGATAACTTTTCTGTGTAGAGTATTCTTGGCTGGCAGGGTTTTGTTTTGTTTTGTTTTTTTCCCTTCAACACCTTGAATATGCCCGTCTACTCTTTCCTGGCCTGTAGAGTTTCTGCTGACAACTCTACTGATAGCCTGATGGGACATTCCTTTGTAGGTTATAATGTTTGGTGTTTTGTTTTGTTTTTTCTCTCCTCTCTGGCTGCCTTCAGAATTCTCTTAATCTTTGATTTTGACAA
The DNA here is from genome assembly GCF_001704415.2 of Capra hircus. Taxonomy (NCBI): domain Eukaryota; kingdom Metazoa; phylum Chordata; class Mammalia; order Artiodactyla; family Bovidae; genus Capra; species Capra hircus. Next base: position 108,587,408 of record NC_030808.1, on the reverse strand, counting down.
TTTCATTGTACTATGTCTCAGATACATAGTATAATTTCGCTGTACTATGTCTTTCTTTATGGAGGATGGGGTAATCTATTCACTTCATAAATGTAAATACCTAAGTCTCTCCCCAAGTAGGGGGCAGTTCTCAGCTATTATTACTTTAAACTTTCTACCCTCTTTTTCCTCTGGAACCCTAATTACTCTAGCATTTGTACATTTGATGGAGTTCCATATCATGTAGGCTGTCTTTGCTCTTTTTCATTCTATTTTCTTTGTTCTCCAATAACTGTTGTTTCAAAGTTCCTAACCTCTAACTCACTTATTCTGTCTTCTGTTTGGTCTACTGTAATATGGATGCTTTCTATAGTATTTTTTTTTTTTCATTTCATCCATTTAATTCTTCAGCTCCAGAATTTTTGTCTGTTTCTTTTTTTAATGATTTCTATTTTGTTGAATTGTGTTTCTTTGTTTTCATGTAGCTCATTGAATTTTTTCAAAACAACTGTTTTGAATTCTATATCAGATCATGAAATTCCAATGTGCTCAGTTATTGGAGGCTTCTTTTTACCTTTTGGTGGTATGTTTCATTGATTTTTCACTTTTATTTTAGTTTTGCGTTACTGCTTTTGCATTTAAAGTAGCAGACACCTTCCAAATCTTTACTAGTTGCCTTCAGATGGAATATACTGGGTTTTGGTCCTATTATATCTGGGATTTTCTCTGATCTCCTATGGATACTCCTGCTCCTTACTCTCTCTTGTGGTAGAATCCTTAAGCTTTTATGTTTTCTCTCATTCTTACTATTCACCAGGCTGGTTGCTGGAAACTTCCCTTTTGTTTTTCAAAGATTGTGCTATAGCTCGTTTGTGATTTCTCCCTTGTTCACAGATTTGGTCTATTTTTCTGAGAGCACTTCGTATACCAATGAATGAGCACACTCGGGAGTGCACACAAGGAACTTAGCCCTGAACTCCTGAATGGAATAACCCATAACTGTATCCCTCTCATGCTCTCTGACATTCTTATCTGCCTCTTTCCTGATTTCCTTCCTCCAATGAGTCATGGAGTTCCTACCTCAGTCGTCTGGGTGCTGCTGCTGAGATACAGGTTTCTACAACAGCATCCCACTCAGCTGTGGATGCTGAACATTCACTTACTGCTCTCCCTCTCCAACACAAGAGAAGTTGTTCCAGTTCAGTGGTGCAGTGTTACCTTGAGTGAGGGATAGCACTAGCAAGCTCCTCTCTCTGTCTCCAGTGCGTCCAAACTCTTTTGTTGTCTTTTGTTGTTTTCAGCAACATGCTGAAATCTCCCCTTGGGAAAGCTGAACTTCTACAGAATCTCTCTCCGTGGGTTTCTGTTCAAGTCTCCAGGTTTTCCCAGGCTATGGCCTGGAGTAGTTATGGTGTATTTTCCAGCTCCTGTTAGTTTCACATCCATAATGAAGTCTGTCTATTACCAGATACACAAGAGGGTAAGAGTCTTCCCAGGCCCTTTGGCATATGGTGCTGGATTCTACACCTCCCATTAAGGTGCTTTCATTCATGGATAGATGCCTGATTAGTTGTTAGACAAAATGGAAGGACATCTTATGCTGCTGATATCATTCCTCAGCCCAACAGTTAATGTTTATTTAGCCCAAGGCTAAATAGTGAAATATTGGATAACATTTCCAGTGAGTTATTTTGATGAGTTTTTCTCTAAATAATGAGAAAAATACCCAAAAATATATAGGTCACAATTATTACTTGTAAATTACAACTTTCCTTTTTATTTTAAAATTTTCTGCAAATCACCTTTTGTGTATCAGTTTTGTTGTATGAAGGGTAGTGATACTACAGAATTAAGTGATTTTATCCACCTGTTCCTTCCTATAGTTATTATCCAAAAGATTTAGCTTCTTTTTACAGTTCTTGGCCGTGATAGTAGTATGTTATCTACACAAAAGATGTTTGTCCAGCTGAAGATGGATCGATTAATACTGTGCTGTGTTGAGTCTTATACTACATCTTCTCAGGGAAATGAAACAGTATGGAAACAATCTATAAATAATTATAAATATAAACCTGCTTTTACACCAAGTTTGAAAGATCTTGACTTTATTGAGGGGAAAACTGATGTTTATTTGCATAAGCTGGCAATATTATCTACATGTCAAGTTACCTTACATTTAATTTTTAGCAGTAATAATGAGACATATCTATTTGCTGAAGATCAAACATAAGCCAGTGTTCACACAGGAAGAGAAATTAGCAAGTTAGCAGATTAGCAGGAATCAGGTTGTATTTAATGTAAGAATGATGATGGCTTAGCCTAAGTAAGAACTCTGCCTTGATTATAGTATTAGTATTTGAAAACAGTAATTACCTGTTAACAGAAAACAGATGAAATGCAAATAATTTTTGCAACTTACAATTGTTAATGTTAGTAAGGCTCAAGTTTTTTTCTTGGGGAAGAGGACACCACACTCAGCAGCATGTGGAATCTTGGTTCCCTGATCAGGGATCAAACCCATGTCCCCTTGCAGTGAAAGCTTGGAGTCCTACCACTGGACCAGAAGGGAATTCCCTCAAGTCTTATTAATACCTTTAATGATATCAGTATATGTTTACTGTAGAAAAATATTTGCTCTAATAAAAGAAATATGGATAAAATCCAATTAGAGTATGTAAATGTTTATCTCCTACAGCATATCTTATAATCTGCCTTTGACCATAAGATGTATGGCTATAATATATTCAGAGATAAATATTTTAAGGACATTAAATTATTGATTACACATTAATCAATATGTATAATAAATAATGAAGTCAGACCTAGTTTCTAAATACAGTATTTTATCCTCCGTATATTTTATTTCCCAAAACATATTTTTAGGCTTACTGGCAGACTAGCAAGCTGTAATCCTGCTCTTAGAAGTTTGGAATGGACATCCAAGAATAATTCTATTACCAAAAAGTTTTACAGAAAATCGACCTTCTTTTTCTCTACTACTAGAAATATATTTATGTGATATTTTTACTGTAATTGACCTTTTCTGAAAGTATATGTATGTTTATTTTATTTTTCTGGGATTAATAGGGCTATGCCCTTCATTTTCTAAATCATGTTGCTAACAGGAAAATTAGAGGATTAATATAACATATGATGAAAATGTTTTCTAAATTACAGTTATTACTTGATGTAAGAAGAAGAAATGGAATAGAGAATAGTTTTCAAAGCAAACAGTTTATGTAAACCCTGATTAAACTTGTGCACGGTTAGTATGATTAGATAAGTAGCCACTGGTTTTGGATAGAAAAAGCTAAGTCTGTTTACACCAAATCATGATCTGGCCAATCCTGGACATTTGCACCTTACTATGCACTATTATTAATCCAGGATGATCAGCAAGACCCAATGAAAATCATCTCTGATGTCAAGAAAAAAAGAATCATTGTCAGATTGGATATTAGGCATTACATAAAGCAAGTAGGGTTGAAGTAGAACCAAACTTTAGAGGAGAGTTGAGGTTCAAGAAGGTCATGTAACAAGAATCAGAATCCTAAACTGGAAAACCAAGCAGTTGTTTAGTCAGTCAGTCACATCCGACTCTTTGTGACCCCGTGAACTACAGCACACCAGGCTTCCTTGTCCTTCACTATCTCCCCGGGTTTGCTCAAACTTACGTCTGTTGAGTCAGTGATGCCATCCAACCATCTCATCCTGTTTTGTTCCCTTCTCCTCCTTCCTTCAATCTTTTCCAGCATCAGAGTCTTTTCCAGTGAGTCAGCTCTTCACATCAGTAGCCAAACTGTTGGAGCTTCAGCTTTAGCATCAGTTCTTCCAATGAATACTCAGGGTTGATTTCCTTTTAGATTGGCTGGTTTGACACTTTGCTTGTCCAAGGGACTCTCAAGAGTTTTCTCCAGCATCACAATTTAAAAGCATCAATTCTTCACACTCAGTCTTTTTTATTGTCCAGCTCTCACATCCATACATGACTACTGAAAAAACCATAGCTCTGACTATACGAACCTTTGTTGGTTAAAGTGATGTCTCTGCTTTTTAATACACCATCTAGGTTTGTCATAGCTTTTCTTCCAAAAATCAAGCATCTTTTAATTTCATGGCTGCAGTCACCATCTTCAGTGATTTTGGAGCCCAAGGAAAAGAAATCTGTCACTCTTTCTACTCTTTCTCCATCTATTTGCCATGAAGTAATGGGTCTGGATGCCATGATCTTTTGTTTTGTGAATGTTGTTTTAAGCCAGCTTTTCCGCTCTCCTCTTTCACCTTCATCAAGAGGTTCTTTACTTTCTGCCATTAAAGTGGTATCATCTGCATATCTGAGGTTGTTGATATTTCTCCTGGCAATCTTGATTCCAGCTTGTGAATCATCCAGCCCGTCATTTTGCATGATGTATTCTGCATAAAAGTTAAATAAACAAAGTGACAGTATACAGCCTTGACTTTTCCTTTCCCAATTTTGAACCAGTCCAGCACAGATTACTAACTGCTAATGGAATTCATCTTAATATGAATTTGATAACTGAGCCAAATCTGACTTCATGATGATTCAGATTATAAACTTGAATCCAATTTATGGAAATGGCCTGAATTCATCTAATTATGTGTTAGGTGCCTTTGTATATTCAGTTATTTCTTTGCATGCAACTGTTTCCATTTATGAATAAAAATTTAAAATAAAATTATCTCAGAAATGAAAATCCACATCTGGAACAACTAAACTTTTGAAAGGAAAGAAAATAGAAGAGATGTGGTTTTCTTTTGAGCGATATTATTTAAAATATATGTCCTTTGAAATAAAAATGACATTTTAATTCCAGGGGAATAAGTGGTGATAGTAAGTCACACAGTCATTAAACTGGTGAAGCCAGTATTTAAGTACAAATCTAATACCAGAGCCCAGGAGCTTAATATAATCTTCCACTGTTCTATCCTATGGTGGTACCTTTTTTGAAAAGGATTTTACTGTATTACCTCCCTCCCCACAAAACTAGTTTGCATTCATATATCTTTTGGGGATGTGAAACATCAAGCTAAAGAGATTTAAATTGCCAAATTTTAAATGTTAATTTTTCAAATTAATTAGGAGATTGATTTTACTACTTGGAACGTATTTTGTAAATCTGTTTCTTAAAACTTTGTATATTGCATTTTGTTTTACCTAGAGACATCCTTTTAAATACAATTACATTTTTATAATAGTAATATGAACTTATTGTAGAAAATATATAAAATATAAAGGAGGAAATCAATACACGTAATCCCATCACCCAGAGAGAGAATTTAGGCTGATATTTTTTATACTCTCCTAATGTTTGTTTCTTTATAATAAGATCATGCAGCATGTACAGTGTTAGTTTAATGTATCAACTATGTATTGTAAGAAATAAGAGGAAAGCGATCTCACTGTGCAGAGGAGGCCACATTCTGTGGACCTCCAAATTTTTACATAGTAAAAAGTTTCCAGTGAAGTATAAGCACACCTTACTCTGCCTCCCACTCCACAAATCCATCTCTCTTTTTGGTCTCCAGACCCAGATATATACAATTCTATATTCTACATAATTCACTAACCTATATAGCTATTTTCTCATGCTATTAATAGCTCTTTGAAAACATTTTAATAGTTATATAATATTCCAGATTTACAGATATGCTATGACTTAAGAATTTCTCTGTCTGGGGATATTTAGATTGTTAGACTATTTTGTCAGAGATATATACTCAGCAATAGGAAGCAATCCAGGTGTGGGAGCTTAGTGCTAGACCCATACAGGTTCTTACTACTGCTACTACATACATGGAAAGTCATTCCTTTTGTTTATAAAGAGCTTCCCTGTGCAGTCTTAAAGAATTAGTATTTCCAGAGCTATAAACCATGATGAAAAAGGGACAGTTTAGGCCAGAGAGGGAATCAGTGAACTTTTACAGGTGTATATTATTTAACTTACTCTACTCAATTCCGCAAGGTAGAAAGTATTAATCCCATTTTATAATTGAGAAATTAATGTTTATGCTTAAGCAGATGGCTCAGATGGCAAAGCATCTGCCTACAATGCGGGAGACCCAGGTTCAATCCCTAGGTCAGGAAGATCTCCTGGAGAAGGAAATGGCAACCCACTCCAGTACCCTTTGCCTGGAAAATCCGATGGATGGAGAAGCCTGGTAGGCTACAGTCCATAGCGTCACAAAGAGTCGGACACGACTGAGCAGTTTAGGCCAGAGAGGGAATCAGTGAACTTTTACAAGTATATGTTATTTAACTTACTCTACTCAATTCCACAAGGTAGAAAGTATTAATCCCATTTTATAATTGAGAAATTAATGTCTAAAATGAACCCCCCAAAAAAATTTTCCTAATGGACAGTAGTTGCTTCTGTACAAGTTTCAATAACTGACTCTGCTGTAGTAGACAATACTTTGCTTGTTTTTTCAGCTAATGGAACAGAGTGAAAATATACCCTGAAGTTGGATCTACTCAGGGTTGAAATGTAACCCTTTTTGGTATTTTAACAACCAGCAAATTGCCCCGTCTTACTTTTTTTGTAACTTCTGGAAATGTTTAGAACTTTCCTTTAGATATGTTACAGAGAAAACAGATTGTTTTCCTGAAGTAGTATTAATTCATTAATCTGAACACAAATTCAGAACAGTCACGTTTTTTAACTGGTTCATATTTTTGTCAAAATATGAGGTCTCTCTTTTAAATGGCAATCTATTCCCAAAATTGTATTTTCTTTAGGAATCCTTCACCAGAATATATATAATGTTTCATGGCTGCCTTCAGCCTATGATATGAACTGAAGTTTGGAGAAACTTTTTTATTTGCTCTTAGTTCTTCCTAGTTAATTCATATACTTCAGGAATGGTAAAAAAACACTCGAAGAATGGCTCATATATAATCATAAAGCATTAGAATTGATGTTGTTCATCTGAAAATAGACCTGTCTGAAAACCAAGCTCTACTGAAAAAAATGGACTAGGGGAAAAAAAAAGAATTCATTTATACACCCACAAATTGCAGTTGTGGGAGTCATCTATTAATCCTTAATAAAAGAAGGTTTATCTGAGTGGTTTTCCTCATTTTAATTTTTTTGTAAAAAGATAAATTAGTGCTTTATTTTGTAGCCTCAATGCAAATTTATACTACAGTGAGATACCACTTCACATGCACCAGATGGCTATAATCAGTAAGACAATAACAAGTACTATCTGTGATATGGAGAAACTGGAGAGAATGTAAAACAATGCTTATGAGAATATAAAATGGTACCCTTTGGAAAACAATTTGTGGTGGTTTCTTAAAAAGTTAAACACACATTTACTATATGACTCAGCCCTTTCACTCATGGAGATATTTAATCCAAGAGAAACGAAACATGTCTATACAAGAATAATAGAGTATAAATATTTGTAGCAGCATTATTCACAATAGCCCCAAAGAAGAAACAATTCAAATATCCATCAACTAGTAAATGGGTAAATAAGATATTTTCACATCCATCTCAGAGGATGCTGTTTAGTAACAAAAAGGGAATAAACTAATGATACATGTTACAACATGAACACAAGAGACTACATTTCTGTGAAATGGAATTTTTTACCTTTGAAAATGTAAGTGTCCAGACATTAGGCTGGGAGACAGAAAATGTTTGCTAAGTTACAGTTGGACATCTGGTGTTCAAAAAAGAAAGGAAAAGAGACTGTCCCTCTTTAGGACCTCCACCTATGCTCTTCCCTGTACCAGAAAAGCTGAAAAGTTCTGCCTCTTCTTTACTTGGCTAATGCATGCCAGCACTTCAGGTATTAACTTAAAAGTATCTTCAGAGGAACTGTGTCCTTACCACACAGTTTAATCAAGTCTCATTGTGATATTATCTTCTACAACCCCTTGCTGTCTTTTAGTAGCATTTATCACAACTGTAAATCATTAATTTATTCAACAAGCATATGCTGTTGAGCCGCCTCCTACATGCCAGGCACTATTCTTGTCTCAGACTATAGAAGAAAGCAAAGCATGGAGCACATCCTAGTGGGGAGAGACAGATAATGAACAATTAAGCAAATATGAAATACATGAAGATATGATAAGTGGTAGGGAGTATAGTAGAACATGGTGAGAGAAAAGTTTGGGGAGGGATGTCTTTATTTATATAGTATCTTCAAGAAAATTATAATAAGGTGACATTTGAACAGAGTTTGAATGAAGAATACACATTTCAAAGAGTATACCTTTCAAAGTTAATACTTTCTTGGTTTCTTCTTTTTCTTGATAAATCCCAGTCCTATAAATCAATATTCTTAAATTTTGAATGATTTGCATTGTATCTGATAATTCTTCAAAATAAGAGATACAGAAAATGCAGACAATTTAATCTCTTGCCAGATAATATTTGTGAATTTGTATTCTGTAGCATGTTATTACAATCACATTGGCAAGTTAGAAAACATTAGCGTTTTCTCCAAAATGTCAGAATCATTTTACATTGTTACCAAATTCCATCTGACCACTATAAACTTACAAAAAAAAAAAAAACAGTGGCAATTTCTTTGGCAGAGGTGGCAAGGAACAAGAAAAAAGCCTAATTTATTAAAACTGAAAAAGTTAGTTTTTAGCCATAATGAATATTGAGACTTTTTTAAACATCATAAAACACAGTTGTCACTAATCCCCTTCCCTTCCTCCCAGATACTTAAGTTTCCGGTCTATTTGTTTTGATGTTTAGTTTTTATATCTGTAGAGAGCCATATATTACCTGTCTAGAGTTATTTTTTAATTGGTAAGGACATTCTTGTATATCTTCAGAGATAGGAGATCACTTTTATGACCTCTCTCTCCCTTACCCTCAGTTATTTCCTTTTTAATTTATTTTTATTTGTTTAAATTTATTTATTTTTAATTGAAGGATAATTGCTTTACAATATTGTGTTGGTTTCTGCCATACATCAAGATGAATCAGCCATAGGTATACATGTGTCCCCTCCCTCTTGAAGCTCTCTCTCACCTCCCTTCCCATCCTACTCCTCTAGGTTGTCACAGAGCACCAGCTTGAGCTCCCTGCCTCATACAGCAAATCCCTACTGGCTATCTATTTTACTTATAGTAATGTATATGTTTCCATGCTACTCCCTCCATTCATCCCCCTGCCCTTTTCCCACTGTATCCACAAGTCTGCATCTCCATTGCTGCCGTGCAAATAGGTTCATCAGTACCATCTTTCTATATTCCATATATATACGACAATATACATTATTTGGTTTTCACTTTCTGATTTACTTCACTCTGTATAATAGGTTCTGGGTTCATCCACCTAATTAGAACTGACTCAAATGCATTCCTTTTTATGGCTAGTAATCATGGCATCTAGTCCCATCACTTCATGGCAAATAGATGGGGAAACAATAGAAACAGGAGAGACTTTTTTTCTTGGGCTCCAAAATCACTGCAGATGGTGACTGCAGCCTTGAAATTAAAAGACACTTACTCTTTGGAAGAAAAGCTATGACCAACGTAGACAGCATACTAAAAAGCAGAGACGTTACTTTGCCAATTAAGAATCATCTAGTCAAGGCTATGGTTTTTCCTGTCGTCATGTATGGATGTGAGAGTTGGACTGTGAAGAAAGCTGAGCGCCGAAGAATTGATGCTTTTGAACTACGGTGTTGGATAAGACTCTTGAGAGTCCCTTGGACTACAGGGAGATCCAGCCAGTCCATTCTAAAGGAGATCAGTCCTGGGTGTTCATTGGAAGGACTGATGCTGAAGATGAAACTCCAATAGTTTGGCCACCTCATGCAAAGAGTTGACACATTGGAAAAGACCCTGATGCTGGGAGAGATTGGGGGCAGGAGGAGAAGGGGATGACAGAGGATGAGATGGCTGGATGGCATCACCGACTCAATGGACATGAGTTTGAGTAAACTCCGGGAGTTGGTGATGGACAGGGAGGCCTGGCGTGCTGCGATTCATGGGATCGCAAAGTGTCAGACACGACTGAGCGACTGAACTGAAACTGGATAGATCAGTTGGCAGTGAATCCACCTGCAATGCAGGAGACCCCAGTTTGATTCCTAGGTCAGAAAAATCTGCTGGAGAAGGGATCGGCTACCCACTTCAGTATTCTTGGGCTTCCCTTGTGGCTCAGCTGGTAAAGAATCCCCCTGCAGTGTGGAAGACCTGGGTTTGATCCCTGGGTTGGGAAGATCCCCTGGAGAAGCGAAAGGCTACTCACTCCAGTATTCTGGCCTGGAGAATTCCATGAACTGTATAGTCCATGGGGTCGCAAAGAGTCAGACACTACTGAGTGACTTTCACTTTCATAGCCTGTTTATTGCTAGCTGACATTTGGGCATAACTGCAGTATGCTGAAACCCATATTCAGTTTATGCATTTAACATGAATTTGTCCATGAACTGTTTTACCTGGGAAGGTATCAATCAGAAAAACAAAAAATGTATATGTATTGTTTTGGTTTGGTTTCATTTTTGTTTCCTGAAAAATACTACCTTAATTTTATTTCTTCAGAATAAAATTTGTAGGCACTTTTATAATAGAAACTCTCTTTAAAATCTGTGACTAATTACAGAGCCTTATTTTGCCATTTGGAGAAGGAAATGGCAACCTACTCCAGTATTCTTCCCTAGAGAATCTTAGGGATGGAGGAGCCTGGTTGGCTGCCATCTATGGGCTCACACAGAGTCGGACACTACTGAGGCAACTTAGCATGTGTTGGAGAAGGAAATGGCAACCCACTCCAGTATTCTTGCCTGGAGAATCCTAGGGACAGGGAAGCCTGGTTGGCTGCCATCTGTGGGGTCACACAGAGTTAGACACAACTGAAGCGACTTAGCAGCAGCAGCAGCATTTTGCCTTTAAACATGGCTTAATTCATTATTATGAAGTGATTCCAGGGATGTTGTAATCTGCATAATCCAGAGCATATAATCACAGGTGTGTTTAAGTAGGAACTCCATGAATCTATGGGGAAATGTACTTCAGTTCAGTTCAGTTCAGTCGCTTGGTCGTGTCCGACTCTGCGACCCCATGAATCGCAGCACACTAGGCCTCCCTGTCCATCACCAACTCCCAGAGTTCACTCAGACTCACATCCATCAAGTCCGTGATGCCATCCAGCCATCTCATCCTGGGTCGTCCCCTTTTCCTCCTGCCCCCAATCTCTCCCAGCATCAGGGTCTTTTCCAATGAGTCAACTCTTCGCATGAGGTGTCCAAAGTACTGGAGCTTCAGCTTTAGCATCATTCCTTCCAAAGAAATCCCAGGGTTGATCTCCTTCAGAATGGACTGGTTGGATCTCCTTGCAGTCCAAGGGACTCTCAAGAGTGTTCTCCAACACCACAGTTCAAAAGCATCAATTCCTCGGCGCTCAGCCTTCTTCACAGTCCAACTCTCACATCCGTACATGACCACAGGAAAAACCATAGCCTTGACTAGATGGACCTTAGTCAGCAAAGTAATGTCTCTGCTCTTGAATATACTATATAGGTTGATCATAACTTTTCTTCCAAGGAGTAAGCGTCTTTTCATTTCATGGCTGCAGTCACCATCTGCAGTGATTTTGGAGCCCCCAAAAATAAAGTCTGACACTGTTTCTACTGTTTCCCCATCTATTTGCCATGAAGTGATGGGACCAGATGCCATGATCTTCGTTTTCTGAATGTTGAGCTTTAAGCCAACTTTTTTACTCTCCTCTTTCACTTTCATCAAGAGGCTTTTTAGCTCCTCTTCACTTTCTGCCATAAGGGTGGTGTCATCTGCATATCTGAGGTTATTAATATTTCTCCCTGCAGTCTTGATTCCAGCTTGTGTTTCTTCCAGTCCAGCGTTTCTCATGATGACTCTGCATATAAGTTAAATAAACAGGGTGACAATATACAGCCTTGACGTACTCCTTTTCCTATTTGGAACCAGTCTGTTACTACAGACCCTTAAAACTGCTAATTTGAATCTAATTCAACAAGTCAAGATTTTCAAACAAAAATTTAGAGGGAAGGACATTTCTAACTCTTGGAAATAGCCTTTAGAAACAGAAAACCTCCTTGCTATTTGAGGAAGGAGGTGTTTGACCTTTTTTCTCATAGAAAGCAGTATCATGTTGTCCTCTTGACTCAGCCCCAGAGAAAGTTTTCACAATACCCTTCATCATCATAGATCGCTCTTTCTGAAAGTGAAAGAAACTGAACGTTAAGTCACTCAGTCTTGTCCGATTCTTTGCGACCCCGTGGACTGTAGCCCACCAGGCTCCTCTGTCCGTGGGATTCTCCAGGCAATAATACTGGAGTGGGTTACCATTTCCTCTGTCTAAATCATGTTAGGTGTCGGGTAAAACTGTCTTGTTGGTTACCACCACTCCCTAATCCTCATCAAACTACAGTAGGTGATCTCGCTGTATGCAGCCCTGGTACCTGTATTGTTCCATTCACATAGCAGGACAATAAGACAAATCATAGTTGCTTATTCAAAGCTTAATAAACGTTAATGATTTTCTAGTCCAGTCCTCTCATCTCACACATTTGGGAAATTGAGTCCCAAATGGTTGTTATTTGCACAAATCGCATAACAGAACAGAAACTAAATCACACGGTTCAGAAAAGTCTGAGTTTGGAACTCAGATTGGTTGACAGCGTTGAAAGTTTTTTGTTTTTGTTTTGTCCTTATCCATATCAGCTGCATTGAAGTTTCCAGTCCCTAAAAGAAGTGAGGCAAAGCTGCCCACAGAACTACTAGGTCATGAACTAAAGAAAGACAACAATCAAGCCAAAATAACTTAAAAAAAAAAAAAGATTGATAGTATTTTAAATGTGAATCTGTATACAAATGTTAAAAGTTTCATGAAAGTATAAACAGGTCCTATTTTTCTTTTTGTACTTTTTCCATTTTATAATTGGATCAGCTCCCTGATTTTCATCATTTTAATATTAATAGTGAGGATAACGATGACGTTTGTTCCACTAGAATGTGAGCCGCAAGAGAGCAGAGACCATGCTTGTTTGTTGGCTTTGGTCTGCCCAGCACCCAGCACAGGGCAATTAGTGTAATAATTAAAAATGATGACTCCTCAAGGAATTCCAAAAACTCTAAAGAGTTCAGTTTTTTAAAATAACATGGAATCTTATCAATCTAGAAGATCAACTTAATAAAACCTTTAGTGTTTTTATTTCCTGTTTGTTGCCTGAGTAAGCTTATGTTTATTTTTCTCCTCAGTTTCATTGAAATTAATATTCTTTTTCAATAGTGAATTAACAAATTAGTATGATAAAATTCACTCTGATGAAGAGAAAGCTGCCCCTCAGTAGAAGAAAAACCAAATAGATCAATATAGTTGCAGAAGATCGTATCCAAAGAATAAACCTTCCAACCAAAAGGTTAAAAACTATAAAATCAAATGTATTGCATTTCTGTATATTTTCATATGATTAGTAAGTCTAATAATCTTTGTTTTGCCTATGTGATGTAAATCTTAATCCAGCAAATATTGCTCTTTAATTCAGTTTTATATGTTACTTTATAATCAAATCCATGATGTTAGAAAGACATTGCGTTTTCAACTTCTAGTTTCCCACTTAATTGTTTTTCTCTTATCCAGTATTGAGAAGCAGCAGTTCTCCTAAAACAGCTCTTGGATTTTTTCAACAGATGGAAGTTTATCTTAGATCAAAACAAAGCTTCTGTTTCAGTGTAGTCCTGCCTAAAGGCAGGAGAATGGACTCAAGACTTCTTAAAGTCCCCTCCATATCCCTATATTTTATTTGCAAATGTCACTGCTTTTTAGTGAGTTAAAATAGATGGAGTCTACAGTGCCCATATAAAAGAAGATAGAATATACTTTTCTCAACTATCATGCTTTGTTAAGTCATTTTTGCCTTTGTTTCTGAAAACTTGGGGCTTAGGAATATAATAAACAAATGTAATACTTTAAGTAAACTTACTGTTTCTCAACCCTTTAGAAAAAAGTTCTTATTTCTCCACTGTATAGTTGTATTGTTCCTATGTTATTTTTATTGTAATTGTATTGCCAAATCAGGTGTGAGATTAGATGTTGGATGTTACATGTAATCTGCACAGAAATCAAATTATTTAACCTCTAAGCCCACAATACCCCCTCCTGCTGGTTTGCTGTTAAATATTCAGTATGTTCTTGTCATGAATACAAATGGAGGACAAATTAGAATCTACAGACAGCTGACCTGAGCTTCAGATTAGAGACTGGGGGGCTTGTGCTGTTTTAAATGTTTTAATTATCATAGTCCCAGTAGCCAGTTGAAGGACACACATAAAATCATTTTTTAACAAAAGAAAAAGAGAAAGAAAAGCTTCATCTTCCTTCTTCTTAATATGAATGTTTGAGTATGATTACATTTGCACTTCCATTGGAACTATGCTAATTTGCTGCATTAAATTAGGTCTATTAGTAGTAAGAATTTTTTAAACCTTTAAACATTTACAGTTTTATTTTCAGTTGGCATGTGTCTTCCATATAGAGAAGATGATATATATTCCTCAGTTTATTTCAAACAGTAGATCTGTGTTTACTTGTAAAGCCTAATTTAGACAACAGGTCTGGCAGTTCACAATTAATATGGTGAAAATGTGTAAGAATAATGGACCAGTTTAGATTTGATTACATGTATTTGTACAGTAAAGCACAGAGCACTGAAGTAAAATAAGCTAGAAAGATTGTTCTTGGAATTTAAAATATTTAATGTTTCATTAAATATTTTTAAGATTTATTTTTAAGTATTACTGCTTAATTAAAAACATTTCCAATTTAGAGTTGAAAAGGTATGAAGTAAGTAGAATGTTGTATTGGATGATGAAATAAAATTATGGCCGTTTATATAGCAAAGAAATACACTTTGAATCTTTAAAAAGAGATACAAGTAAATTTTTTATCTTAAGAGTAACTTTATATTAATATTCATTCTCAAGGTTACATTATTCTGATGTCTGCAGTCTTGAATTTGCAATTTTTGTTTCTTGTATATGTTTGTCTAATGTTGATTTGATTAGTTATGGCTGACTAGTAAGCAGTGAAACATTTTTATATACTCTTGGGAAATAAATTTGGCAGAAAATCAGCATGAGTAGATTTAATTATCACTCTGAGACCTTTTCCTTTTCTAGCTTAGTGATCCTGAAACTCCATGTGTCTCACTGAAATCTGTGTGGACGCTAAGCTTCGCTTCCCAATTTGTTCCTCCATGCAATGATAAGCCAAGCAATTACTGGTTTATTGATTTTTCATCATGGTAAATTTAAAGTTGATTTTTTCCTGAAAAGGCAGGGGTGATTAAGTGTTTCCCCTCGGTTTAGTACAAGAGAGCTATGTGGCAGAATCTAATATCCTGAGGTCAACCTCTGCAGGCAGATAATACGGTGTCTTGGCCACGTGTTAAAGAGAGAAATCAGGGCTACAAATGTGATAGGATATATGTGGAGACAGTTTAATTTGCTCCATTTATATGAACAAGTCATGTGGCACATGCTTGGAAAACATCATTTTGAATGAGCTTAGAAGTGAGGGCCACGTGGGCAGAAAGAATGAGTGAGTATAAACAAAAATGATGTTATTGGCTATTAGGGGAATTTCACTGTCATTTTTAAATGAAAATAAGTAAACCATTGGTATATAAGATGTTCAAAATATAGAGTGAAATCTACATATACCATTATGAAGATTTGCTGGTTTGTAAAATGTAAAAATAGATAGGCTGTCATGTAAGAGAATCATGATTAAGCTCTGCATACTAGTTTAAAAAATATATAGTACATTCTGATCTCTTCAGGCAGTTTTCTAGCAGCAGTATATTTTTGTGTTTTTCAAAGGTAGCAATTTTTTAATCAGATATTCAATGCTTGATTCCAAAATAATCTACAAAATTATTTAGGAACATTTGGGAAAATACTAGTTCATAGACATTATTAATTACTAGTTGTAAATAGGAGTATAGATAAATAAACAAGTAGACATTGTTGTGGGAAACCTTAAATGGGAGAATGGCAAGAAAACTCATCAATAACTGGATTGAATATTTACTATAATTCTTATGAGAAATGGTAGTGTTCCAGTTTTAGCTTTTCCAGTTACAGCAAGCAAATACATTCACTAGAATATAAAACAGAAGATGCAGTTTTCTATGTGGTAGTTTTTCTTAATCTAGTATTGAAAGCTAAATATTTTACAAAATTGTTGAACAAATTTAACCCGGTCCTGAATCTACAGAGCCCATTTTTCAACTGGTTTTATTATTTTGCAGTTTAATTCCTCAGTATTTACTCATTACCAATCCATGTTATTATATGTATATTTTATCAGTGTGATTCAGAAAGATTTTAATTGTGTTCCCCTGATAACCTAAGAATGATGATTGTTGGCTGCTTTGTGTATCTTGTTTACTAAAAAGTCCACTTGTTTGTGTCATCACAACAAGTGTCATTACCTGAAGTTAATTGTAGATCGTACTTTTGGTGAATAACTGAAATTCCTCATTTTTAATATTCAGATGCTTTTATTTATAAAAGCTAATGAACATTTAAATTCCTTTGAAACAGTGGTGCTAAAGGCAAATATTTTATGTTAAGCGAAGCTTACTTCTGATTCTAATACATCTTTTACAATCTTCCACAAAGGATATAATATAAATATATTAAGATCATGAATACCATCTGTTCTCTCACTAAGCACTAAAGCTACACATGCCACCAGAGGTCTGCTTCTGATTGTGTCCTTTCCTATGGATTAAAACTCATGTGGCTAGAAAGAGATTGCACTTTCCAATCAGGAACCCCCTTACTTCCTCAGTGTATGAGCTCTGAAGTTTTGTAGATTTTCCCCCCCCCCCTCACATCTGACAGTAACTGTCTGGCTACTTTTTGAAACTGATGAATCTTCACCTCAAAGTTACATTAGAAAGATTTGTGAATTATTTCTAGTCTTGTGGTAGATTTACGTGAGCTCATCATTTTCCAGTACAGGTTGACTGTTTTAAGTTAGATGAGCATGAGCTTCACTACTCTGAAGTTTTTATTTAAAGACCTTTTCCTATGAAACAATAAAATTTACAATAAAAAATTCTAGCTTCATTAAAAACGTTTTCTACCTGGGTTGATGTGACGTCTACACGTGTGTAAATTATCCATACAGTACTTAAACAAAGGCTTCGCTGGTAGCTTAGCTGGTAAAAAATCTGCCTGCAATGTGGGAGACCTGGATTTGATCCCTGGGTTGGGAAGATCCCCTGGAGAAGGGAACAGCTACCCACTCCAGTATTCTGGCCTGGAGAATTCCATGGACTTAAAGAAACTTAGGACATGATCTTAAAAAGCTTATTTTTAAGCATAAAAGAAAAAATTAATTTTTCTTTCATCCAATGAAAAATGGACCATTAGTCAACCATACAGATGGTTATTTCTTCAGGTATTGTAGTCCTGTACTACATCCTCATCCTTCCCCAGAACAATTACAGATATTTTTGGACTAAGAAAATGGCAGTACATTACCCTTTCTTTAAATGTCTTTGTCTGCTAACCTTCAAGTAAATGTTAGTTGATTTTCTAATGACTAATTGATAAATCACATTCTGATGCTCCTTCACCTGACTTCTAGTGTTGACTTCACAGCAGTGACCACTTATACTTAATAGCTGTTTAAAGGGAAAGGTCAGTATGGAAACTGGATCACCACCTTCCTATTTCATACATATCCTTCCATTAGCAAAACCCCAAGTCTGTTTCAAGCACCAGGCTAAATGCTAGGGCTCTCAAGATAAATAAGACATGGTTCTTGCTCTAATAAGGTTTACAGCCTATTAGAGATGATATGTCGTGTGCATAAATTAGTGTAAAGCAAAGTAGAAATAAGCTTCAGTAAAGGAATACAGGTAGACTGCCTGTGAGAAGCGGGGAGATTACTTGCAGCTGAGAGAATTGGGGAATGCCTTGAGGAAATTGCTTACATTTTTCAAATCTGTCAATATGAACAAGCCTGCAGTAAACATGTAGGTAGTGGGGGAGCTGAGAGAACAGTTTTTGAGTTTATACCCAGTGCTGTTACCAGTGCTAGTACCTAAACATAAGTTATCTAATTTCAGCCCCACAGCAACCCTATGAATTATGTATTTTCACTTTATAAATAAGGAAACATGACAATTTAGTGACTTACTCAAGGTCCTACAACTAGTAAGTAGTAACTAGCTGGAATTTGAAAATTCATATCCTAACTTTATATCTAGAGCTCTTTTTACTGTTACAGTCAACTAGCCCACCTAGCAATTGGACCTTAATCTTGACTTCCACAGCAACATGGTCTAAACTGTACCAGTGCTTCCCAAGCCTGGCATACATCAGAATCACCTGAGAGTAATTTTTAAAATATTTCAACTCCAAGCACTTTATATTTTTTCTGAATTTTGAGAAAGTCAAACCAAGAGCCTATATATTTTCTTAAAGTTTCCCTAGTGCTTCTGATTTTTAACCAGCACTGCTGCACAAACAAGTATTTGGACACAACAGCTCTATGCAGTTGAACTAACTAGTCACCATCATGATTTACCCCAGACAAGAATGGAGAGTCATGTGTTCATATTTATTCATATGTCTTTTTAACTAGTCACTGATTATTTAAATATTCAATGGCACAAATTTGAAAGTGCCAAAATTTCCAATTTTAAAAAAAAAAATTTCCAAAAAAACTGACAGAATGAATGTCAGTAATTTGGAGGAAAACCCAGAGACAATAGTGGAGTACCTTCTTAAGAAAGGCTACCTCACAAATATCCTTGATAGCAGAGAGAACATTATTTTAAGCAAACATATAGGCATCTACAATTCTTAAGTTGAAAGATTCAGAAAAGCTGTATTTTGAATATGGAAAACTTTTGAGAATACCGTAGCCCATTTGTTTCTCTTTGTCTTTTTGTGTATGTGCAAGAGTCATAGATAATTTTTTTAATAAATGTATTTAATTGGAGGCTAATTACTTTACAATATTGTAGTGGTAGTGTAGTGGGTTTTGCCATATATTGACATGACTCAGCCATGGGTGTACATCTGTCCCCCATCCTGAAGCCCTCTCCCACCTCCCTCCCCATCCCATCCCTCAGGGTCATCCCAGTGCACGGGCCCTGAGCTCCTTGTCTCATGCATCGAACCTGGACTGGCGATCTATTTCGCATATGGTAATATACATGTTTCAGTGCTATTTTCAATCTAAAAGAGCTCTTTTAATAAGTAGAGGTAAACAATTCTAAGTATTAAGAAAGCATAGTGCCATAGATGGACAGCTTTTTCTTTCTTACTGAGGTATAAGAGAATTGTGTACTATAATCAATGATATCTTAGATTTGATGAAATATATTAGTACCTGTATCACATTATTTTATTGTACAGTTTTATCATTTAATTTCTCTGTTGTGACCTGCCATGGTCAGCTCAGCAGTACTTTGTGATGATGACTAACAAGAGCCTATTTCTCATCCCATGCTTAGCATGTTCGAAATTGTAAACATTAAAGAGGACTTGCTTAAGTATGAGATATTAGAGTATATTAAGATGTTATTTGAAACTTTAGTACCTCTAGCAAGCTATCTCTTACAGAAATAAAATTCCCTGATATTTTGAAACTAAAATTAATTTTGTTTTTGACAGGTGAAAGAGTCCATTCCCACATTAACCTCTACTGCTAAATGAGTAGTTTATTTCTAACTAAGTTAAGTCTGGAGATGAGTCTCTTTGTTTAACACTTCTTAAAGTAAAAGTTAACATCCTACCTTTATCTAATTGCTATCAAAGACATTAGCCTATTTGGCTCTAGCATGATTCGATTGCATGAGGTCATGCAGCCTAGCTGTAATAACTTAAAGTGCTTCACTTGGTGATAAGAAAATATATTAAAATGCTCTCAGGTTCATTAGTTATTGCCTAAGGTCATGCTTTATGGTCTGTCCATTTACTAAAGTTAGTTGAAATAGCACTGACCTGAAATCACATTTTTAAGTCTTTCAATATAAGAAACATTAAATTTTAAGAAATGGTGTTTGTATTTTAATCCACTTAAAGAAAAGTTATTTATTTTCATTTTTACCACTTGTAGAGGAGTTGGAAATATATTTAATGATATCTTGTCACTAGAATATACTTAAAACCTTTAACAACAACAGCAACAAAAACTACTGTATAAATGAGTGGCTTTGATTTAATTTCATTTTTACTATGATTTGAAATCCTTCTCTATACTTTCATAAATAACCAAATGAGAACAGGTCCCTCCAAGTCCACCCTTTGTGTCCCTCATGACCATGTGCTGCTTCATTAGGCTGGCTCAACCACCTGGTGTGGAATCTTTGGTCTCAGGAGACTGTCTCAACATCTGGCATTAGCTATGATCTTTGTATATGTATACTTAATCTTTTTATTGACATTTTATAAGAAAAAAAAAGTGGGACAAATTAGGAAGATGTATAGAACAATATAAAATAAAGCTGTAGTGTATCCATGATGCCATAATATTATACAGTGTATAGAAGAAACAAAGCAATAGAAGATCAGTAAGTATGTAAAGTTAATTTAGAACTTAGCATGATATATATGACATAAAATATATATTTTATGCCAGATATTGTGGTTGAGATATTCTAGGGTCAAACTCCATTCATCCTTAAAAAGAAATTATATATTCATATTTCAATCAGCATTAAACTGTTACAGCTTTTTAGTACCGTTTATAATAGGTTAAAACAATTAAGATGATTTCATGGTAAAATAGGAAAAGTGTTTGGCATCTTATTAACTTTCTGAAAGATAATGTAGTTGAGTTTCTGAACTAGGGAATATGGAGATAATGTATAAAAGTGTTTTCTTATCACAAAAAAAAAACAAAGAACAGTGTTATGTCCTGAAAAAAAGTAAAAGGAGTTAGTGAGTAACTATTAATATAACTGAACTAGTTACAATGAAAGTGAAAGCGCTGTGGCTTGTTTTTAATTGAAAAGCTATTTCTTTATTAGTTTAAGAATTGTTAGTAAATATAACAAAGAACAACAAATACTCTATGTTATCACATAGGTAGAATCTAAAAACTAAATATATATAACAAAACACAAACAGACTCACACATATAAAGACAAGCTAGTGATTACCAGTTGGGAGAGGGAAGGTCAAAGGGATGAGATAGGGCTATGGAATAAGACGCACAAAGTGCTATGTATAAAATAAATAAGCAGCAAGGATATAGTATACAGTGCAGGAAATCATAGTCGTTGTTTTATAATAACTTGAAATGGAGTATAATCTGTAAAAATATTGAATGACTGTTGTACACTTGAAGCTAATGCAATATTGTAAATCAACTATATAACAAAAACATTTTGAATAATAAAAACTGAAATTTTAGTATAATTTTCAAAATTATCCTATGTATTTGAAATGAGACAAAACAGGCACTTTGCGCACAAAATAAAGCAGCTTGTAGTGATGTGTTGTTCTTTTGTTTGTATATTTTACAGTCCTTCTTTGTAGTAGTATTTAATATTTTTATTAGAAGCAAATGAAGAGTGAATTATCAAACAAGGTATGGGTGTCATCTGTAACTATTTAATTTAGATAAAGTAAACATTCGACTCCATAATGTATATACTTACAGTATGGGACAATGTTGAGATCATATGTAATAGACCTGTAGGTGAATAGAGAGAAATTTCTTCCTGGAGCCCAGGAGATGGAGAGTGACTCTGATCTCAATCTGCTGACCTGCTGAGTGATCTTGATTAGTGTTCATATTATACATGTACAGCTAAGATTGTGAAGATTGTGCAGCTATTAAACGCATTGCATTTTTAACTTAATGGGACAAAGATTAACAGCAGCATTGAGCACTAATTTAATATAACAGATTCACTAAGCGTAATTTTAGCAGTTGAAGACAAACCTCTCTAATAATTGGTGGGGGGGAGTAGAGACATCATTTATTATTCTGATACTTAAGTGAGGTCAGCACATTAAATTATATAAAACTTTTGTTTTTCAATTATTATCTTTTGCTGCCCTATTTTGAGATCAGCTGAAACTGGTAATTTTATCATGGTTTTCTCAGTAATGTGATTCATATAATAAATATCTCATTTCCTGTTGTCTGCTAGGAGATGGGCCAGAAGAAAGACCTCTAAAAGAAATAAATAATAGCTATAGCAGCACTTTTACTGCAAACTTCTTTACCTATTAGACTTTTTTTTATGGTAAATTCAAAATTGAGAAGTGTTCTTAATGTAGGTTCCTAATTAAGTAGGTATAGAATACCATATTGGAGAAGGCAGTGGCACCCCACTGCAATACTCTTGCCTGGAGAATCCCATGGACAGGGGAGCCTGGTGGGCTGCAGTCCATGGGGTCGCTAGGAGTCGGACACGACTGAGCGACTTCACTTTCACTTTTCACTTTCATGTATTAGAGAAGGAAATGGCAACCCACTCCAGTGTTCTTGCTTGGAGAATCCCAGGGACAGGGGAGCCTGGTGGGCTGCCGTCTATGGGGTCGCACAGAGTCAGACACGACTGAAGCAACTTAGCAGCAACAGCAGAATACCATATTTGTGGGGTAACTTAAACTGGCTTTTTCACAGCCACATAGTTCAGGTAATTTCAGAATTATCCAGGATTATGAGAATGCCAGGGGTTTTGTTTTGGGTTTTGTTTTGATTTTCTTTGCTCTTTAGATCCCAGTGAAGAATGTTAAGGATTTCAATATGTGACCATGTTAAAATTGTATGTTTTTAACTGATTAGCAACAGAAATGGGATGTTATAGATTAAAAGTTTAGATTGATTTAGTTAACCACTTTGAGTGTATAACAGTTTTAACATTATTAGACAAATACTGTCATCTTTAATTGTCAAATTACATGCCGAAATAATGAAAGTGAAGATAAGTTTGTAATTTTCACATATGATCAAAGAGGGACTTCCCTGATGGCTCAGATGGTACAGATCTGCCTGTAATACAGGAGACCCAGGTTCAATCCCCTGGAGAAGGAAATGACAACCCACTCCAGTATTCTTGCCTGGAGAATTCCATGGACAGAGGAGCCTGGTGGGCTGTAGTCCATGGGGGTCACAAAGAGTCGGACATGACTGAGCGACTAACACACACACACACACACACACACACACACACACACACCACCCCTGAGATCACAGAACATGCCAACAGTGGAAACCTTTAGTACTTTGACACCTGGTGATATGAGTTGGAACATTTTTAATAAAACGTTTTTATGTTCTTTATGCAGGAGTTTTGCTTTCTTTGTATAATACAAAAATAAGCGTGCTATATTGATATGGTGAAGAGAATTTTTCATATCTCAGTAGTATTTCTTCATGAAGTTTGCTTTTTTAAAGAAAAAAAGCTTTTAAGCTGTATTTATTTAATACAAGCCTTTCCTAGTAGTGTTAAATAATGTAGTGTTATTGCTGCTGCTACTAAGTCGCATCAGTCGTGTCCAATTCAGTGTGACCCCATGGACAGAAGCCCACCAGGCTTCTCTGTCCCTGGGATTCTCCAGGCAAGAATACTGGAATGGGTTGCCATTTCCTTCTCTAAGGCGTGAAAGTGAAGTCACTCAGTCGTGTCCAACTCTTAGCGACCCCATGGACTGTAGCCTATGAGGCTCCTCCATCCATGGGATTTCCCAGGCAAGAGTACTGGAGTGGGGTGCCATTGCCTTCTTCCAATGTAGTGTTAAATAGTGCTAAATAAATAATGACAGTTTTTACGGTTAAAGTGTGTTTTCAGTCAAATAGTACTCTCATTCTGAAACTGGACAATTCTGAACAAATTTAGCCAGAGCTGCTCTTGGGTAGTTTTCATTACAGGATGCTCTCTAGATAGCTGCAAACGGTATAGGAAATTGATCTAAATGTGTTCTGCTCCAGGACATAATCCAGAAACAGGCTATGGGGGAGATGGGGCTGGGAGGTGTTTGCTTGTTATTTTCCCTTCCTTTTTTTTTTCCTCTAAGTAAATTGCCAGTAAATGACTTCTATTCTTAGATACTTTTCAAGTTACCTTTTTCTTCCAAGTGCCATTTTGTTTCATCTCTTTACCTTTAGAAATAAATCACAAAATTATAGATCTAGGAGAAAACTTAAAAATATCTAGTTCCACTATCTCATTGCTGTCTTACTTTACAACTAAGAATTCATTTTGCCCCATCTCCTCAAACCCCCGTCCCAACTCAACAGAAATGTGCTGTGGCGAAGGGGAAGAAGTGAAACTAGGTCAAGGTGTGGAAGATGTTTCAAAGAATATGAGTCAGAGAAGGAAGTTCTAAAGATCACCTTGCTTTAAAGAGTGGCCATTTCTAACAAGAAAACTTCTGGAGAAACAACCCTTACTATTGCAATAGGCAGAAAAGGGCAGTCTAGTATTGTATGTTAATTCACTCTACTCAGTGGTTCCCGACCTGACTCCCAGGGTTTTACAACAGTCACACCTTCAGTTATCTTTAGCAGAGTCAGGGAATTCTGGGAAGCAGATTGAAGTAACAAAAGACTTGTTAAATCCCTTTCAACAAATGCCACAAGAAGCCCTAATCATCACCTACTGTGCTGAAGCAGTAGGTCATTGTTCAGAGCTAAGCACTTGCTGAGTGAGTACCTTGCATTGGAAGAGCCAATAAACTTTCGTTCTCTCAGCCCAGGAGTAGAAGCCTTTGAAGCAGTTTTAGTCAAGTCCTGTATTCATATTTTGAAGTTTGGACTTGTAATTTGTTTTCTGTTAGGGGTGAGGGGGTGCTGGTAAAAATGGAAAGAGAGGTCCAAGCAGAGAATATAGGAAATAGTTTTGTCCCATACCTCCCTTTTGGAATTCCTACACAAACAACTTTCTTTTTTAAAGAGATGCTCTGTATATGGGTCAGGTTAGAGAAAATAGACTTTTTGATCTATCTAGAGAAGTCATTAAGAAAGATTTTATACTGGAATGAAAATCATACCTGAGATGGTAAAAATAAAGGGTGAAGAGGGCTTATTTAAAAGTTTTAGCAGTGGAATTCTTGAAATTATTTTATGACTTCAGTATTATGATATTTTCCCTTGTCTTGAATGCAGTTAGGGAACAATTATAATTTTTGTATTCTCAAAGCCCACTCAGCTAACAGGGGAGAAAGATGACCCAATCAAGGCAAAGAAACCTATAATATGCCAAACTGTGTGCCTTACCTGTGTTCTCTCATTTAGTTTTATGTTCACAAGAATCTGCTCAAGGAGATAACAGTTTACAGGTAAGGAAACTGAGTCTTGGAAAGGTTGAATAATTCTTCTATGGTCACTATACACAGGACAAGAACCCGGATTAATACTCCGTTTATATATCCCAAACCCATGATTTTTTATATGTTGTCTAAGTAACCATTATAAAAGAATAAAGTTAGCTCTAAATAGCAGTAGTTGATGAAAGTAGAATATTTATCGTCACAAAGCCCACTAGTCATTAAATCAACAGATATTAATGAATACTTATTAAGTATATAACACTTTATTAGGTACAAACAGACATTTCTAAGCTCTTTCCCCTCAAAGAGTATCCATCTTTGAAATTGAATTTTGTGGGTACCTTTAAACGTATATGCATAATCTTAATTTCTCTCACATTATATGTATTTTCTTCATATAAAGCCGTATCTCCAGTGTGAATTATTCATGCAGTGTTTGGTTCCTGATTATGCACACACTGCCCTCAGTCACTCAGGAAGCTCAGGTAATGGAAATGTGTTTTAATGACAGTTTAAATCAGAGGTGAGCACATTACAGCCGACCTGCCAAATCCAGCCCACCACCTGGTTTTGTAAATAAAGTACAGTAAGAACAAAAGCCATACTCACAGTTTACATATTATCTGTGACTGCTTTTGTCCTCAGTTCAGTTCAGTTGCTCAGTCGTGTCCGACTCTTGGTGACCCCATGGACTGCAGCGCACCAGGCTTCCTCGTCCATCACCAACTCCCAGAGTTTACTCAAACTCATGTCCATTGAGTTGGTGATGCCATCCAGCCATCTCATCCTCTGTCATCCCCTTCTCCTCCCGCCTTCAATCTTTCCCAGCATCAGAGTCTTTTCCAATGAGTCAGCTCTTCGCATCAGGTGGCCAAAGAATTGGAGTTTCAGCTTCAACATCAGTCCTTCCAATGAACACCCAGGACTGATCTCCTTTAGGGTGGACTGGTTGGATCTCCTTGCAGTCCAAGGGACTCTCAAGAGTCTCCCCCAACACCGCAGTTCAAAAGCATCAATTCTTTGGCACTCAACTTTCTTTATAGTCTTTCTTTTGTCCTACAACACCAGAATCTAGTAGTTATGACAGAGCCATATGGCCTGCAAAGCCTAGTATATTTACTGTCTGGCCCTTTATAGAAAATGGGTGCTGACTGCTGGCTTAAATCATAAACCAGCACAATAAAGTAATTCTAATAGTAAAATATAGTTACAAACATAATTCACACACATATATATACTATCTATATCTGCACACAAACACATGTATATATATACATATATGTATGTTATAAAGACAAAGTAAACATGAAAGAAAAATTATCTGGGATTAGTTTTTTTGTGTTTGTGTGATATCTGTGCCCCTAATGCTCCTGTCACCTAGCTTCTTTGTCCTGGATGTTAAATATTAGTGTCATAATCCTCATAATATATATATCTCAAGGTACACTTGGGGCTTAAACTTTGTTTCATGAATGCTATTCTTCCTATGAATAAGAACTTAGCTTTGATTTTTAGGTATCTGTCATATTTTTGTGTACTTGAGAGATCAGGTTCCTGTTTGAATATATCAGTTGTCCTCAAATTTTCATGTGCCTCGAAATCAGCTGGAAATTTATAGCACCACCCCCAGAGCTTCTGATTCAGTAGGTCTGGGATGGGCACTGATTACTGCATTTCTAAAAACCTTCCAGGTGTTGCTGATGCTTTTGCCCTTAAGACTACACTTTAAAAAGCCCACTGGAATAAGCATTGGAAGATAGTATGAGGGCAACAAGAACCCATGAAAGCATTCAGTGAGATAGCCTGAGTCTTTGGGAAATTTACCACACTTTGCCAGAGAGGGTCTGTAACATTAAGAGGATTTGTTAAGTAAGAATGAAAAAGCAGAATACAAAATAGAATACATATTATAAAATTGGTAATTGTACAGTCAACAAATGTAATATGCAGTGAAAAAAGTGGTGTTAAACAATGAAAGGTTCTTTGCTATTTTATTTTGCTACATTTGCTTACTGGCCTTTCTACTTAATAATTTAATGACTTTGGCCATATTATTTAATCACACTGAACTTCAGTTCTCTATGTAAAAATAAAAGCAAAACAGTTCCTGTCTCACAAGAATTTTGTAAGGATTAACTATATGAAAGCACTTAGTAAAGTCTATTTTGGTGTTAGCTGGAGGCTATGGACCTTCAAAATCTTGATTGTGGAATGAAATAGAGATTATATTTACTAGGAAATGATCCCATCATTAGGGTAAAAGAAACCTTTAAAATGTATTAGAGGAAAAAGTTATCAACACTGACTTAACTGTTATTAAGTGTATTAGATTCATTTGTTAGATATTTCATTTAAATTCTGAGGTTCAGTCTTCAAATTTCCATTAATTTGGACTCTTCAGACTTTTGATGTTTTCATTTGTAAAAATTGTTAGCTCTTGGGTATTACTAACACAAATATCGATGTGTAGCTTTGGCCTGTTAGCTATCAATGGAAATCAGAAAATCAATAAACTTAATAGCTGTTCATTACATAGTTGATGCATTTGCAGGACTATGTTGAGTACTGTCAGTGAGTAATCAATTCAGTCAAAATCTATTACCAGATTACTGCCAGAAATTTCTTATATTATTTCATGACTGTATAGCTACTACAGCATATTTTTATGATGCAGTTTTTGTCTTGTGGGATTCATATTGCTTATAATTTGTGGTATTTCCATTCAGTTGGAAGCACCTACTACCTAGGAAGTATTGTTCCTAGATTAGCTGCCTCATTACTCAAAGCTATACAGGACTCCAGCTCAGCGGTCAGCTTCTGCCCTAGGATTAATTTCATCTTATCCGTTCC
Source organism: Capra hircus (assembly GCF_001704415.2). NCBI lineage: Eukaryota > Metazoa > Chordata > Mammalia > Artiodactyla > Bovidae > Capra > Capra hircus. The sequence goes on along the minus strand of NC_030808.1, from coordinate 108,559,285 downwards.
TTTAGTCAGCTTATATTATCTGAATCTGCCCTGTGTGCTAAATACCATATAGGGACATATATCTGGGCTCCTTTGTAGTATATCAGCTAGTGTAAAGCAGTAATATAAGGAGAATATTAACTACTGTACAATTGCACTCATCTCACACGCTAGTAAAGTAATGCTCAAAATTCTCCAAGCCAGGCTTCAGCAATACGTGAACCGTGAACTTCCAGATGTTCAAGCTGGTTTTAGAAAAGGCAGAGGAACCAGAGATCAAATTGCCAACATCTGCTGGATCATTGAAAAAGCAAGAGAGTTCCAGAAAAACATCTATTTCTGCTTTATTGACTATGCCAAAGCCTTTGACTGTGTGGATCACAGTAAACTGTGGAAAATTCTGAGAGATGGCAATACCAGACCACCTGACTTGCCTCTTGAGAAACCTGTATACAGGTCAGGAAGCAACAGTTAGAACTGGACATGGAATAACAGACTGGTTCCAAATAGGAAAAGGAATATGTCAAGGCTGTATATTGTCACCCTGCTTATTTAACTTCTATGCAGAGTACATCATGAGAAACACTGGGCTGGAGGGAAGCACAAGCTGGAATCAAGATTGCCGGGAAAAATATCAATAAACTCAGATATGTAGATGACACCACCCTTATAGCAGAAAGTAAAGAGGAACTAAAAAGCCTCTTGATGAAAGTGAAAGAGGAGAGTGAAAAAGTTGACTTAAAGCTCAACATTCAGAAAATGAAGATCATGGCATCCAGTCCCATCACTTCATGGGAAATAGATGGGGAAACAGTGGCTGACTTTATTTTTGGGGGCTCCAAAGTCACTGTGGATGGTGATTGAAATTAAAGCCATAAAATTAAAAGATGCTTGCTCCTTGGAAGAAAAGTTATGACCAACCTAGACAGCATATTAAAAAGCAGAGACATTACTTTGCCAACAAAGGTCCATATAGTCAAGGTTATGGTTTTTCCAGTCATCATGTATGAATGTGAGAGTTGGACTCTAAAGAAAGCTGAGCGCCAAAGAACTGTGGTGTTGGAGAAGACTCTTGAGAGTCCCTTGGACTGCAAGGAGATCCAACCAGTCTATCCTAAAGGAGATCAGTCCTGGGTGTTCATTTGAGGGACTGATGTTGAAGCTGAAACTCCAATACTTTGGCCACCTGATGCATAGAGCTGACTCATTTGGAAAGACCCTGATGCTGGGAAAGATTGAGGGCAGGAGGAGAAGGGGACGACAGAGGAGGAGATGGTTGGATGGCATCACCGACAAAATGGACATGGGTTTGGGTGGACTCCGGGAGTTGGTGATGGACAGGGAGGCCTGGCGTGCTGTGGTTCACGGGGTCGCAAAGAGTCATACACGACTGAGCGACTGAACTGAACTGAATAAGAATAAAATCAGTGCTGTGTTGGGGGTTCAAAGAAACAATTCACTTTAATCAATAGGGATTGGAGAAGGCTTCATAGGAAGTGGCATTTGAGCTGAATTTTGCAAAAGTAAAATTTACTTTAACCTGAGGGAAGAACTTGAAAAGATGTAGAAGCTTGTAGGAATCAGACTTACAGGCAAAGGGAGGGGTTTTGGATAAGGTAAATTCTGAGCTGAGAGTTAAAGAATAAGTAAGATGAAATGGGGAAACATTAGGAGTGTTCCAGATAGAGGACAGTGTTTGTGAAACCTAGAGACAAGAGAACATGGTTTCTCAAATAACTGAGAACTGAATAAAGCTTAGCATGGCTGAAACCAAATGATTCATGTAGGGAAATGGTGTGCTTGAGTAATGGAGGCCTTATCATGCAGAGATTTACAAACCCTTTCTTAACAAAGAAAAACCCTCTAGAAATTTTTTAGGGCTAGAGGTTTACCCACAGCAGAGTTTTTTTGTTTGTTTGTTTTGTTTTGTAGGTGATACTATGAATGTCTGTTCTAAAGCAAACATTTTATGGTCTTGAAAGTCCATAAAAGAATAATGGTACTTGATGAAAGTAGTTGTCCTTTTTTGTATACAAAGTAAAGTATGATAGTTCTTGCTTTGTAGCAGGACTAGGATTATTCTCTATTCAGAAAAAAAAAAAAAAAAGAATGGAAATATTTCAAGAATGCTAGAATTTCCACATCTTAATCAAAAACTTGTTTAACATTCTTACATTTATTTTTATGTTTGGCTGTGCTGGGTCTTCCCTGCTGTGCAGACTTTTCTCCAGTTGCACTAAATGGGGACTGCTCTCTAGCTGCTGTGCACAGGCTTCTTGTGGCAGTGGCTTCACTTGTTGTACAGCACAGGCTCCAGGGCGTGCAGGCTTCAGTGCCTGTGGCTGCCAGGCTCTAGAGCACAGGCTCAGTAGTTGTGGCACATTGGCTTAGTTGCCTGCAGCATGTGGGATCCTCCTGGATCAGGGATCGAACTCGTGTCTCTTACATTAGCAGGCAGATTCTTTACCACTGAGCCACCAGGTAGAGGTATTAAAAAAAAATTTTTTTAATAAGAATTCTTATAATATCTGGTTTTAATCCAGTACATTAAGGATATTTGTATTGGTGCTTTGCTTGTTTGTTTTAAACACTGGTCTTCCTGTAAGGACTTTGTGTCCTAGATCTTTGCCCAGCTTTACATACTGATCAAGCTCTGCTTTACGTATTGGTCAAGCTATACTTGACCCATCCATCTGACACCCTGTCATAAGGTCGAGAATCTTTCCTCTCTCCCCATCCTATTTACTTTTTTCTTCTCTCTTTCTCATCTTTTTATTTCTCTTTTCTGTTTTTTTCTTGCCTTTTTTTTTTTTTGGTTTGTGTCACATTTGCCTTCTCACCCTCGTTCTGTATCTCTTTCTCCCCATTCCTCATTTTTCTTACTCATCTCTCCACAGCATATAACTAAAGTCTGTTATATTTGTTATACTTAATAAATATCATATTGTTTCCCTCTGCTTTTAAAACTATATATATGTAAGATATTTTACATTTCTCTCCAGATATGTTCTCTATTCATATATGTAAAATATATATGATTTGCTTACTTATATATTATATTTCTCCCCACTATGGATCAATGATATTTAACTGACAAATATTAATCTCTCCTCATTGATTATATACAACAAGCCAGGAGAAAGCTGCTGGGGTAATATTGTAAAGTTGAACCAAATCTCTAATCCCACATGATTTTGGTATATATTTTTTTATAGTCCTTGATTAAATCTGTTTATATATTAAACATTCACATGGATATATATTTCTGTACAAGCATATGTGTGTATTTGTTCCTCTCTTACCCTTTTTGCATCTGCATTCATGACTTGCTTCTACGATTTCTTTTTTGTACTGTTCTTGACTGTTTTTGAAAACATGTTTGTGCTAGCCTAATAAAATGAGTTAGTAAGTCAGTTGGTATAACATCAAAATTATCTTTTCCTTGAAAGTTTGGTAGAATTTTTCTGTAAAACCTTCTCAGCCTAGTGTTTATAAAAATTTTTTCACAAATGATTCAGTTTCTCTAGGAATTAGAGGACTACTAAGATTGTAAACTTCCTTTTGGATCTTTGGGGATTGCTTACTTCACATGATCTCAGCAATTCATTTAATTTAATTTTTTTTAATATTTTATCCATTATTATTTGTTCCTGGGTTTAGCAGAGGTATCATTTAGAGAATCTTGTTATAGCAGAAAGTGAAGAAGAATTAAAACAGCCTCTTGATGAAAGTGAAAGAGGAGAGTGAAAAAGTTGGCTTAAAACTCAACATTCAGAAAACTAAGATCATGGCATCCAGTCCCATCACTTCATGGCAGATAGATGGGGAAACAATGGAAACAGTGACAGAGTTTATTTTCTTGGGCTCCAAAATCACTGCAGATGGTGACTGCAGCCATGAAATTAAAAGACGCTTGCTCCTTGGAAGAAAAGCTATGACCAACCTAGACGGCATATTAAAAAGCAGAGACATTACTTTGCTGACAAAGGTCTGTCTAGTCAAAGCTATAGTTTTTCCAGTAGTCATGTATGGATGTGAGAGTTGGACTATAAAGAAAGCTGAGCGCCGAAGAATTGATGCTTTTGAACTGTGGTGTTGGGGAACTCTTGAAAGTCTCTTGGACTGCAAGGAGATCCAGCCAGTCCATCCTAAAGGAGATCAGTCCTGAATATTCATTGGAAGGACTGATGCTGAAACTGGAACTCCAATACACTGGCCACCTGATGCGAAGAACTGACTCATTTGAAAAGACGCAGATGCTGGGAAAAATTGAAGGCAGGAGGAGAAGGGAGTGACAAAGGATGAGATGGTTGGATGGCATCCCCCTGAGTTTGAGCAAGCTCCAGGAGTTGGTGATGGACAGGGAAGCCTGGCGTGCTGCAGTCCATGGGGTCGCAAAGAGTCGGACACAACTGAGTGACTGAACTGAACTGAACTGTCCTCCATTATCTAAGAAACAGAAATCTTCATTTAAACGTCTTCTCTCTCCACTGTGACTTACCACATCACTCAATTAAAACTGCTGTTTTTAAAATCACCAAAGCTATCTAGACGATTTGCCAAGTCTAGTGAGATTTTTCTCCACTAGACCCTGTAGCAGCTTTTAATGCAGCCCACCACACTTCTTGAAACATCCCTTTTTGTCACTTAAATATGGCATAATACTTATCTGTTTTTCCTGCCAGCCCTGGCCAGCCCTCTGTCTTCCCTCTACCTAATCTGCAAGCATTGGTATTCATTGGAACTTAGTTCTTTCCTATCTCTATATTTTTCTCCTCAAGTGAATATAAACTGATAACATTTATATAAAATATAAATATTATGAATGTTATGCTTATTAAGTATAGTATGCTTATTACTTCCAAATATACATCATCAACCTAGACTTTCTCTTTGAACTCCAAAACTAGAGACATTCTTTTTAAAACACAGAAGCATCTCAAAGTCATCATCTTTAAAGCTGAACTCTTAATTCCACCTCCAAGTCTTCTTTGTCTTTATTAATATCACTGTTTATTAGTTACTTGATCCAGAAAATTGAAAATCACCTTCTCTTTGCATCACTCTGCACAAAATTCATATCTGTCCTTTACTTAAAATATGTCCCCATCTTCCCTGCTACCCCTGATCTGGGTAGTCATCATCTCTTGCCTAGACTCCTATGATAGCCTCACAATTAACTAGTTTCTTTACTCTCTCTTGATGTGCTAGAGAATGACCATTGGCTACTTTAGACTGATCACTCTGGGAGGGCCTCCTTAAGAAGCTGGCATTTAAACTAAATCTGAACAGAAAGTGACTTGTCGTGCAAAGACCATTCTAGGTGGAGGGAACAGCTTCTATAAAGATTGTAAGGGTGGGGACGGGGTACTTTCCTGGTGGCTCAGTGGTAAAGAATCTGCCTGCCAATGCAGGGGACACAGGTTCGATCCCTGATCTGGGAAGATCCCACATGGCACAGAGAAACTAAGTCCTTGTGCCACAGCTACTAGGCCTGTGCTCTACAGCCCAGGAGCCGCAGCTACTGAAGCCCTGCAGCCTGTGCTCTGCAACAAGAGAAGCCCCTGCAGTGAGAACCCCTCACCCTGCAATGAGAAGGCAGCCCTGCTTGCTCCAACTAGAGAAAAGCCCATGCCGCAATGAAGACCCAGTGCCCAAATAAATAAATAAAATTATAAATTTAAAAAAAGATTGTAACAGGGAAGCAAGTTTAGAATTCTTAAGAAGAACAAAGAAGGCCTGCATGGCTAGGGCAGGGGTTAGAGATTTAGTTGAAGAGTTTAGCAGGGTTCAGATTATGTAGAGTTTTATTAATATAAGAGCATGAAAGTCATGTCTGACTCTTTGTGGCCCCATGGACTGTAGCCCGCCAGATTCCTCTCCCCATGGAACTCTCCAGGCAAGAATTCTGGAGTGGGTAGCCATTCCCTTCTCCAGGGGGTTTTCCCAGCTCAGGGACTGAACCCAGGTCTCCTACATTGCAGGCAGATTCTTTACCATCTGAGCCACCAGGGCGTTTGAATGTTATTCTACATGAGATAGGAAGCTAATGGAAGGTGATAATTTAAATTTAGGAAGTAAGAGAGAAAAATCAAGACAGGAAGTTTGGTAAAGATGTCAAGACCTAAAGATTTGAGGGTCATCAACGTACAGATTGTATTTATGGCTATGGGTCAGGCTTCCCACATGGCAGTAGTGGCACAGAATCTGCTTGCCAGCGCAGATGGACATAAGAGACATGGGGCAGGTTTGATCCCGGGGTCAGGATGATCCCCTGGAGGAGGGCATGGCAGCCTACTCCAGTATTCTTGCCTGGAGAATGCCATGGACAGAGGAGCCTGGCGGGCTACAGTCCACAGGGCTGCACAGAGTCAGACACAACTGAAGCAACTCAGCAGCAGCATAACTCTGGACCACCTAGAGAAAGAACACAAAGGGAAGAGGAAGGGGTCCAGTCTGAGCGCTGGAACACTCTAACATTTAGAGGGGCCTTTAGAGGAAAATGAAGAATTGTGACCAGTGAGGAGAAAGCCAGAAGTGAAAGGTGTCATAGAAGCCAAATTTTTAAAGTTTCAAGAATAAGGAACTTGTCACCTCTGTTGAATAATGGGTCAGAACACAAATAGAATCCTGCTACTATGAAGCTCACCACTTAGTAATTTCAAGGACAGTGAAAAGGTAAATTTTACGTACTTTCTAGAAATTTTTAAAAGCAGTAAACAAGTATCTGCCATTTTCCAAAAAACTGAGAGTCTTCAAGGCATTTCCCTCCTTAATAAAGGAATGCCACATTTTTAGCAACAGTAGCCTGACTTTATTTAACTCATCATTCAACAGATAGCTACTAGAGGTTTTGCAAATGTTAGCATGACCCAAACACTGTTCTTATTAGACTTTCAAACATAGTGTTTGGTTCTCTGCTTCACGCTGTTTGGCCCATTGCTACTTTATAGCAAAATTTCAGGATGTTTGATAAACCTGTGGACCAGATCCGATTCTCCAAGAACTTACAGCTTTATAGTACCTCTGACTGGACAGACACAGAGAAATAAACATGTTCTTCCTCACAATCAGCACATGGAGGAATAAATAAACTTGTTTTATTAAGAAGGAACCTTCCTTCTGTCATCAGTTTTGAACAAAAGCTTTTTGCAGTGAGTAATTGTTGTTTGAGGTAGTAACTGGGTTTATTTACTAAACAAGATTTTTAGCAGGGAGACATTGAAAGTTATCTTTTAAATCCATTTTTGGGCTATTTTGGCTTTCTGACATGTTGGACAATAATTGTTTCTGGGGACTTGTTTCACTTCATGGCACATAGATGGGGAAGAAATGGAAACTTTGACAGACTATTTTGGGGGGGTTCAAAATCATTGCGGCTAGTGACTGCAGCCATGAAACTTAAAGACACTGCTCCTTGGAAAAAAAAGTTATGACAAACCTAGACAGCATATTAAAAAACAGAGACATCACTTTGCCAACAAAGGTCCATATAGTCAAAGCTATAGTTTTTCCAGTAGTCATGTATGGATGTGAGAGTTGGACCGTAAAGAAGGCTGGACATCAAAGAATTGTTGCTTTCAAAGTGTGGTGCTGGCGAAGACTTGGACAGCAAGAAGACCAAACCAGTCAGTTCTAAAGGAAATCAACCCTTAATATTCTTTGGAAGGCCTGATACTGAACTGAAGCTCCAATACTTTGATCACCTGATGTGAAGAGCTGACTCATTGGAAAAGACCCTGATGCTGGGAAAGATTGAGGTCATGAGGAGAAAGAGGTGACAGAGGATGAGATGGTTGGATGGCATCACCGACTCAGTGAACATGAGTTTGAGCAAACTCCGGGAGATAGTGAAGGACAGGGGAGCCTGGCGTGCTGCAGTCTATGGAGTTGCAGAGTCAGACATGACAGCGATTGAACAGCAACAAAAGCCTCTACATAATCCTGATCCTTTCCTCAGTTCCTCATCTCTTGGATTTCTCCTTCCTCCTAATTTATGAGTGCTGTAGGACCCTCTTCTCTTCTATGGAACAATAAACTCATCTCTGCTGAAGTGCTTCTTCCAACCAGAGATCATATGTGCACTTTAGTAGATGTCCCTATATTGATTCAGGGCTTCCCTGATAGCTCAGTAGTAAAGAATCTGCCTGCAATGCAGAAGACCCCGGTTCGATTCCTGGGTCAGGAAGATTTGCTGAAGAAAGGATAGGCTACCCACTCCAGTATTCTTGGGCTTCCCTTGTGGCTCAGCTGGTAAAGAATCTGCCTGCAATGTGGGATACCTGGGTTTGATTCCTGGGTTGGGAAGATCCCCTATAGAAGGGAAAGGCTACCCATACCAGTATTCTGGCCTGGAGAATTCCATGGACTGTATAGTCCATGGGGTCAAAAAGAGTTTGACACAACTGAGCGACTTTTACTTTCACTATCTTAATTCAAAAGAGGATACAGAAATTTAGTGGGAATACTTGCGCAAGATAATATAGTTAGTTGTGAAGCTAGAACTTAGAGCACTATTTTCAGTCACTTCATCTGTAAATAGAGTTAAACTTGACTAATATTTTGCAGCTTTATGCCTTACAGCATTATATTTGTTATGAAAAAATACTCTTAGAAGCAAATTAATGGTTAGTATTAATATTACTTTTTTCCTATAGCTGATTTCCCTCAAAGTCATGGAGGCATAAGCTAGTATGTATCTTATTTCCCCACTTGTTAATTCCTTTATTTCTTCATTTATACTTTGCTCCTCATCATATTTGAATGACTGTGTGTATCAGTTTACTGTGAAAATGTGGGAATTAAGTATGATTTACTTTATTGATATTACATTGAAAACAGGTTAAAATTATGGAAACTTATCTCCATTTTAATAAAAGTATGGTCATTACTGATGTAAGATTTCCAATTTAAATGCTTTCTACATTCTTTTTCTTAAAGTAGAATTTTCAAAATCAAATCATTAGGTTATCTCACCAGGATACTTTAATTGAAAACATTATACAGCTATGCGTGTGATTCATAGCACCTACTTACTATCATATAATTTTCATAACATTGTTTAGGTTTTAATCCTACCCCAAGTTAGCAGCAGTAAAGCAAACCAAATAAGAATCATGTGCATTTCTTGATAACAGCTCAACCAACTGTATTTCAACATACCCTAATTTCAATGCACCCTAATTTAATAATATAGCTGACATGACACTTAAGGCTTTTCTTGATTAGAAGCCAAAAATCTTCCTTGCATTTTTTTGAAAGGAAAAACTATCATAAGAACAAAATACTGGCAGGGTGATGGGCCAAACAGAGAGGATATTATAATTGCAAACTTCAGAGTTCAGTTTAGGATGTGTATGTACGTTGCTGCTTAGGTGATAGTTTGAAAAGTAGAGATTATTTATGTATTTGGTTTGGGATCTCTGTGCCCCTGTTCTGTTCCCTGAACAGTTAGAGTTTCTCCAAGTTTTAGTCTTTCAGACTCTTAAACATATACACTCATCCTGGATATCCTTATGGGGAGAAATGAACATTGGCCCTTAACTCACGCTATACATAAGAAGTAGCTTGAAATATATTATAGACCTAAATATAAAAACTAAAACTATAAAACTTCTAGAAGAAAAAATAGGGTCTTTTTCAAATCTTTGTAGGCACATATTTCTTTGATAGACGCAAATAGCACAAACTATTTTTTAATGATAAATTGAATTTTTTATTAAGTTTCTACTCTTTGAAAGATTCCATTAAGAACAAAAAAACAAGTCGTAGAATGATAGAAAATATTGGCATGTTGACAAAGGATGTACAAAGAACTCTTAAAACTCAAATAATAAGACAATTAAATAATGAGCAAGAGGTTTGAACACTAACTTTAAAAAAGAAGTGAATGGTCAGTAAGTGCTAAAAATACTCAATGTCATTAGCCATCAGAGAAATCCAAACCCACCATATAATCTAGCCTTTCCAATATTACATATTTACCCAAGAAAAGTGAAAACATGTCCACACAAAAACTTGTGCATAATTGTTATAGCAGCTTTATTCTCAAAAGCCAGAAACTGGAAACAACCCAAATTCTATCAACAGGTGAATGGATAAATGAATTGTGGACATATTCATATAATAGAATTCTATATTGTTATATATGAGTTATATATATATATTGTTGTATATGAGTTATATATTCATGTAATAAAGTTCTGTCAGTAATTTAAAAAAAGAAAAGGGAGATACCCAGCAACCTGGAGCTATCACAAAAATATGGAGAGTGAAAGACCTCAGACATGAAAAAGTATAGCAGTTTATATGAAATTCTAGAAAATGGAGACTAATCCTTTTTGGCAGAAAGCAGATCTGTGACTGTCTGGGGTCAAGGTATAGAAATTGACCACAGTGAGAGGCATAAGGAAATGTTGGCGGTGATCAAAGTATTCTATAGTTTTATTTGGGTATTGTTAAAGTGAGTATAATCATTATACATAATATGTAAATTATATTTCAGTGAAGCTCAATTTGAAGTGTTTAGTAGTTTCTTTAAAACTATTGATTTTGTATGCTGTACTTCCTTAATATTAGAGCAAAATACTCTGCTTTTAAGAAAGAGAAATTAAGGTCTTCTACCATCCACTACTATTCTCCCTACCTCATCTCTGTTTAAAAGATCAAATTGTATATATATTTGATAAGAATGTGAAATACGTGTAAGCAGTCATAGCTATTCATCATTTAAGGCATGTAAGGTTATCAGAGATTTAAGGGCTAAGTAGACACTTGGTGCAATGGGAAACATACAAAATGTGAAGTTCAAAGACTTGGTTTCATATCCCCACTCTGCTTCTTACAGTATCTCTTAAACTTTGAGTGTCACATACCCGATTTGAAAAACAGGGATATTATATATTACCAAAAATTATGTCTGTTTCAGTGACAAATGAAATAATAGATGCAAAGCTACTTTGTAAATACCACAGATCCTTGTACCTATCCACTGTACCTTCAGCTCGTAATTACTTGCAAATAGAAATTATAAACAAAAATTCGATTTTTCCCATGAGCTCTGAGAGAGCAAAATCAAATGTCATTTCAACCAGAAATCTCTGGCACCAGACTAGCATCTGGCAGATAGAGGCATTAAATAGATGTTGGCTGAATTAATTTCAATTCCTGTTTCTGAACCCCAGCATTTTTATCAATATGTTTAGGGAAATTAGAGTAGGTAGAGCCATGGCTTATGAGTCCAAACAGAAAATGCTTTTAAGAAAATGTATTAGAACTCATAAATTTTATCTTGACAACTGTGATATTCAAATATGTTAGGTACCTATTTGCTTCTGACATCATAAAGGAATGGATCACAAAAGACTTGAATTTAGGCTATCCACTTATCCTGGCATAGCAAGTCCCCTGGTTCACAGCATTAAGTCCTTAAAGAATATACTTCATTCATTGCTTCTAAACCATGTATGTGAAGTGAAGTGAAGTCGCTCAGTTGTGTCTGACTCTTTGTGACCCCATGGACTGTAGCCTACTACGCTCCTCCATCCATGGGATTTTCCAGGCAAGAGTACTGGAGTGGGTTGCCATTTCCTTCTCCAGAGGATCTTCCTGACCCAGGGATCGAACCCTGGTCTCCCGCACTGTAGGCAGACGCTTTACCCTCTGAGCCACCAGGGAAGGACAACCATGTATAACTTTCTATTAAAGATTAAATCTAATAAAGAACTAGCTATGAGAGGAAACATAAGATGAAGTCAAGCTGATCATCACCTTCTTTATTCTTAAGAAGTTAGTAGTTCAAATGCCTTTTTTTTTTTCTTTTTTTGGTAGAGGACTCCTGAATATACTCTCTACCACAATCCTGTGGTGTTAGGAGTACGCGGCAGCTGTACAACTCCAAAGGGCTCTGACACCAATACCAGTATAGCTGACGTTTTTCCATTAAGTTTTATTTCATTAATCTGAATGCCACATATGCACCCTTCTCTAGCTACTGGGAAGCCAGAACGTAAGAACTTGCAAACAAAGACAAAAACCATTACTGGGGTGATATGAAGAAGAGAGTTGCAGATTTTTTTTCATTTCCTCTGCACCTTGGAGTGAGCATAACCATTGCTTTGTGGGGGGATGGGGGGGGGAGTACTATAAGGAGGGTACATCTTTTCATTTTCTCTGGGTTGGAAAACCGAGTGGATACTCTGTCTCTGGATTTAATATTTATTGATGGAAAATTTGTCTTCTCCTTTTACTGTCATTCTGTAATAAACTGATGCATTAACTTTGCAAAATTTAAGACTATGGAGTTATTATATGCACTTACAAACACTTTTGGGTAAATGGTTCTTTTGACCTTCTATTACTCTTCATTTTCATCTTATTGACTTTCCAGTTTTAACATGTTTTTTTAAATAAGAATTTAAACATAAAATGATAACCGTAGATAAAGAACTAAGGGATTTTAGTATTTCATAGCTATTCTTTCTGTTTTTAATAGTTTTTGACCTTTATAAGTATATATAATAGTCACTATTAATGCTCTTATTTTCTCAAATTTCTTATAAAAATTATACCTTTACTGCAAATGATATATTACTTTTTAATCATGGGAAACTGTAGCAATATCTATATTGAACCCCAAATATAATATGAATATATGTGATCTTACTTTATATTAACATCTGTATTTTTTATATATGTGGGGGGATATGTGTTTATTTACTTTAGGTGCATTTTACTACATTTATATGTTCACAGAGATTTTATATGGAGGCATTAAAAAAGTAAACAGGTATAGTCAGTCATGGGTGTTTATTTTATATGTGTGTGTGTATATATATATATAGGTTATTGGGAATGCAAAGGATATAAAAGATAGAAGAATCTAGTAATTGCCTTTAAGATCAGAGCACAAAGCATTAGTTTGGATTTTACAAGGCCAGCCAGCAACAAAAGAGCAGTAATTTATGAGCTCAGCGTAAAAGAATAGCATAATTGCATTAAAAATTAATGCTAATGAACACTAAAATGGGGAAGGTGGTTATGATGAAAGTTTGTATTCATCTTCTCTGGTTTGAATGATGGCTAGTGGCTTGATTAATGGCTTAATTTCTATCAATTAGCGGGGAAAAATCTCCTGCGAGACAAGGGTAAATTGAGCATTGAATTACATATCTTGCTTTTGTGTGCTAAGAAAAAAGAGCTGCGTATCTCTGATATTAGCCACAGTGACAAATGTGGTGTGCCCTGCGATGTCTGCATTAGCTCTCCTGACAGGCGAGTTGTGTGTGGTTATGGGGTGTTTGGAGATGGCTGGCAGACAGCATTCACTGCGAGTGCCTCAGAAACACAACTCTTCCATCTACAGAATTTTAATTAGAGTCAATAAGAATTCTGAAATTTAAATGGACAACAAATAACAATTTCAGAGTCTATATTCTCCCCTGTTAATCCAGTATACTTCAAATTATATTCCTTTCTTCTATCCAATAGCTTTAGCTTTGTTGGAATTATTACTTTTATTAAAGTGAATTTAACTACCCATGTTTATTACATTTGAGATAAGCATAAGGTAGTAGTCTGTTAATATTTTGTTTAGTCAAATTCTCAGAAACCATTCTAGTTTTTTGTAGCAACAGTTACTGCACGATAAATAAACAACGGCTCTCAAGTAGTAATTTACATGAAAAAATGATAGGTTTTCTAAGAATTTTGTTTCTTTTATTCATTAATAAAGATTATCAGAATATAACATATATAATTCTTTAAAAATTTATTTGAGTAAGAAAGTTTCCAAAAATATACATCTGTAATCTAGCTCAAGATAATGCCAGAAGACCAAGACAATATTTATGGTGTCTCTTCTACTAATAAAGCTATGTTGTATTTTACTGAAGGAATAAGCATTAAAATGCAGAATAAGAACAATACTAGGGACATTTACTATACTAGTAAATGGTTAAGAAGGTGGGAAAAAGAGTATGTTGCCTGGCAGGAGGGAATAAAGACTTTATTTGACTAGTAAATAATGACTGGATCACAGTTCAGGGATTGGATCCCACTTCTACCACCAACCAGCTGTGTGACCTTGGCCAAGCTACTTAGCCTCAGTTTCTCATCTGTACAATGGAAATATTAACACTACTCTCTTTGATGGTCATGATCATTAAATGAGGTGATCCATGTGAATCTGCTTAGCACTTAATGCCATAAATGTAAGCTTCTGTTACTGCCATGATGACTGCTCCTGCTACCATAACAGCTCAGCTCACCTTTTTAACAACCATTTTAGTGAAAAATTAGCCTCTGTGACCTTCCTCACTGGAAAGGCATTCCAGATATTGATGATCAAAACAAGGGTCTGTAGACTTACAAACACTACACTAACTGTTTTAAAACATGAATTCTACCAGAGGACTACTCTTATAGGGAATGTGTGTTACTAGACATCCATTAGGATTCCATATGGCCAGAAATTGAGAGGTTTATACACTCACTTTTTAGCTAACTTCTATGTCTTTAGTACGATTACTAGATCAGTGCTCTAGAACTAGCTCTCAGCTATTCAGTGCTTTTGTTGCTTCCTGAGCCCTGTGCCTCCTTTTGTAGCCCTCTGTTTTCCTCGATATTACATTGTCTATTTGCATGTGTATTAATCATCTCTCCCATTAAAACATAAGTTCCACGAGGGAAGAAACTCTTGTCTCTAAACCCTGGTATGCAGAACACTTGCCTGAATATGCTCAACTATTTGGAAGTAGGAAAGGAGAGAGAAAGAGAGGGAAGAAAGGAGAGAAGCAATGTCTCAGCCATCCTATGATGTTTCAGCTAGTTTCCCTATGTCACAGAGGAGAAAACAGACCATCACAGCCCACTTGCCCAAAGGTCACAAAGCTAGTAAGTAGCAGAAACAGGGTTTAATCCAGATAGTCTGGACTCAGAGCCATAACTAACCACTTAGAGACATTTAATTTCTTAAGTTACAAATTTCTTATAATTTGACATTGCTCCCCCATGATTTTTTTTTTAATAGTTACTTTGTGTGCATGCTAAGTCACTTCAGTCCTATCCGACTCTTGTGACCCTGTGGCCTGTAGCCCACCAGCCTCCTCTGTCAATGGGATTCTCCAGGAAGAATTCTAGAGTGGGTTGCCATTTCCTCCTCCAGGGGATCTTCCCGACCCAGGGACAGAACCCACGTCTCTTACATCTCCTGAGTTGGCAGGTGGGTTCTTCACCACTGGCACCACCTGGGAAGCATGTCTTTTAATTTTTAAGTTTCAGCAAGTATTTATTGACTGCTTACTAAATCATAGAGCACACCATGCTAACTGCTGAAGTTGACACAAAAAGGTATGTCCCTATAGCTGGGAGAAATGAACCCTTTGCTTATGAACAGATTAATATCAGTGCAAGGTAACATATGCCGAGAGCCAAATGAACTATGGAAGATGTCCTTTACTCACAGATGCCAAGGGAAAGTGATAGGGAGGATTCAGAAAAAGTTAAGAGCATTCTAGGTGAGAAGAACTAAATGAGGTAGAATTTGTGTAGATTTTCAGTAAGGATTTTGTTTTTCATAAAACCTAGTCTGATTCTCAGTTCACTTGCACTTATTAAAATGTTTATCAGAAATTCTTCACTGGTTCAGTCACATTAAAAATATTCCTGTTACTTAATTTGATATGGGTAGCAGTTTGTTGTAAGTCTGTCTTGGACCCCGTCCAAGGGGGTTTGTTACTAGAGATAATCCAGGAGCCTCATTGGCAGGTATAAGTTGGTACTGTACCATAAGCTTCCAGAAGACTGGTAGACAAGCCACATTCTACTTAAGAAGCTTTCTCATCTTTCATGTTATTTATGGATATCAGGTAGTGTTAGTGTTGGATGGATTTCTAATATATATTTTGTATGCTTTGTGAAAGAAACTTACTTAAAATACACTGTTTTGGAGGGAAGCCAGTGGCTGTTTAATTAAAATTTTTGTTCATGAGAAGTTGCTTTAACTTTAGAATTCCAAGTAAGCTTTATAGGATGTTTTATTTGTTTATGAATTTTATTGACTAGCCATCTTCATTTGTATATTGAATAACCAGTTTGTTACTGTTTGCTTTTTTTCCTTCTTTTAAAACACTTGAAAATGCTTTACATTTCAAGGACTTTGTTTTGTTTTCAGTGTCTGTATTGGACCATAAAAGGGATTTTTCAGATATTTCCCTTCTTGACTAAAATTTTAGTCCATTTAAAATGAAAATAAGATATTCTCTTGTATTATTTATGTATTTATAGCAGTATATTAGTATATAATTTTTTTCCCCTTTGGGAGAGAAAAGCAGCATAACTAACTCAGTAACTATGAAGCCAACCAACCCAAATTCTTTGTAAAGTAAAATGCATTTTAACTTTGGGGAAATTCATAAATTAATAATATTCAAAAGGAGTCAAGGTACCTTTCATGAAACTCATGTTGTCCGCTAGCACGATTACATCTTGGGAAATAGTGCCATCTGCTGTTTTCAGCCTGCCATTGCTGCCAGTTTAGAGATGGGCTTGTTTGTAATCTGCAAATAGTTTACAGATTTACATTTTGTCTTTTCAAATAAAAAATTTTTATTGGACCTTGTCATCATTATTTACCAATCTTAAATTTGTGTACCATTTGATAATATTTTCAAAGAAAATTCTTTGTGTCATGTGAAATTATTAAATACAGCTTTAAGTAGCAGGTGAGCCTAATTTTTATAAGATCAGTGGTAACAAAATATTTGATTTTAATTTTCATCTTAAGAGGAACAAAATAATATTCCATTCAGCAAGTGAGTTAATACCTGACTTTTTTAGTCTCTAGTGACTTAATTTTGACTCCATAATTTTTTCTTACTATGAAATATGAAATATTCTACAGACTTCTTGTAAGCAACCTATGAAAGTCATTTTGTTTACCGGTAATGTATTTATCAAAAAGCATCAAGTGCAAACATAAATGTTTACCTCATGTTTATCAGGTTAATATTTTAAAACATCCTATAATTTTTATTCTCCCAGTAACTTCGTCACTTGTCTTCATTTTTACCTAATGGCTGGTAAATGCAGGATACTTTGTATGCTAGGCACTCATGCCAAGCATATAAACAATAATCAGTTTTAATCCACATTTTTCCCAGTCTTAAAATTGGTATAGAAATTTTAAATGACAAATTGGCATGTAAAACTTAAGAGCTTAAATTTAAAAACAATTTACTATATATTATTGATGTGTTTTATTCTGCTTCCCAAAATGACTGGGTTATACCTAAGACATACATTTGTGGGCATTGATCTTAGAATTTTGAGTATGAAGCAATTTAAAACATGTTTTATGCTTGTTTTTAGAGAGCATGGAGCTGAGCTATTTATAAGGCTGAAAATGTAAATATCCTATGAATCTTTCAAATTTTAGTTTATATATCACTCTCTTACTCTTTAATTTAAATATCACACTCTTTAAATATCGCCAGTAAAATGGTTCCCCGCATTGAAAGGTAAAAGCTATGTTGGTTTATTTTCATATTGTAAGTCAGGCAGACAGGCTTTCCCCTATCTGTCCTGTCACTTTGTTAGTCCGCATCTTTAAAGAAACACAAAGATAATGTTCTGTTTTTCTTCTAATCTTCTTTCCATCCTTTATAATTTCTCCAGTGCTGTTTTGTTAAACATACTGGCTCTTTGGCTAGCTTCTATGATAACACTTTTATTTGTGTTAGGAGCTGGTTGTATGCCCATATTTAAAGCTACAAACACTGGAAGCCTTACATCAAGTACTGTTTGTGAGCTCACCTCTGACATCTAATACTAATGATGTGCTTTGTAAATCCAAATTAGAGAATATGTTAGAGAAAAAAATCCGAAGGGTCAAACAGTTGATACTTAGGAGACATCATCCTGAAGTCAGAGATAGTGTTTTTGGTTGGAAACTAATGATTATGAAATAATTGTGAGAGTAATTAAGACCCACGCAAACAAATGTGTTTTCATATTAAAAATTAAAGTTGAATCACCTGGAATGGTATTTTTATGATTTTTCTGTGCTATATTAACGCTATTATACACGTAAATAGTAAAACACTATTCTCTGGTACAGGATGTGTTAATATTAATAAGTTAGCTGGGCAAAGAATCTTCTCGTTTTGCATGCTCAATTTGTACATTGCATAATTAAAGTCCGCAGGAGCTTTTATTCTAAAGCATGTGGAACTATTTGGTCTTCCATGACACTCTGACAGTGTTTGCTTTTATGTTGAAAAATATATTCTTCCAAAGATGGAAGTGTTGTCTCTGAAGCTATTATTTCCACACATTCCATGCAGGATTTCTCACATGAGAAAAGACTGGTTAGAGCTGTCAGGGACACATCTTCAGAAGCACTGTCTTTCTCTTAAATAAACTGGAACTTGCATAAGACTAGATACTTATAATTTGTGATTGGCCAAAAATTGAACCAAAGATTTTTCATAAAATGTTAATTTTTATTTTTTTAGCATATTAAACCAGATTTACTTTTATTCTCTTTATGTATCATTTAATCTTTGCAGCTTAGTATGTAGAAGTTGCTTTGATGCAAGTAGCTCTACCTTGTTAAACCAGTTGTTACAGTTGTTTTTTAAGTAAATTCAGTTATTCATAAAGGCTAAAATCCCAGCATTTTTAGATACCTTGGCTGAGTGTTCAGTAGCTCCTAATTCAACTGTGTATTCATTTCAGCTTAGACTAACCATAAGAGTGTGATCCATAAAGTTGCGTTTTTTCCTGCCCATCTGGCATGTGAAAACAATACAAAAACATGAAATGACACATGACTGTGGCTGTTTATTAAAGCACTAATTATAAAGGCAAACAACTGGGAACAACTCAAATGACCATCATTAGGTATTGGTAGGAAAAAAAACTATTATGCAACCGTATAATAAGTTACTGTATATCTGTAACATAGAATGAGCAAGTCTCTATACTAAAAGACATAGTGCTAAATTAGAGAAGTAATATACATAGAAATGTATAGCATTCTAATTTTGTATAAGAAAGAAGAGAATATGTATGCTCATATTTTCAAAAATAAGCAATGGAAGGATAAAGATCAAAACCTAATAAAAAATGATTGCCTGTGGATTAGGGGAAGAACTAGGGGAGTGGGGGAAGAAAGGAAACCTAGACTTTTCTGAATGATGTTTTAATTTTGACTTTAGAAGAATGTTTTATGCAATCAAAAACAAATATTAATTATGAAAACAACAGAGCAAAAGATTTTAAAACTTTTTTAAAAGCTGAAACAAATGAACCTAACTGTTATATATCAAGTTGGTAGCATAATCACATGGAAAATTATTTCTCCAAGTGACTTTATAGTGTTTTGACGGCTCATCAGTGGAACAAATCCTGAAAACGAAAAGAACCATGAATTTTAAATTGCATAACTCATCTTAATAGTAGTGTTTATCTTATTATTTTGAAACTAATACAAAGGCAACTCAGAAAGAACAAGTAAGTACTTTTGATCATATCTTTAAAGCCTAAGTAATATTCTTAGAATAAGAGGAATAATATACAAATATAAAAGACACAACAGAAGTATTACAGTCTTGAATTCAGTTGGTAATATCAGCACAAACTTATATTTGTTTTTTCTCTTCTAAAAATACATATTTCCTATCCCACCCACTGAAAAATATGAGAAGCATTGACAATCCAAAACCAACGGGAACCTCTACTGCTCAGGTTATTATCTTTAAATAAATGTCATTTCCCACTAAAAGGAATCCAAGCTTTTTGGGGAAATGGCTGATTGCAAGTCTAAGACAGGAACTGTACAGGATGAACCTGGGACCTCTTCAGTTCAGTCACTCAGTCATGTCCGACTCTTTACAACCCCGTGGACTGCAGCATGCCAGGCCTCCCTGTCCATCACCAACTCTCAAGAGTTTACTCAAACTCATGTCCATTGAGTCAGTGATGCAATCCAACCATCTCATTCTCTGTCATGTCCTTCTCCTTCCACCTTCAATCTTTCCCAGCATCAGGGTCTTTTCAAATGAATCAGTTCTTCGCATCAGGTGGCCAGAGTATTGGAGTTTCAGCTTTAGCATCAGTCCTTCCAGTGAATATTCAGGATTAATTTCCTTTAAGATGGACTGGTTTGATCTCCTTGCAGTCTGAGGGACTCTCAGGAGTCTTCTCCAACACCACAGTTCAAAAGCATCAGTTCTTTGGCACTCAGCTTTCTTTATATCCAACTCTCACATCCATACATGACCACTGGAAAAACCATAGCCTTGACTAGATGGACCTTTGTTGGCAAAGTAATGTCTCTGCTTTTGAATATGCTATCTAGGTTGGTCATAACTTTTCTTCCAAGGAGTAAGCGTCTTTTAATTTCATGGCTGCAGTCACCATCTGCAGTGATTTTGGAGCCCCCAAAAATAAAGTCTGTCACTGTTTCCACTGTTTCCCCATCTATTTGCCATGAAGTGATGGGACCAGATGCCATGATCTTAGTTTTCTGAATGTTGAACTTTAAGCCAACATTTTCACTCTCCTCTTTCACTTTCATCAAAAGACTCTTTAGTTCTTCATTTTCTGCCATAAGGATGGTGTCATCTGCACATCTGAGGTTATTGATATTTCTCCTGGGAATCCTGATTCCAGCTTGTGCTTCCTCTAGCCTAGCATTTCTCATGATGTACTCTGCATAGAAGTTAAATAAGCAGGGTGACAATATACAGCCGTGATGTACTCCTTTCTCTATTTGGAGCCAATCTGTTGTTCCATGTCCAGTTCTAACTGTTGCTTCCTGACCTGCATACAGATTTCTCAAGAGGCAGGACAGGTGGTCTGGTATTC
This sequence comes from Capra hircus, assembly GCF_001704415.2. Taxonomy (NCBI): domain Eukaryota; kingdom Metazoa; phylum Chordata; class Mammalia; order Artiodactyla; family Bovidae; genus Capra; species Capra hircus. The sequence goes on along the minus strand of NC_030808.1, from coordinate 108,538,438 downwards.
CCTTCTCTTTCAGAATTTTCCACAGTTTATTGTGATCCACACAGTCAAAGGCTTTGACATAGAAAGTAGAAATAGAGCAGAAATAAAGCAGAAATAGATGTTTTTCTGGAACTCTCTTGCTTTTTCCATGATCCAGCGGGTGTTGGCAATTTGATCTCTGCTTCCTCTGCCTTTTCTAAAACCAGCTTGAACATCAGGAAGTTCACGATTCACGTACTGTTGAAGCCTGGCTTGGAGAATTTTGAGCATTACTTTACTAGCATGTGAGATGAGTACAATTGTGCAGTAGTTTGAGAATTCTTTGGCATTGCCTTTCTTTGGAATTGGAATGAAAACTGATGTTTTCAGTCCTGTGGCCACTGCGGAGCTTTTCGAATTTGCTGGCATGTTGAGTGCAACACTTTCACAGCATCATCTTTCAGGATTTGAAATAGCTCAACTGGAATTCCATCACCTCCAGTAGCTTTGTTCATAGTGATGCTTCCCAAGGCTCACTTGACTTCACACTCCAGGATTTCTGGCTCTAATTGAGTGATTATACCACCATGATTATATGGGACCTCTTGCCAGTCTTAACAAAAGAGGTCATATCAGAAGAGTGCTCCCACTCTCCCACTCTTCATATCCAAGAGGCTCCCACTTGGCAAAGGTAGAATCAAAATGTGAAGATGATGCCCATGGACTGAAATGCATTAAATATATAACTATTCATGAGCTCATAATGGTCACCTTTGGACCAGAATTGATCAATAAAGGGAAAGAATTAAACGCTCTGCTTTTTCCTGTACAGACTATATTTCAGTCATAAAATAGTCAATGAGGGAAGTTCTTTAGATCAGAGTTAATAAATATGGTACAAATAATAGAATTAGAAAAAAAATCACCATTTTGCAGTGCCTAATAAAATAATGGATCTAAGCAACAATCGTTAATGTCTGCTAAAACCATTAAGTGAAAGTTTAGTGGAGAACTTAATAACAGGGTAGGACTGACATCATCTTGAACACACTGATCAACCTTAACATCATTAAAAGTGGAAGAAGCACACCCTAATCTGATGTATTTGGAATTACACAGCACTACCTGTGATGTATGCTTGACCAAAAGAAACTGAACCTGATACTTAAGCCTGACTAGACCTAACTGCTGGTTTACAGAAAATATGAAGTCCAGAAGAACATCTTAAATGACACCATGATAATAATATCAGCAAAATCCAGAATATAGAAAATTTTAGAGGCTAAATGATCCATTTTCTCCAATAAATAAATGACAATGAAAAGAAGGGTTGGTGGACTGTGATTAAGAGGAATTTAAGATACTTGTTGACTAAGTGTAATATGTGGACTTTGTTTAGATCCTGTTTCAGACGAACCAACCGTTAAAAAAAAAAAAACAAAAAACACTTTTCTTGGGCAATCAGTAAAAATTAAACATGGACTATACAGGACGATATTAAGGAATTGTTCCTAATAATGTTGGACTTAAAGATAGTATTGTGGTTATGTTGCTAGTGTTTTTCCTTAAGCCCTTATCTGAGATGCCTACTAAAATACTTACGGGTAACATGGCAAGAACTGACTCATTGGGAAAGACCCTGATGTTGGGAAAGATTGAGGAGGAGAAGAGGAGAAGTGGGGTTCAGAGGATGAGATGGTTGGATGGCATCACCAACTCAGTGAACATGAGTTTCAGCAAACTCCAGGAAATGGTGAAGGACAGGGAAGCCTGGCATGCTGGAGGAGCCTGACAGGCTACAGTTCATGGGGTCACAAGAGTTGGGCATGACGTAGCAACTAAACCACCAAAATATCAATGCCTACTTCAATTTTGGGGGGGAGTGGACCTGAAGTACTTAAAATTAAATCCCACACATTATGCCACTGGAGAAGGAAATGGCAGCCATCTCCAATATTCTTGCCTGGAGAATCCCAGGGACGAAGGGGCCTGGTGGACTGCCGTCTGTGGGATCGCACAGAGTTGGACACAACTGACGCGACTTAGCAGCAGCAGCAGCATAATGCCATGTTGTTGTTGTTCAGTCACTCAGTCATGTCTGACTTTACGACCCCATGGAAGGGAAACCCACTGATAGATTAAATAAGAAGAAGAAAATTAATATATAATTAATATAAATATAATTATATATCATTATACCAGAGGCTTCCCTGGTAGCTCAGTCAGTAAGGAATCTGCCTGCAATGCATGAGACCCGGGTTCAATCCCTGTGTCAGGAAGATCCCTTGGAGAAGGAATGTTCTATTTGTGGATCTCTAGGGGTAAAATGTTTCTGTTACAACTTAACCATAACATCTTTTTTTGTTTGTTTGTTTGTTTTTTGTGGGTTTTTTTAACATCTTTTTTTTTTAATCCAGTAAGTCATAATATTACTTCATAGAAAGAACATTGTTTAGGTATAGTGCTGTTAACAAGCTTACACATCAAAATACATGGACATTATATGCTCTCTTTTAGACCAAACCACCCTGGTAGAACAAGTAAAAAGAGTCAAAGAAATTGAAGCCATTGAAAGTGATTCTTTTGTTCAGCAAACATTCAGATCAAGTAAAGAAATCAAAAAGGTAAGTTTTCATCCAGGCCTTATGAATAAGCCTTTACATTCCAACTAAAGAGATGCTTTATTAATGGATTTTACTTAAATATAAGTTCTTCTAGTTAGATGAAGTAGGGCAAAAGAGTGTCAGCATGTTATTGAGAGAAAAAATGAATCAGTGAGAATCAGTTTGTTTAAACTGTTAAAAAAAAACCTGTAAAAATGTTTCTGATGGTATTTTTATTTTAAAATTCACCAAGAAGACAAAGTAAAATGTCAACATGACAGTTCTATAGCAGTAATGTGCATTTTGTGAACATACACCATTTTCTTTTCAAATGCATACATCTGCTTTTTGAATTGACATTGCTAGAGAAAAGTTAGAAAAGAACTTTAACAATAAAATTATTGCCCACATAGTAACGTATATCTGTCTACACTCTTTGTCTATATATGGGTATCACTTACTCAGCTCTAATAAAAGGAGCTTTCGTTGGCATTTTATTTCTGTTGAATATTTGATTTATTATTTCAATCATTATCAGGGTTATTTTTTGGAATTTGTATTCCTTTAGGAAGAAAAGGCTATCTACTGTGAAATACATGTATTCTTTAATATCAAACATATAATGAAGATGTGGTATAGTTACTTTTATTCAAAAATATTCTGCATCTGTAGATATGTTAATGACTGTGTGTATGGCATTCTACTGATGAATGTATTGGATCGGCCAAAAAGTTCATTCAGATTCTTTTGTAAGATGGTACGGGAAAACCCAAATGAACTTTTTGGCCAACCCAATATCATAGTTCATTCATTTTGTTTCCTCAGATAAGTAGATATTTAAACAGTTGTAAGTTTGGAGGTATTATATATATGTTTGTGAATATCCATTATTTTCACCAGAGGATAAATTTTTCAAGATGGAGTTATTTGTTAAAGGTTAATATCGTTTATTTTCATACCTATTCCCAAAGTCATTCTCCTAAAATACTGTATCAGTTCAAATTCCACCCCAAAGTATAGGGAGAAGTGTGCCTCTCACACCCTGGTTAACACCTAACATTTTTTTAAGTCAGACTTTTTCATGTTTACTGACCTAATAGGTAAACATTGACCTTCTGTTGTTCCGTTAGCATTTCTTTTATTGTTAGTGAGATGGGTGGCTTTTCAGTTACCATATATATTTTAAAATGATTCATTCTGGAGACATGAATTGAGCATGTGCAAGATGCCGGGATGCACTAGACAACCTTGGTTAGTCCATGCCCCTGCCCTGTTATTTTGCTGATTTCGTTTGAACATTTTGTAGTGTGCCACCACAATCTCTGAAGAAAAAGGAGCTGTGAAATGCACATTCATAAATATAGCTGCCCATTTTATTTAATATCTTACTTGTACATGTTATGGGGTCATTCACTTGTCCTAGTAGAATTGTAATTTATTTTGAAGTTGACTTCAGTAGTATTTGTTTTCTAGAGTTCACCTTGACTTCCCAGTTCTCACTGGACACACTTAAGATAAACTAGCATTTTGTTTCTGTGGAACTATTTATTACTCTATGGTTAAATACTAAGTTTTCTTCTAAATAACTTTTTCCCATATGGTATTAATTATTAATATAATAAATTTATTTGCAGTTCTGTTCCTCTTTTCCAAGATAATAGCAGTTCTTCCAGTAACTAGTAAAATTGACAGTGATTGAGGAAATTGATCCAAACCCTGTTTAATATAGTGGAAAGAGCATGAACTTTGGACTCAAGATCTGACTTTGAACTTAACTTTTACACTTCCTACCATAATTTATGATCTAGAGCAAACCTCAACCTCTTTCTAAGCCTCTGTTTCCAAATTCATAACATTAAGCTAGTAATATCTACTTTTCAGAGTATTGAGGATTAAATATAATGATTATCAAATATCTAACATGTTTATTAATCCATTAAATGTTTATTTCTAAATTATAGACTAGCATCTAAATTATTTGATATCTAAGTATGTTCTACACACTAAGTATGTATAGTATATACAAAACTTGAAAAGTTCTACTGTAGGTATTCAATCTGTCTGAAGTATAAACCTTACTTCATTTATGTTCTTCTGATATTGCCCTCAGTCTCCTTGCTCACAAATCAGAGAACTTACTGATACAGAAATTCTTTAGAATTTCTTAAAAGACTTCTGAAATGAAAAATGTAATAATATCTATATATTTTAATTTCAGGATTTGTAATTTTTCTACCTTGTTATATTCCCAAGAAAAGTTTTAAAATATTATTTCCTTTGGTTATTAATCTTAAGATAACTGATTAAATCCAAGAGAAAAACTGTTCTACCCAAATTTATAACAAACCCTTTGTGTAGTTAAATGGGCTTCCTATGAAAGCAATGTAAAAGAATTTCACCTACCTCTCTCATCAAAGGGACCACCATTATTAATTATTTTAATAATTAGCTTTTATTTGCTTTAGTTTTTAGTGCTGAGTTGGAATTTACTGTTTCAATATGGCTTTTCTTATACTTCCAATTCAGATGCCACAGTTAAGCATTAAGAGGACAAGGATGGAACCCCTAGGGGGTCTCTTCATTTTGTAAGCAACCTTAAGAAATCTGTGTGAGGGCAACCCACCTACTGTCTCAACTATCTCTTAAAAAAAATTTCCCCTTAACAATAATTCATAGAAAGATATAAAATTAGAACAGGCTAGCTCTTGGCTGGATAAGAATGACAGAGAAGCAGTTCAGTTCAGTTCAGTTCAGTCGCTCAGTCTTTGCGACCCCATGAATTGCAACGTGTCAGGCCTCCCTGTCCATCACCATCTCCCGGAGTTCACTCAAACCCACGTCCATCGAGTCGGTGATGCCATCCAGCCATCTCATCCTCTGTCATCCCCTTTTCCTCCTGCCCTCAATCCCTCCCAGCATCAGAGTCTTTTCCAATAGTCAAGTCTTTGCATGAGGTGGCCAAAGTACTGCAGAAGCAGCCTCAAAATATTAATCCAGCACTGCGAGTTGAGCCACTTAGAAATATGTTTAGTTTAAATATTTTACCAATAATTTTATTTATTTCCTCTAAAATTCAAACCAGATTACAATAAATCTTGCATTTAGCAATTAGGAAGCAGTGGTCAAAAACATGAGAGGGAGGGTCAGACGTGGAGCCACATTCTGATTCTGCCATTTGCTGACTGTATCCTTCAACTGTGTAATAGTTTCATTACACCTTGACTCTCTTCTCTTAAAATGGGGATAATACCTGTAGCAGAGGTTTTTAACGGATGAACAAGATATTTACATAAAACAGTTAACCACATGCCTGGCATATATAAATATTCAAGAAATGAAAGCTATTGCCACACCTCGTCTTCCTGCTGCTAATCCACCTTCTCCTCTCACTGAAGACCAAGTGCTGGATGTGTGTGCGACTTCCTTCAGAGCGATTTTAGACACAAAAATTTCCATTTTAGTTCTGCCAGAGATTGTTTTATGTAATTTTTTATGTTCTCTATACCTAAAATTCTCCTTACTTGAGGCTTGGTGATCTACTGTATTACCAAGCAAAGAGTTTTAAAATTACTTTACACAGTAACTTACTGGTTTCATGTATAGACATCAGCTTGAAACCAGTTTGTTTCGACACAGCCATTTGGAAATGTTAAAGCACTAAGCAAATGGTATAAAACAATGTTGTATCCCAGCCCCACTTTTTCATATATATTTAAATAACTAAAATAATAATTACCATTATAATGGCTACCATTATACTAGACATTTAACTTTTATAATTTAACTAGTATCCTAGTAACATTTATAACTGAGGTTCAATAAATTTTATAATGCATGGTTAAATCTAATAAATGATTGAAAGCAGCATCTAAACCAAATTTGTCTAACACCAGAACCCATTTTTTTTCCTACTGATTAAATGTCTCTCATAATTGTAACTCAATGCATATTCCCTGTTAAGTTATTAAAAAAGCATGCTTTGAAGTGACCCTAAAAGGGGAATATGCTAAAAAGCCTCAGAAGATGGCATTTACCTTGGTAAACATACAGTAAGGCTAATAAAATATTAGCTATCCAACCCTGGACTTGTATTAGTTGTCACATATCAAAATCATCAGAAGAGCAGTGATGGGCCAGCAAAGCATAAATTCGCACTGGACTGTAATATAAAACAGTAGGCCAATTTATTAGTTTAGAAAGTGATATCCCTTCCATTTGCTAAAATGTCTGTGTCTGCAATATGAGGTATAGATTCAGGATGTCCAAGAAGATGAATTATTTATCAGGAGATGACTTAGCAAAGGGAGGTAAATTATCTAGAGGACCATTTCATCCAGGTCATGGGGAGATCTTATGGGCTATCCTTTTCTTGAAAATTAAATTATGACCCAAGTTTCAACATCCTTCTCTCCTGGACAATTCTACACATGTTGGTATAAAATTTGTATCTCTAAAGAAGGCTTTTGTATAACCTAATGACCCCTTCCATTGGTAGAGTCTTCAGCTGTATAAATTCCACTAATTCAACTAGGGAGATATTACCAGAAAAGTGGCTATCACCAGTGACGTGCTAGATGGTGTGTCTCCTGCAACACGTTGATTTAACTAGTTTTAACTCTCTACCGTCCTATTCTCTAATGTGAGTAGATAGACAGTCTGACAGTTCCTGATATATCATCAACTTGAGAAACCAAGATGCAACTTGTTTTCAGACTGCTCTCCCAGATAAGCTTATTATAAGTTATTCAGCCCTAACGTCGTGTTTGGCCGATATCCACCAGTGTTCGAAAAGGGTACCTAACTAAGCAGCATGGTCATTTGTTCTTTTACTTATAAAGTACATATTAAAACAAATTGTTCCAAACTGAACCACCAGGTGGCAATGCTACTTAAAGCCAGATGTTTGATCGTGGGCTGGCCGTATTAAGGGTTTTGTAAAAGTCAAATTTTCTCTAAAACAGCTTTCCTCACTTAAAGAAGCAATTAATCATTTTCCTCACACATTTTTAAATTCAGTTCAGTTCAATCAGTCAGCCGTGTCCAACTCTTTGCGACCCCATGAATCGCAGCACGCCAGGCCTCCCTGTCCATCACCGTCTCCCAGAGTTCACTCAAACTCACGTCCATTAAGTCAGTGATGCCATCCAGCCATCTCATCTTCTGTTGTCCCCTTTTCCTCCTTCCCCCAATCCCTCCCAGCATCAGAGTCTTTTCCAATGAGTCAACTCTTCGCATCAAAAGGGCCCAAAGTACTGGAGTTTCAGCTTTAGCATCATTCCTTCCAAAGAACACCCAGGGCTGATCTCCTTTAGAATGAACTGGTTGGATCTCCTCGCAATCCAAGGGACTCTCAAGAGTCTTCTTCAACACCACAGTTCAAAGGCATCAATCCTTCGGTGCTCAGCTTTCTTCACAGTCCAACTCTCATATCCATACATGACCCCTGGAAAACAATAGCCTCGACTAGACGGACCTTTGTTGGCAAAGTAATGTCTCTGCTTTTGAATATGCTGTCTAGGTTGGTCATAACTTTCCTTCCAAGGAGTAAGCGTCTTTTAATGTCATGGCTGCAGTCACCATCTGCAGTGATTTTGGAGCCTAGAAAAATAAAGTCTGACACTGTTTCTACTGTTTCCCCATCTATTTCCCATGAAGTGATGGGACCAAATGCCATATCTTCGTTCTCTGAATGTTGAGCTTTAAGCCAACTTTTTCACTCTCTTCTTTTACTTTCATCAAGAGGCTTTTTAGTTCCTCTTCACTTTCTGCCATAAGGGTGGTATCATCTGCATATCTGAGGTTATTGATATTTCTCCCAGCAATCTTGATTCCAGCTTGTGTTTCTTCCAGTCCAGTGTTTCTCATGATGTACTCTGCATATAAGTTAAATAAGCAGGGTGACAATATACAGCCTTGACGTACTCCTTTTCCTATTCGGAACCAGTCTGTTGTTTCATGTCCAGTTCTAACTGTTGCTTCCTGAACTGCGTATAGGTTTCTCAAGAGGCAGGTCAGGTGGTCTGGTATTCCCATCTCTTTCAGAATTTTCCACAGTTTATTGTGAACCACACAGTCAAAGGGTTTGGCATAGTCAATAAAGCAGAAATAGATGTTTTTGTGGAACTCTCTTGCTTTTTCCATGATCCAGCGGATGTTGGCAATTTGATCTCTGGTTCCTCTGCCTTTTCTAAAACCAGCTTGAATATCTGGGAGTTCACGGTTCATGTATTGCTGAAGCCTAGCTTGGAGAATTTTGAGCATTACTTTACTAGCGTGTGAGATGAGTGCAATTGTTCAGTAGTTTGAGCATTCTTTGGCATTGCCTTTCTTTGGGATTGGAATGAAAACTGACCTTTTCCAGTCCTGTGGCCATTGCTGAGTTTTCCAAATTTGCTGGCATATTGAGTGCAGCACTTTCACAGCATCATCTTTCAGGATTTGAAATAGCTCAACTGGAATTCCATCACCTCCACTAGCTTTGTTTGTAGTAATGCTTCCTAAGGCCCACTTGACTTCACCATCCAGGATGTTTGGCTCTAGATGAGTGATCACACCATCGTGATTATCTGGGTCGTGAAGATCTTTTTTGTGCAGTTCTTCTGTGTATTCTTGCCACCTCTTCTTAATGTCTTCTGCTTCTGTTAGGTCCATACCATTTCTGCCCTTTATCGAGCCCATCTTTGCATGAAATGTTCCCTTGGTATCTCTAATTTTCTTGAAGAGATCTCTAGTCTTTCCCATCCTGTTGTTTTCCTCTATTTCTTTGCATTGATCTCTGAAGAAAGCTTTCTTATCTCTTCTTGCTATTCTTTGGAACTCTGCATTCAGATGCTTAAATCTTTCCTTTTCTCCTTTGCTTTTTGCTTCTCTTCTTTTCACAGCTATTTGTAAGGCCTCCCCAGACAGCCATTTTGCTTTTTTGCATTTCTTTTCCATGGGGATGGTCTTGATCCCTGTCTCCTGTATAATGTCACAAACCTCCGTCCATAGTTCATCAGGCACTCTATCTATCAGATCTAGTCCCTTAAATCTATTTCTCACTTCCACTGGGATTTGATTTAGGTCATACCTCAATGGTCTAGTGTTTTTCCCCACTTTCTTCAATTTAAGTCTGAATTTGGCAATAAGGAGCTTATGATCTGAGCCACAGTCAGCTCCTGGTCTTGTTTTTGCTGACTGTATAGAGCTTCTCCATCTTTGGCTGCAAAGAATATCAGTCTTATTTCGGTGTTGACCATCTGGTGATGTCCATGTGTAGAGTCTTCTCATGTTGTTGGAAGAGGGTGTTTGCTAAGTGGTTATTTTTAAATTAACCATTATTAAATAATAAATTTTATGTTCTGATCCTAACCATTGAGAACTTTATGTTTTCTTTATATACCTTATATGTATAAAAGCTATTTTCGAATAAAACTGATGTACTGTGTAGGTAAAAACAAAATCAGATTACTTGATTTTTGTAATAGAATGTTATCTCTGCCACCTGAATATGTGCAGTCTGCATCTTTGGCAACTAGAATAACAACACTTCACAATTTCTTAAGGTTGTTCAATATGGACAGGTAGTCTCCTAGCTGAGCCCTGTCATAGCCTGGCCTAGTTACACAGAGCAGTATGCCCACTTCAGTATTTTTGCCTGGAGAATTCCACGGACAGGGGAGCCTGGCGGTCTACAGCCCGTGGGATCACACAGTCAGACATGACTGAAATGATTTGGCACACATGTAATACTCTTTTCCCTGTGTGGCAACACATAATTTTAAAAAATTGTGTCTTGGACCTCACTGGGCTGGGATACTTCCCCACATCCCTCTGGGTGGAACATGGGGTTTTACTGTTACATGTCTTCAGTTTTATAAAAAGTCAGTGTAGTATCACTTAGGGCTATGAGTCTTCTATGACCAGTATTTTGGAGATGTAGTAATGTTTGAGGTCTGGGAAAAAAATATATTGGTTGCAAAATAAAAGAAGAAAACTTCCAAATCAAATTTACTGAATATTTCTTTAAACATCTCTATTGTAACTTGTTGCAATTTGTGTTTATATATATATATTTTGGTATTTTTTTGTTAGAGATCTGTCACCCCTTCAGCAAAAAGTCATCTTCAGTTTGGACAGGGAACATGTCTTCTTATTCTCCCTGGTGTACCCAGTGCTAAGCAGTTAGTAGTGCTTAGTAAGTACTGGTTAAATAGACGAATCTCCAATTCTGAGATAAATCATTCTAATAGCTAATTCATGCATATTTCATTTTCCCCAGTGGCATCTGTTTTACACTTCATTCAGAGAAGTGGATGTTCAGAAGTAGGAAAGTCAACAAAACATGGAAATTGAAAAGCTATAGGTTTAGAACAATGGGTGCAGAAAAAAAATAAGGCTAGTCAATCATCTAGAGTTTTTTAATTTTAACTTTTAATTCCAGCTTCTCATCTAGTTTATCTCATCATTCATTTCATATTATCCCTGCAGCCCTGCTGTGAATTAGGCACTTCCCTGACCTTCTCCTCCCTCAGGGAAGGAGATGTTAAAATTAACCTGAGTAGTACTATATTCTTGGTTCTTTCCAAGCAGGCACAATGATTTATTAGTCTTTTGTCCCTGGTACCAAGCACAGTACCTGGCCTATGGTATTTTGTACAGTGGAATAGGATTCAACCACAAACAGGAATGAAATACTGATATACATGTTAAATGAAAGAAGCCAGTCACACACACACACACAAAAAACACATATTGTATGATTCTTTTTATATAAAATGTACAGAATAGACAAATCCATAAAGACGGAAAGTAAATGAGTGGTTGCCTAGGAATGTCAGTGTTGGGGAGAAATGGGGAGCAGTGACTGCTAGTGGATATGTGTTTTTTTAGGAGGGTTATACAAATGTTCTAAAGTTGTTTGGAGTGATAGTTTCAGAACTCTGCTGATATAATAAAAGCAATATGAATTGTGATATGGAATTAAATTTCAGTAAGGCAGTTATTTAAGAAATAGTAATAAAAATCTTTAGATTTGCTTTTTATACCTAAAGAGACCAGCTCAATGGAGATTTGTTGCCTACTTGTTTTGATTAATAGAATTTACATCTGTGTAATGTATATACTTTTTCAATAGTATAGACTCATAAGTACAAATTTCTTAAGAAAAATATGTTGATTGTAAGAATAACATTTTCACAATTTTTTTGTATTTGTTTGCTTGTTTGAGGAATAGTCTGTTATTCAGTATCCTAGGGCCATGTTGCGGTTAGTATCATCTCAAAGGAAGCCAGTTGAGCAATTATTATTCAAAATCGAAAGTGCTTTATGTTTCAGTCAGTGGAAGCTAGTGAAGTGAAGAATGCAGCAGCCACATCAGGACCAGCATCAGTGGTGTCTGATCCACCGAGTACTGAGAAGGAAATAGACCCAAGCAGCATCCCTACTGCTATCAAGTACCAAGATGACAATTCTCTGGCTCATCCAAATGTAAGACCCTTAAGCCTTAAGAATGTCAGCTTAAGTCTAGTTCACTGAAGTTAATTCAGACTGCTGTTCTTTTGGGCTGGTGACAAAAATACCATTGAAGGAAATGGATTCATATGTTCGTATTTGCCAAAAATAAGACAGCTCACCCCCAGCCCTTAGAGCTGTTACCAGTATTTGAATCTGGTTTGAGCCATCCTGTGTTACCTGATTTCTAGAAGATTCTTTATGTGGTTAAGAAAAACAGACAAAAAAGAAGAGTTTTGTTTCGTTTTTTCATCTGGCACTAAAAGATCTAATTCTGGCTCTGCTCCTGTTGGCTTATTGACTGTGGGCATGTCATTAATGTCATATTGTGCTGTCTTCTATGAATTAGGGTCATACCACTCTGTCTCTCAGAAAGTTTGTAGGAAATAAACTTTACAACATGAAATGTAAAATTGCTAATAATTTTTATATTAGCCCTTTTACTCAACTTTCCAAAGGTTATTCCAAATAGATGATCTTCAATTAAGAAGTCATCAAGAGTTAAGTAGTATCTAAATCTTGTGCTAAAGGATGTATTCTATAAAGATGATTTGTAAGATCAAATCCAAGTTGTTTGGCAAACAATGATATTTTTCTTTTTTTTTTTCATTTCAGTTATTTATTGAGAAAGCTGATGCTGAGGAAAAATGGTTCAAGAGATTAATCGCTCTCCGACAAGAAAGGCTAATGGGCAGTCCTGTGGCCTAAAGTAATATTCATGTGGTTGAATTAACAGTAACATTGGAAATTTAGGTTTTTAAATCCTAGTATTAACTTTTTACTCTTAAAAATAATTTAGCTGATTATATAAAAAGGATAATCTCATTTCATTCTTTTCTCATGTAGGCTCTACTAGTTGTTGATTTGAACTTAATCAAACATTGTGAATATTGAAACTAGTATAAAGTTTAAGAATGCATGAAAATGTCATACTGTTAATAAAGCTAATCCTAAAAGTATTAGTATTAAAATAAATGGTATACAGTAGTGTTTCTGAGTACAATTTGAAAAATATCAAGTTGCTGTTTAAAGACACAATTTTGATTGGTCATGAATATAAAAGAATCAAAATATATGCTGTGTGAGTGTGAGATTTCATCTTCCATGTATTTTAAAACCATTTGAAATGTTTTATTTCACCTTACTACAAAATTTTAAGCACAATAACAAGCACTGTAAACAATCTAAGCAGAATGAGCCGTGCTAATCTTAGAGGAATAACACATTTAGTGAAAAATGTACTTGAAAATTAAATAAATTGATGGTTTGTTTGAATTGAGATCAGCTTTTAATAGGTGCTTCTTTGGAACATGTTAGCAGTTCTCAGCTCCTTCTTTTGAAAATTACACATTCACACTAGACCTAACCAGTTGGCCAGATATTCATGATGGAGAATCATTTCTGACAAAACTGCTAAGAGCTCTCACTTCAGCCTTGCTTAACCAACTGCTATATACTGCAGAAGAATCCAGCTAATTGTAATTTTGATAAGGCTATCTGTCATTGTAGAATGCCTTTCTCTGGTGGCTGAATGAAAATCAGCTATGCATTCCATACTGAACATGCCAGAGATAAAGGCTTTTAGGCCTGTCTTACAAACTAGTTTTCAACAGCTGACATGAATATTTCCCTTTTCTATTCTGCTCAGTTTTGTATCTGTGAAGACTGTATCTCAGAACAGAAGCTAAGCATGAAAAGTTCTTGGGCTCAGATTGATGCCATCTTTTTATATTTCTGAAACTGCTAAAATTGTAATCCCTGTTAAAAATGAAAACTCTAAGTAACTTAAAATCAATTGCAAAAGGATTGGAAACAGACTGATGACAAAATACTTGCTTTCTATACAAACATGTTTCCATTTTCTCAATATACACTAGTGGATATTTTTCCTTAGTTGTAAGTAAAGTGCCCAGTATGAGCTCAGGTTTGTGTGATTTTTAACATATACAAATTTTAAGTGACTTTAAAGAGGGACCACAGTTACTGAATAATTTTATATTTCATTATTACATAAATAGTAACAGAACTATCACCCTTTGGGGAAGTATATTTTAGTGGTCTGGGCAAGAATACGGTTTGTCATTTGGGCCACTAATGATTCTACAGAGAAGGCGGACTAGGCATTTTTTCTCAGAATGCCTGATGTTCCTCATATATAAAATAGTGAAAATACTATGATCCGCTTTAATTATACTTAACATCAGAGTTCCTCTTTGGCAAGTGGTCTGAATACAGAGCTTTGAACTGCAATAGATTTATATTTTAAAGCTAAATTTTTCATGAGATAGAGAATCAAGTTATTTTTTTATTTGACTAAGCTTTAGTCCCTGCAGGAACTCAATGACTATTCCCCTTCTTCCTGATTTCCAATGTGATTTATTTTAATGTATTATTAACTTTGTTTACCTGAATTCCTGTTGAAGACTACAGTGTTACCACATAAGTGAAATCAAATTTAATGAAAAAGACTTCATAGACCACTATCAGATATATCACCAAATTCAAGGTAGGCGATCCATGCAGGCCTTCTTTAATATCCTAATAATGAATCTATAAAACAGAACAATTCCTTTCATATCAGTTGATTACTGGCAACAATTTCGACTTACATAAGATCTCAAAGTACTTTTTGAAACATTGACTTTATACAAAATGATGAGAACTGTATATACAAGTTTTCATTTCTGAACAAGTGAGTTCTCAGCGAAAATGGAAGAAGAACATTTTTTTCTCTGGCCCTCCCTAGTTAGGAGGAAGCAAATACCCAAGGATATGAGAAGAGAGCACTTTGAGTCATTCACCTACTTCTCTTCAGCATCCCAGCAGGTGAAATGAAGATACTGATAGCAGACCTGCCTACTTTGATTTTTCAGTAAAGTAACACAAAAGAAAGCCCTTGATAGAAGAAGTGTGCTATTTATGCCAAGGGAGCATTTTGTCATGGTGGCCCATCTTAATGAAATATGGAACAAATGTTGCATGTGTAATTATTTGGGAAGCTACACTCCAGCTTCAGTGTACTCCTTGTGTCTATGCTTGAACTGCCATGGCCAGTAGACCCCAGCTTTGTCCCTGGATTTCCCTGATCTCCCTTCCTGCCAAGACCACAAGAAGCACCAAATGCTCTGCAGTTAGTAACCTACTATCTGCTTACTCGAGGAATCTCAGGTCTTCTTCAGTCAGATTTACCCACTTACTCATTAACATTTTTCTAACTACCTAGTTTTTGCTGAACAGAGTAAGGGTGATTGGGTATACGTGGTGAATCCAACGGGGATCCTGCCTTCAGGAGGTTTAGTTATGAAGCCTAAACATATGTATGACATAAAAGATATAATACTTAGTGACAGGGAGAGGACATGGTTGCAAAGAAGAAAGTTGGACAATTAAAGAAGTTAATGTAAGTTAGAAAATGAAGGAAGACTTCATGGGTGAGATCACAGCTAAATGGAGACTTGAAGTATGAAAAGCCCCTGAAGCCACAGGATCTCTCAGCCATCCACTTCCATCTTCCTGATAGCTGCTTAAGGAGGCTAGAAACTGTTGCACTTCCCACCCTGGGAAGAGTCCCTCATGTAAAAGACCCAAATGGCCTTTCCCTCTCCATCTTATTAAAAATCGTGGCAAAGTCTTAGGTTCCTGGTTACCCTCTAGCTTTCTCTGATCGTTGCTTCCTTTTGGTGGAGAATCAGAGGAGTAAGCCAATTTGGCCACTGTCTTCTATCACCACCATGCTTGAGTGAAACATGCAATGTTAGCTGATAGAGACTTTCAATACTTCTGAGAATGAATTGCATCTGCTGATAAGGCTTGCACAACCATGGGGACCGCTGTACATTCCCTAATCCTGTTTGATTTTCCAGCATGTATTGTTATAGAAGACATTGTTTTGGAGTGAAATGATACAATCCATTTGCATATGGTTAAAGCCCTTGCCAAACTTCCCTTTGGTTTGGATATCAAGTGAAAATCTGTAAGTGAGCAGCTAATATAGTAACAAAAGCTAGAAATGAAACGAGACACTGGACATTTTTGGTTACTAAACTATGGATGAATTGATCTGGAATTCTTATACCCATGTTACTCCTTCCTTCCCCCTGCCTCACCACCCCAAAATTCTTTGTAAGTGTGACAAAAGAGGTTTTGAACCGTCTCTTGGCCATTACTCAATAGATCAGCACTTGGATTATTTAGAAATGTTTTAAATGTCATTCTTTAAATGTAACCCTACTTATTACTCTTTGGAACTTCCTTATGGAATAATGGAAAAGCAGGTCATCTTGATAAGAAGACATCTGAGTCTTTACAGAACAGAAATAAAAAATGGAGGTAAGAAAACTGTGAATTCTCTACTCATCTTCACTTTTATCATAGAGATGGATGTTGATCAGTATTCTATTTGGTGGAGTTTTGTTCCAAATCAAAGAAAATGCTCTGTCATGTATTTCCAAGTTATTTTTGCTATCATTGATCCTATGATCAAGAATCTAACCCTTGCCTGACACAAAGAAGGCTCTCAATAAATATTTTTTCAATGAAGGGAAAATGAATTTGCCCATCTGAAATGAGCAGTCTGTTTAACAATATGGCTATTTATATTACTCAGGCTATTTGGAGCCAAAAGTAAATCAGTATCCAGGTATATACACAAAAGAATTGAAAGAAGAGTCTTGAAGAGGTATTTGTACACCCATGGTCATAGCAGCATTATTCATAATAGCCAAAATATGGAAGCAACCCAAGTATCCAGGGATGGATGAAGTAAAATGTAGTATATATGAATGTTTATATATACAATGGAATATTCCTTAACCTTAAAGGAGAAGAATAATATCTGTTGGCCTTTGAATGGACTAACTCCCGCTGGGGCCAGATGCAACAGTACACCTGGACAGTGTTGCCCTAAGGGTTTAGGGACAGCCCACACTTGTTTGCCCAGGCCCTGGGAAAGGAACTAAGGGAAATACACCTGAAAGAAGAGGCTATTCTACAGCATTTAGACATGTGAATATGTAGCCCCTCCATGGAGGCCTCAGATCAGAACACCATTGAAATTCTTAATTTCCTTGGGACCCAGGGTTATTGGGTCTCCCAGAAAAAGGCACAAAATCTCAAAGCAACAAGTTAAATACATGGGACACATTATAAATCCTGGAAGTAGACAACTATGTCCAGATAAAAAATGAGCTATGTTAGGCCTGGGCACTCCAAAAACAAAAAGATATCTCTGTACCTTGGGCTTCCAAGTGGCACTAGTGGTAAAGAACCCTCCTGCCAATACAGGAGACATAAGAGATGCGAGTTCAATCCCTGGTTCCAGGAGATCCCCTGGAGGAGGGCACGGCAACCCATTCCACTATTCTCGCCTGGAGAATCCCATGGGCAGAGGAGCCTGGCAGGCTGCAGTGCATAGGGTCGCAAAGAGTCAGATATGACTGAAGTGACTTAGCACTTAGCGTAAGAGGAAGAAAAGTGTGCAATCTGCTACAACATTGATGAACCTTGAACACATTATGCTAAGAGAAATAATCCAATCACAAAAAGACAAATACTATATGATTCTACTTATATGAGTAATTAAAGTCATAAAAGCAGAAAGTATAATGGTGGTTACCAGGGCCTAGCAGGGAGGGGAGATGGGGCTATTCTTTAATGGGAATAATTTCAGTTTTATAACATGAAAAGGGTTACAGGCATAGATGGATGCACAACAGTGTGAATATGTTTCATAACACTGAACTGTACACTTAAAAATGGGTAAGAGACATGCTTGGAGCTGGTGCATGGGGATGACCCAGAGAGGTGTTATGGGGAGGAAGGTGGGAGGGGGGTTCATGTTTGGGAACGCATGTAAGAATTAAAGATTTTAAAATTTAAAAAAAATAAAAAATTAAAAATTAAAAAAAAAATGGGTAAGAGAGTAATTGTGTGTACTTTTACAACACCAAGAAAAAACTATTTAAATAATTAAATTTAAAAAGACACAAATTTTGTTGCCAAATGAGTTTGGTTTCTGTGATTTGTATCTCCGCATGTCTCTGAACTGAGCAAGGCCTTTGGATACCATGAGGAAATACAGAGTACACAGGGCCTTCTCTGTTGCAGTAGTGATGAGCAACAGTGGGGCCAGAGTTTAAGCCAGGATCTCATAGTCTTCACTTGCCCAGACTTTCTTTCTGGTCCAATTTTTAAATTATAGAAATAATATTTTAAGTGCTACAGATGTGGTCATTCAGGGTCCACACATGGATGCTGTGACTGCTCTCCTCGCAAATGATAGGTCCCTTTCAAGAAGTAGACTCTACCAGCATAGTAAGACAACACTTTAAACTCAACAATGTACCATTTTATTTTTAGGTCTTGAACGGCAAAATGATCCTGCAGCAGTGCTAAGAGAGAATGATGAACTGAGTTGACCCTTTCTTCTTCACATCTTGTAACATAGTACTAAGGCTTAAATCCCAGTGTTAGAAAACCTAGTATAGTACATGCTCCCTTCATAATCTTTTAAATAATTAACTGCCAAAATCCCACGTCTTGAATAAAATCCATAGCTATGGTTTATCTACCTGTGCCTGTTCTATGAAAATATCATAAGCTTAAAATGGAACTGAAAACAAATAATTGAGAAGTAAACAAATATTTTCAACATACCAGTACAATGGATTGAATTACTATATTAAAGAACAGGTAGATTTTTTAGCTGGATTATTTAGCCCCATTGTAGCTTTTTTCTTTCCTCTTTCTGCTGCAGCAAATCTAGATAACTCACTCATTAATAGTTTGAAAAAATACTTTTTTGATAATGCTGTATATTTGAATTGGCTGCAGTTACCACATGCAGTGGAAATGAGAAGTCATCCAAGGTTATAATCTTAAGTAAATATACTTTCTCCATGTTCACGGTAGATCATTAAAAACATTTTGTTAAACTACCATAAAGCATAATTAGCAGCCCAGTCCCTGTGTTATATAATAGCTGTTCCATCTAAAATACTTGAACTTTCAGGAAGTAAACCATTTTCACAGGAACATTTGTTCTCCCACAAGCACACTTGTGTTTCCAAGGTCATGTGAGCCGTTTTCAACAAAGGTGCTCAGAGGCTTTTAACTCAAACCCTGGTGGCTCAGAGGGTAAAACGTCTGCCTGCAATGTGGGAGACCCGGGTTTGATCCCTGGGTTGGGAAGATCCCCTGGAGAAAGAAATGGCAACCCACTCCAGTACTCTTGCCTGGAGAATCCCATGGACAGAGAAGCCTGGTAGACTACAGTCCATGGGATCCCAAAGAGTGGGACAAGACTGAGCAACTTCACTTTCACTTTCACTTTCTTTATGATTAACTTGATAAGAGAAGGTGACAAATGATTGGTAAATAGGTTAGTATTTGACACGGTCTAGAAATTCCCAGAGACTCAGTTTCTGTTTGGGTTTCTTGAAGTTCCACTTTCTAAGTATGTTTATCTTGCCATAATAGTGTAATATAATTCCCAAAAGACATTGTTCAGTTAATTTCTAAATCCCTTTGAAAGGCATTTACACAGACTTTCAGAGAACTTTGAAAGGGTTACAAAACTTTCAAAGAATTATCTTATTTTTTGAGAAACCCATTTTAGAATTTATCACAATACATGATAAAGATCTCTGTTCTTTTACTATCAAAGACAGCATAGATTTGAAATGTATTTTTACTTTGGGAATTTAAAATATACTGTTTAAATGTCAATGGGAGATTTGAATATTGGATTTTTTTTTTTAAGATTTTTTTAGATGTGGATCATTTTCAGAATCTGTTGAATTTGATACAATGTTGCTTTTGTTTTAAGTTTTGGGTGGTGTTTTTTGTTTTCGTTTGTTTTTTTTTTTTTAGCCAGGAGCATGTGTGATCTCATCTCCCCAACCTCTCCCTGGCCAGGGATTGAACTCACACCTCCTGCATTGGAAGTCAAAGTCTTAACCACTTGACTATCAGGGAAATTCTGAATGTTGGATTCTAGTTCAGATGTGGAATTTGTAAATTAAATATGAACAGCCACCATTTTACTAAACTAATTCTCTTTCTGCTAAGTATGTCAAAATATGTTCTCAATATTCATTTATATATTTTTCTATAAATTATATAATTTATAATTTACACCAAATTTAAATTTAAATTATTAAATGTGATCATTTGCTAGTAAAAGAATACATAAAATGAGATTTATATCAAGAATTAAGCTTTTTGTTAAGTGATATCTTCCACACTTTTGTGATTTGGATTTTTTTTCATTGAAAAATACCAACAAAACACAAAAGGAAAGTCATCCATAGGGAACCAGTTTTTGAATGTAAATATACCTATCCCTCTTGGTCAGCTGCATTGTCTCTCCCTACCTAGTGACCATTTTTTTTCTCTCTTTTCAAAAAATTTTTAAATTTATTTTTAATTAGAGGATAATTGCTTTGCAATATTGTGTTGGTTTCTGCCATGTATCAACATGAATCAGCCATAGGTATATGTATGCCCCCACCCTCTTGAATGTCGCTCCCACCTCCCACCCCATCCCACCCCTCTAGGTTGTCACAGAACACCTGGTGACCATTCAGTTCAGTTCAGTTACTCAGTCGTGTCCGACTCTTTGCGACCCCATGAATCGCAGCACGCCAGGCCTCCCTGTCCATCACCATCTCCCAGAGTTCACTCAGACTCACGTCCATCAAGTCCATGATGCCATCCAGCCATCTCATCCTCTGTCGTCCCCTTCTCCTCCTGTCCCCAATCCCTCCCAGCATCAGAGTCTTTTCCAATGAGTCAACTCTTCACATGAGGTGGCCAAAGTACTGGAATTTCAGCTTTAGCATCATTCCTTCCAAAGAAATCCCAGGGTTGATCTCCTTCAGAATGGACTGGTTGGATCTCCTTGCAGTCCAAGGGACTCTCAAGAGTCTTCTCCAACACCACACTTCAAAAGCATCAATTCCTCGGTGCTCAGCCTTCTTCACAGTCCAACTCTCACATCCATACGTGACCGCTGGAAAAGCCATAGCCTTGACTAGACGGACCTTAGTCGGCAAAGTAATGTCTCTGCTTTTGAATATGCTATCTAGGTTGATCATAACTTTTCTTCCAAGGAGTAAGCGTCTTTTAATTTCATGGCTGCAGTCACCATCTGCAGTGATTCTGGAGCCCAAGAAAATAAAGTCTGACACTGTTTCCACTGTTTCTCCATCTATTTCCCATGAAGTGATGGGACCAGATGCCATGATCGTTGTCTGAATGTTGAGCTTTAGGCCAACTTTTTCACTCTCCTCTGTCACTTTCCTCAAGAGGCTTTTTAGTTCCTCTTCACTTTCTGTCATAAGGGTGGTGTCATCTGCATATCTGAGGTTATTGATATTTCTCCCAGCAATCTTGATTCCAGCTTGTGTTTCTTCCAGTCCAGCGTTTCTCATGATGTACTCTGCATATAAGTTAAATAAGCAGGGTGACAATATACAGCCTTGATGTACTCCTTTTCCTATTTGGAACCAGTCTGTTTTTCCATGTCCAGTTCTAACTGTTGCTTCCTGACCTGAATACAGATTTCTCAAGAGGCAGGTCAGGTGTTCTGGTATTCCCATCTCTTGAAGAATTTTCCACAGTTTATTGTGATCCACACAGTCAAGACTGGGAGAAAAAGTCCTCCCAGCCTAGCCCTGTACTTGAACAAATGCATTTCTGTTGAGATATTGACACATGGGCTCTCTTTTTGGACCAGGAAAACAGATTTGTCTGCAATTAATTTTTTTTTCCATGATCATATGCTTTAGATAACTTTCCAGAGCAATCCACCTACACCTCATTCTTTTTAACAGTTGCATAGATTCCTAAAAGTGTAATTGCTGAGCCATAAACCAGTAAATAACACTAAGTAAACTTTCAAATTGGACAATTTCATGCAAATCATCATCTCAATCTGTTCTTTGAATCATTTAAGAATTAAAAAGTCAGTTTATAGTAAGGGGACATTGTATATAGCTCGTTCTCTCCATCACTTATTCAGATTCATTCTTCACTCTTTTTTTTTTTTTTTTCTCTGCAGTGTCCCAGGAAGCTGGCCTTTATAGACTGAATCACCCAGTTTTCCTTGCCCTCTGGCTTCTGATTTGGGTTCAAGCAATAGCAGGCTCTAACAGGAAATCACAGGAAGGAAGAGAGAATTGGGTCTCCATACCCTGCTGTTTCTGCTGTAGCTGCTCTCCTAAGGCCACAACTCCTGCAGAATAGCCCCTCTCTCAAAGGTACAGCTGTCACCTTGTTACAGGTACAGCTTCCTCCCTCCCCTTGTGACCTGGAGACTGGTGTCAGTCCCTGATTGGCTCCTTTAACCCTTTTCACATCTCTGTATATAATGCCTTCATTAAACTCTTTAGAGTATGTCATTTGTTTCATGCTGGGACCAAAACTGATAAAATTATTTTCAGGGGCAGCGCATCGATTAGGATTAATTAAGTATACCATTTAATTTTGCCTTCATACACAATGACAACAGTTAACAACAAATAGTGGCTTAAGTAGAAAAAAAAAAACATTTATTTATCTCTCAAGGGAGAGACATTGGAAGGTGGGTATGGTGGCTTCATATGGCAAGAACCCAGGCTCTTGTTCTAACATCCTCCTCTCTGTTGGTGGCTTCTACAGTGTGGTTCAGTACAGCTCTAGCCATCATATTCACATCCCACTGCCCACATTCCAGGCAGTGTGAAAGATATACTTACTCCCTTTCTTTTAAGAAGACTCAGAAGTTGAAAATAAAGTAAACTTGGAAGCTTATACTTCATCCAGTAGAACTTAGCCGACAACTCCCCTGTCACAAGAGAGGTTAAGAAATCTCCTTTAACAATATAGAAAATCCTAAAGAAATTCAGCTACATAGCACATCTACACACTCAAATTTCTGCTTATTCAGAAAATAGTTCCAGCAAATGCTGCTGACTGGCATACTTTTTTTTTTTTTTTTTGTAATTGAAGGATAATTGCTTTACAATATTGTGTTGATTTCTGCCATTCAACAACATGAATCCACCATAAACATACATATGTCCCCTCCCTCTTGAACCTTCCTCCCTCCTTCCATCCTACCCCACCCCTCTAGGTTGTCACAGAGCGCAGGATTGAGCTCCCTGCATCATACAGCAAATTCCCACTCGTTACCTGTTTTATATAGGGTAATGTATGTATTTCAATGCTGCTCTCTCACTTCATCCCACCCTCCCCTCCCCCTACTGTGTCCACAAGTCTTTCTCTGAGTCTCTACTGCTGCCCTGCAAAAGATTCATCAGTACCATTTTTCTAGGTTCCATCTATATGTATTAATATATGATATTTGTTTTTCTCTTTCTGACTTAACTTCACTCTGTATAACATGCTCTAGGTGGATGAACCTAGGGCATTCTCCTTTTTCCAGCTCTCCAAAAGCTACTCAACAAGCAATCTTTTCATGAAGATACATTAAGCTGTGACAGTGGTAGCTTTATGTGCAAACACTTCAAACACGAAGTGAGTGGCATCTCAACTCTGAGATTCCTAATCACCATTGCTCCTCAGCTCTCTATTCCAGACCACCACTAGTCACTGAAGAGTGGTTCTCTGAGCCCGAATGTATCTGATTTAGAGAGGTCTGGCATGAACGTTTCAGCCTGACTATGTCAAAATGGTATGATTATCTTGAGGTGAGGCCTCAGGGAAAAAGAGGCACCAAATCATCAATTTAACCCTTGGTCGTAATCACCTCCTTTCCCAGTCAGGAAGTTTCCATGTCTATTCAACTTTTTCTCCTTTAAAGGAAAAAAAAGAAACTTTCATTCATCTTAGGTTGTAAGCACTTGGAAAATGCTCAATTCAATTCTAATTCTGCACTTATCAGCCAACCTTTTCTTAATGATTTCTATCTACCCCAGCAGGGTCTTCCTGTCAACAAATATTTTAATTTACTAAAAACTGAATTAACCAGGTGTGTGATCTCAGGTGAGTGAAACAATAAATTTGGATTTTTTTCAGCTCCAGCCCCTGAAAAGCCAAGCAAAACCATCTAAGATAAACGAGAAGCATAGTCTGGCTCTCTCGGTCTTAGAAGAAAAGGTTGAGAAGGGGACTCCCAGTGCTTCAGCTCTTCCCAGGTCACTGTATTAAGGCCGTAGATCAGCTAGAAATTAGGATCAGAAATCCCAAAGGAATAGTGATGCATTTACCTGGAGCATGCCCTTGCTTATATGTCTGGGAACCGAGTTAGCTGGCAGGAAGGGGCAGAGTGATAGATGAGAACCTTAACTCCAACACATCAGTGACAGGTGACAATATGTAATAGAATATTTGTTACCTACTGTGATGGCTTTAAAGCATGTCTTCAAATTCTTTGACACCTCTCATTGAGGGGTGGGGGTCTATATCCCCTTTCTTGAATCTGGGTCAATCCTAGTGACTTGCTTTTAACCAACAGAATGTATCAGAAGTGACACAGCCTAACTTGCAAGACTAATTCACAAAAAGCTTATGCCTAATTCACGTGGAGTACTCACCTCAGAGCCCTGAGCTGCCGTACAAGATGACCAATGACTCAGGGGTGGCCATGTCCCAAGAAAGCCCAGGCCGTAGGGAGGGTCTACATTGTCGGTGTTCTGGTGTTCAGTTCCAGCTGAAGTTCCGGCCAACAACCAGCATGTGAGTGTAGACTCCTCCAGCCACAGTCCCCTCTAGCTGAGGTTCTACAGACAAGCCATCTTCACTTCCCAGTCTATACTCCTTACCCACAGCATCTATGAGCATAATAAAGTGTCACCCCATACCACAAGGTTTTGGGGTGGTTTGTTACACAGCTAGAGTAACCAGAACACCAACCCTACAGAGTCACTGAAAACTTGGTTAAACCATACACTGGACAAACACATGTTTATGTGGAGGTCTGCTGAAAGCTGGGTGATTGCCCCTTATAGCAGAGAAGCTGTGTGGTGTATGAACATGAGCTATAGAGTTAAACCTCCTGTCTCCTAAGCATTTATTCCATATCTAATATACAAATAATAATTCCTATTTTGCAGAGTCCGTATGTGGTTTAGAGTTGTGTTTACGACACTCGGCACAGTGCCTAGCAAAGAACTAGAATCAATTAAATAGTTAAAAAATAGCAGTGCCCTATTTTCTGATTTTATATTCCTTATCATTTCACTTAGATTGAATCTTTATGCTCTTGTGAGTGATCTGATTTTATAAAGTTGACTCATCATATACAGCTCAGTTGGACAGACAAATCTAATAGTATTTGGGTTAAATGGTAAATATAATTAGAAAATGAGAGTGCTACATAAAAACAAATACTGGGTTATTTGTTCTAGCTAAATACTAGCACCTTTAGCTAGAAATAGCATGTCCTACAAGCTGACTGCCATAAGACTGAATAAGCAATAATCATCAAAATGACTGAGAATTAAGAAAGAAAATTAATTCCCAAAGGTAATCACTATAGATCTCATTAGCTCAAGAATAACCTACCTTAGGACTTTAATTAAAAATAATATTTATCCCAGATAAATGAGTGCTGGCAGGTTTCTGCAGGATCCATAATCTTGGTTATGCTAAATCTTATATTAAGGCAGACATCATTAATCTCATTTGCGATGCCCTCCAGTCTGACAGCTCTTATAGCACTGGGGCTATTTCTTACAGTAGCCTTTTTATCTTCACAAAAGAGTTATAACTCATGCAGATACCTAGTGTAAAAAGGTCTAGGCAATTAGAGATATCACTCTGAGATCTACACTGGCATTTTATCATGTCAGAAGGCTTCTCATAATGAGTTTGTTCTTAAATGCAGGCCAATATCTCAACACTACCATCAAATTAATGGTGGTTATGTTATTATTTTATTTATTTATCCCTATCATTCTTTGTTCCAGAGAAGCGTCAAGTATTTTGTAATTCAAAGTATATGACCAGATAAAAGAGAAATTGTAACAAGTCAGTGAAGGAACTAGGGCCAAGAAGAGAATGAAAGTAGAGACAGCAGGAAGTTAGAAGGAATGAGGTTAATATTGTAAATGCATGCTGTAAAGTTCTGCAGAATTACACACCTGCAAACTTGTCAGCTGATTGTTGGCATATATTCCCAATCTTGGGCTCCTCCTGTGGCTCAGCGGTAAAGAATCCACCTGCAATGCAAGAGCCGCAGAAGACAAGTTTAATCCCTGGGTTGGGAAGATCCCCTGGAGGAGAAAATGGCAACCCACTCCAGAATTCTTGTCTAGAGAATCCCATGGACAAGAGCCTGGTGGGCTGCAATCCATGGGGTCACAAACAGTCAGACACAACTAAAGCGACTTGGCATTCGCAGTCTTATGTAGTTAATCCTGAGAATTTTTCTCTCCACCTATTCTGATTATTTTTGTACTGATAATGCATGCACTGGGTTGAAGAGCATCTCCCCAAAATTCATGTCCACCTGGAACCTGTGAGTATGACCTTATTTGGAATTAGGGTCCTTGCAGTTGTAATCAAGTCACTGAATTAGGATGGGCCCCAAATCCAGTGTCTGGCATCCTTAAAAGAAAAGGGGAATTTGGATTCAGAAACACATGGGGAGCAGGCCATGTGATGACTGAGGCAGAGACTAGAGGGATGGGGACAAGCCAAGGAGCGGCAAGGATTCTTCCCCAGAGCCTTCCAAGCCAGCATGGCCCTACTGACAGCTTGCCTGCTATCCTCCAGAACTGTGAGAGACTAAACGTCTGTTTCAGCCACCTAGTTTGCAGTATTAGCTCTAAGAAACTAGTACAACCCTTAAACACTTTTTTTCCTAAGAACCTAGAGTACGTGTGCAGTATGAATATAAGGATTTGAAGGGGAGAAAATGAAGAAAACAAATTAAATTCCAAATATGTTGTCTATTAAGCTGTTTGTTTAAAACCTATGGCTCTCCTATACATGCTGGACAGTGACAAAACAAGTAACAAATAAGTGAACAATGTTAAGAGGGAAAAAACTCTTGGAGGCATCCAGTCACATTTAGTTTAACAGATTGTTTTTCTATGGGTAAATAGGCTTTTGATATTTTATTGCGTATATTATGAGAGCCTGATTTTTCCAAAGCTCTACAGGGAGGACAGTCTTGAGCAAGACTGCTGTCCCACTGGCACAGAGGAGACTGGCTCTTTTCTTACCTCCCAGTGAGGGAGGGGCTTACTGAGAGCTGGAGTCAAAACCCACAAGTACTTGAGTTTGAAAAACTGGAATGTGAACTTTTTAGAGAACAGGCAAGATGATTT
Organism: Capra hircus; assembly: GCF_001704415.2. NCBI lineage: Eukaryota > Metazoa > Chordata > Mammalia > Artiodactyla > Bovidae > Capra > Capra hircus. The sequence goes on along the minus strand of NC_030808.1, from coordinate 108,511,110 downwards.
CAGATCTACTTTAAGACACAGAACTAGAAAGGTAATGTAATACCCCAAACTGATAATCAACTTGTGCTAAGCTTATGCAAACCAGATGAAAACATTAGTTTATAATCTAAATGCCTTGCAGAAATGAAGCTACTGCTTCATGGTATCAATATTGTAAGATATGGACAGCCAGTAATGTGGTGACTGGCGTCCACTTACAAAGGCCTTTGTCTGGGAGCCAGGGCACTTCTCAGTTCTTACAGGACAGGCTTCACTGTCAGTGTGGTTTCGAGCTACATTCAGAAGCCAGTGTACGCAGATGCTACCAGGCTCAAGTATCCTTCCCTGCCATGACGGCTCACTTTCGCAGTAACTAGATCACAGGCTTGGGCCAGATTCAGCCCTCAGGCTTGTTTTGCTTGCCTTCTAAGGTATCTTGTTTTTAATTAATTGCTCACTTTTAAAAATTGGAAGGTTCCATATGAAATCCCATACTACCAGTGGATGTGAATTGCTGCAGGGCAGTCCGGTCTGCTAGAGACAAATCCATTCAGTGCCCCACCATGCAGGCCCTTCTAGGAGCCCATGGCCATACAGCACAGGTGCCCAGCAAGACTCGCCGGGTCCCACTTCCCGCTGTATGACCTTGAGGACGTGATTTCTCTTCACTGACCCTTTGCTTCCTCTTATGTGAAATGGGTGTAATAATAGCACCTATCTCGTTAGACTGTTTGAAAGATTAAGAGAGTTAACACATGTAAAGCACTTAAAGTGCCTGGTACCCAGTGGAAGCTCAATGCATGTTTGTTGTTATTCTCTTCACTGTCTTACCTATTCCACTTTTCCCACTTTTATAACTTACCTGGCCCTTATTGGTCTTGTGTTTCTGACGTGGGCTCTAGGTAAAGCTCCATTCTCAGTTGGATGTAGAGACAGCTAGTCTCTAATGTGCTAGACAGTGGGAGTGACAGCCAGTGCGCTGAATGAGAGCTCAGCTTCTAAAGCCAGCAACCTGATGTCCAGTCCCACCTCTACTGCTTCTTAGCAATATGCTCTTGCACAAATTATAATCCTTAACTCTCTAAAGCCTGTGTTTACTTAATTCTATAAAACAGTAACAGAACTGCTGTGAATTAATGTGCCTAGCACATAGTAGGTTTTAGCTTTAATTATTAAGAACACTCAGCAGACCACAGCATTCTGCCCACCAGCAAACCTAGGCCTGGCCCACCTCAGTTTCTCTCATCAGGGTCCAGGGGCTTCCAGGTCTGAGGGAGATATGAATTAGGAAGAAACCAGGTATAGCTTGGAGCTACTTACTATTAACTCCTTGTCACCCTTTATCATGTTATCCCCAAATATTTATCCCAGGTAGCATTAAAACTTGCATGGCTTTGAGATTAAAAACACTTCCTCAAAGATGGAAGCAAAATTTTCCTACCATTTCAAATAGTAAAAGCATCTAAGCATATGACAAAGATGAAGGCATTCAAGTTTTTAAAGTTTTCCAAAATAATTCCCTCAAGCCCTGACAGTCTTCTCATATGATTGCCTTCACAGTGGGACATCCACCCACAGCTTGAATTCTCTCCAAATCTTATCAAAGGTTTAAAAATAACTTTTGAAATAATGCTTTAGACAGTCACATTAAAAAGTTCCTGAGAACAGATGACCTCAACAGTATTTCTTAAAGAATGCTACCTACTATTCAACTTGTTTTAGGCTTCATGATTCTAAAATTTTTCATTTTTTTTAAAAAAGCAGCAAAGTGTTTCTTCTATTTTAGACACAAAAGAAATAGACAGTTGCAAACATCAAAGAGTTGACTCAATAGAAAAATCCTCCTTATGAAATTATTGTCTGTAGAAAGTTTTCCAAATTTCAGTGAAAATAAAGATTTAAAAAGAACTGAATGTTAAGTTGATTTTTAAAATTAAATCAAGTCCTGGGAATTCCCTAGAAGTCCAACAGTTAGGACTCAGCACTTTCACTGCTAGGGCTCAGGGTTCAATCCCTGGCTGAGGAACTAAGATCCCATTAGCTGTTCAGACTAACCAGAAAATTAAAAAAATTAATCAAGTCATGTATAAGAAGGTCATGGCAGCGTTAGTCTTAAACATTAAAAAAAAAAAAAAACTTTCAGCAGTAGATGGGTAAATCACTTATGGTAAATTCCTACAATAAAATACTACACAGCAATGAAAAAGAATAAACCACTGCTATATGCAACAATATAAGTGAATTTTTCAAACATGTTAAACAAAAGAAGAAAATCTCAGAATGCTAGTTACCTTTGAGAGAGAGGATCTGGGAGGGAACATGAAATTTTTAAAATGCTTTGTATCTTCAGCTGGGTGGTGTTTACATAGGGTTATTCATATGTAAATCTTACTGAACTGTATGTTTAAGCTTATTGGACTTTACCATATTTATACCTCAATTAAAAAGTAAATTTTTAAAAACTGTTAGTCTTTGGTTGTGGATTTTTGAAACGACATGTGGCTCCATTATAGACTCTGTGGAAATTTGTCACAGAAAAAAAAGTTATTGTAACATATTTGTACTTTACATTCTCACTCAGATTCTTTGGAGTAATAACCTTTGTTTCATTCATTAAATAACATTTTTGTTATTGTTTGTTTTTCAGGAAAATTCAAAAATCTTTTGATATACTTAAACCAAGCAACCTATATCAATGTTCAGACAGCCCTAGGAGCTTCATGCGTATGCCATTTCACACCACCAAGTTCTTTTCATTGTGTGAACTGCCTAGGGGTGTAGTGAGTAGAAACTGACCTTGAAGTGGTCTGATCTGGATCAAAATCCCTATTCCACCAGTCACCAGCTAGAGGACCTAGCAAACCACTCCATCTCCCTGAATCCATCTTGTCTGCAAAATGGAGATGGTGCCTCCCTTGCACCGTTAGTGAGAGTATTGGTTGGGATAAATTTTGTAAAACTTTTGGTAGACAATTTTTAGATGGAAACTGTCACTAAATGGAAGTGAGCCCTTATCTAAGTTTATATTTAAAAAATATAGATGTGCTTTCACCGAGGAAACAAGAATTGAGAGACACATGTACCCCAATGTTCATTGCAGCACTGTTTATAATAGCCAGGACATGGAAACAACCTAGATGTCCATCAGCAGATGAATGGATAAGAAAGCTGTGGTACATATACACAATGGAGTATTACTCAGCCATTCAAAAGAATACATTTGAATCGGTTCTAATGAGGTGGATGAACTGGAGCCTATTATACAGAGTGAAGCAAGCCAGAAAGAAAAACACCAATACAGTATACTAATGCATATATATGGAATTTAGAAAGAGGACAACAATAACCCTGTATGCGAGACAGCAAAAGAGACACAGATGTATAGAACAGTGTTTTGGACACTGTGGGAGAGGGCGAGGGTGGGATGATTTGGGATAATGGCATTGAAACTTGTATAATATCATATATGAAACGAATTGCCAGTCCAAGTTCAATGCATGATACTGGATGCTTGGGGCTGGTGCACTGAGATGACCCAGAGGGATGGTATGGGGCGGGGGAGGAAGGAGGGGGGTTCAGGATGGGGAACACATGTATACCTGTGGCAGATTCATGTTGATGTATGGCAAAACCAATACAATATTGTAAAGTAATTAACCTCCAATTAAAATAAATAAATTGATATTTAAAAAATAAATAAAAAATAAAAAATCCTTTAGAATGTTAAAAAAAAACAGGTTGGAGTTTCTGGTATGATAACTGACATACAGTACTTGCTCAATATAATGCTCAATAAATACTTTCTCACAGAAAAAAAATATATATATAGATGTGCTTAAAAATGTAGACATGCTATAGTTTTAAAATGGCACGTGCTTCAAAATATCCAAGCCTCAAACATTTACATATAAGAAATATGGAAAAGGCCAAAACTTGCCCATATTTGGCAACAGTATACTCTTTGGTTCAGCCCTGACCCTATGGTGGGCCCTCACTCCCTCCCCAGTATTTTTTAGCACCTCCATCCTCTCTGTCCTTCTAGAGCAGAACTCTCCCCGACTGCTCTCCTACAGACTTCCTTTCTGCCACCTGAATGTTAGGACCCTACCCAGGGACTAATGGGCTTCCCAGGTGATGCTATTATTGGTAAAGAACCTGCTTGCCAATGCAGAAGTAAGAGTCATGGGTCAGGAAGACCCCCTGGAGAAGGAAATGGCAACCCACTCCAGTATTCCTGCCTGGGGAATCCCATGGATGGAGGAGCCTGGCAGGCTACAGTCCATGGGGTAGCAAAGAGTTGGACATGACTGAAGTGACTTAGCATAGCATAGTAGGGACTAAAGCCTCTATTTCTGCTCTCAAGAGCCAACTAAAACAACTTTGGCAAAGGCATATCTCTTGCAACCAATACCCTAAAGGTGATATTGTCTCAATATTTGTCCAAATAAAATATGACTCAATTACAATTCATGCACAATAAATAGCCAGCCATGAATATGCATCTCCACAGAGAAAACAAGATATAAAAGTAAACACAACTCAGAAAGTGTGCTGCTTACTCATGGTTTGTTGTGAACAAAACTGGGAAAGTGTGCTGCTTGTTCATGGTTTGGTGTGAACAAAACTCCTGGCTGTCACCTCAGCAGCAAGCACCGAAAGGGAGGATTTGACACGGAAAGGTTTCCTCCATGAAGTTAATTTGCTCTATTACTTGACTAGAAGAAAAACTTGCTCTAGAGAGCACGTTTCTCAAAGGGAGAAGAATCCTATTGGCATTGAGGACAAGGCAGTTCTTCACTGTGCCAGACTGTGAGAAGCTTAGTGTCCTGGTTCCATCCAGCAAGAGTATAAAGATGCTTTCAGGGATGCAGCAAGGTTGGCAACCAACTCCACCTTGGCATTGTCTTCCTGGGAGTGGGAAGGGTCACCCCTGGTAGATGGGAGCACAGAACATAGATTGAGGTCAGCTATGGAAAAATAAAATTACATTTCTTACTCATGAGTTTGTGAATGAGCTGGGTACATTAACTTTCTATGAGTAGAATTCAGGCTTGGGACTCGGGCGTCCATTACTAAGTGTGTGACTCCTCAGGGCGGCACTAGTCATATTGTACACGTTGTAGACTTGTAAATTTACTAAATGATTGTCTCCTTAATGGAAGTATCTTGAAAGAGAGAGATGCCTATTCCTAACTTGAACAATGGTGCCTTATGGATCAGAGGTAGCCCCACCAGGGATTTTGAAGACCTTGGACCTATGCTTTTTTTTATAGGTCATGTAGCACTATGTATGACTTCCCCACTTCTCATAAAGGTATAATGCAAACCTGTACGAGGGCTGGTAGGACAGCTGGTTGAAAAGAGGATGTGCACTAAAAGGAAAATGAATCACACCTTTTAATAAAATTGGATTTGTGATACAAAATTTGAAGAAAAAATAAAAGAAAAAGATCATGGGATTAGCACAGATGTTCCCAATTCAGTTCAGTCATTCAGTAGTATCCGACTCTTTGTAATCCCATGGGCTGCAGCACACCCTTCCCTGTCCATCACCAACTCCCGGAGCTTGCTCAGACTCACGTCCATTGAGTCGGTGATGCCATCCAACCATCTCATCCTCTGTCATCCCCTTCTCCTCCTGCCTTCAATCTTACCCCAAATGATCTCAGTTCATGATCCCTTCCTGCCTCAGAAATATTTACAGTTTCCCCTAGATCTGAAAAAATACTCAGTAGTTGGTTCTGTTTATTACCAACAACTTAAGTCCAAACAACTTAAGTATGTATGTCCTGAAAACTCAGTAGCCTTTAAAAAAATAAATTGAAAAAAATAATTTTTTATCATTCTAAATAATCATACTGACAGATGTGTACCTGTTTAGCAAGCTCAACATTTCAAACATTGGGAACAGATTGAGATTTGCCAACAACATCTCCTATTTCATATTGATTTTCAGAGGGTACTTCCTTATCATCATGGGAACATCTAAAAACCTAGCTTTCCAAAGCTATGACATCCCCTAAAGGAATGTAGCACAATATTGAAAAAAGTATGTGAAATATCTCAAGATAGTAGTTTCACAGTGTCCAACAGACATCGTTTCATATTCTCTCAACATTATAATGTCCCAGAATCTCTGTGCACAGTTTAAAGCAAATGAAACCCTAGACACATTGAAAGTAACGATAGTAAGGTTGTTTATTATGGCCTAACACCCGTGGTTCTGGAGAACTAGAATTAAGTCTGAAAGTACAGCACTCAAGAGCCTGTTCACTTCTTCTTGGGCACTTGAGAAAAAGTCTTCAAAACATCTTGAAAATTCTGAAGTGCTGTAACAATAGTAACTGCAGAATTAGCTGGTGAAAGAACCATCTGCTGGAGAGTAAGCTCCAAGAAGGCCAGGAATTTTGTATACTCCAGTACTCTTGCCTGGAAAATTCCATGGATGGAGTAGCCTGGAAGGCTGCAGCCCATGGGGTCCCTGTGGGTTGGACACAACTGAGCAACTTCACTTTCACTTTTCACTTTCATGCATTGGAGAAGGAAATGGCAACCCATTCCAGTGTTCTTGCCTGGAGAATCCCAGGGACAACAGAGCCTGGTGGGCTGCCGTCTATGGGGTCGCAGAGAGTCGGACACGACTGAAGTGACTTAGCAGTAAGCAATGCCCAGAATAGTGCCCAGGATATAGTTGGTTTTTTATAAGTAGTTGATGCATAAACTCCTTATTGCCAAATTCAGACTTAAATTGAAGAAACTATGGAAAACCACTAGACCATTCAGGTATGACCTAAATCAAATCCCTTATGTTTTGGATTATGGAAGTGAGAAATAGATTTAAGGGACTAGATCTGATAGACAGAATGCCTGATGAACTACGGAGAGAGGTTCGTTACATTGTACAGGAGACAAGAATCAAGACCATGCCCAAGAAAAAGAAATGAAAAAAAAAGAAAAATGGCTGCCTGAGGAGGCCTTACAAATAGCTGTGAAAATAAGAGAAGTGAAAAGCAAAGGAAAAAAGGAAATATACAGCCATCTGAATGCAGAGTTCCAAAGAATAGCAAGGAGAGATAAGAAAGCCTTCCTCAATGAGCAGTACAAAGAAATAGAGGAAAAGAACAGAATGGGAAAGACTAGAGATCTCTTCAAGAAAATTAGAGATACCAAGGGAACATTTCATGCAAAGATAAGCTCGATAATGGACAGAAATGGTATGGACCTAACAGAAGCAGGAGATATTAAGAAGAGGTGGCAAGAATACACAGAAGAACTGTACAAAAAAAAGATCTTCATGACTCAGATAATCACGATGGTATGGTCAGTCACCTAGAGCCAGACATCCTGGAATGTGAAATCAAATGGGCCTTAGAAAGCATCACTACGAACAAAGCTAGTGGAGGTGATGGAATTCCAGTGGAGCTACTTCAAATCCTAAAAGATGATGCTGTGAAAGTGCTGCACTCAATATGCTAGTAAATCTGGAAAACTCAGCAGTGGCCAAAGGACTGGAAAAGGTTTCACTCCAATCCCAAAGAAAGGCAATAACAAAGAATGCTCAAACTACCACACAATTGCATTCATCTCACACGCTAGTAAAGTAATGCTCAAAATTCTCCAAGCCAGGCTTTAACAATACGTGAACTGTGAACTCCCAGATGTTCAAGCTGGTTTTAGAAAAGGCAGAGGAACCAAAAATCAAATTGCCAACATCCGCTGGATCATGGAAAAAGCAAGAGAGTTCCAGAAAAACATCTATTTCTGCTTTATTGACTATGCCAAAGCCTTTGACTGTGTGGATCACAATAAACTGTGGAAAATTCTGAGAGAGATGGGAATACCAGACCACCTGACCTGCCTCTTGAGAAACCTATATGCAGGTCAGGAAGCAACAGTTAGAACTGGACGTGGAACAACAGACTGGTTCCGAATAGGAAAAGGAGTACATCAAGGCTGTATATTGTCACCCTGCTTATTTAACTTATATACAGAGTGCATCATGAGATGTGCTGGGATGGAAGAAGCACAGCTGGAATCAAGATTGCTAGGAGGAATATCAATAACCTCAGATATGTGGATGACACCACCCTTATGGCAGAAAGTGAAGAACTAAAGAACCTCTTGATGAAAGTGAAAGAGGAGAGTGAAAAAGTTAACTTAAAGCTCAACATTCAGAAAACGAAGATCATGGCATCTGGTCCCATCACTTCATGGCAAATAGATGAGGAAACAGTGGAAACAGTGACAGACTTATTTTTCTTTCTCTCAAAGAGTCAGACATGACTGAGCAACTGAACTGAACTGAACTGATGAATTAAGGGATAAAAAGAAAAGAGGACTCAGTGAATTTCAAACTCTTTGTTATTGTTGTTGTTCAGTCAGTAAGTTGTGTCCAGCTCTTTTCGACCCCATGGACTGCAGCACACCAGACCTCCCTGTCCATCATCAACTCCCGGACCTTACTCAAACTCATGTCCATTGAGTCAGTGATGTCATCCAACCATCTCATCCTCTGTCATCCCCTTCTCCTCACACCTTTAATCTTTCACAGCATCAGGGTCTTTTCCAGTGAGTCAGTTCTTCACATCAGGTGGTCAAAGTATTAGAGTTTCAGCTTCAACATCAATCCTTCCAATGAATATTCCAGGCTGATTTACTTTCGGATGGCAGATTGGATCTCCTTGCAGTCCAAGGGACTCTCAAGAGTCTTTTCCAACACCACATTTCAAAAGCCTCAATTCTTCAGTGCTCAGCTTTCTTTATAGGCCAACTCTCACATCCATACATGACTACTGGAAAAACCATAGCTTTGACTAGATGGACCTTTGTCGGCAAAGTAATGTCTCTGCATTTTAATATGCTGTCTAGGTTTGTCATAGCTTTTCTTCCAAGGAGCAAGTGTCTTTTAATTTCATGGCTGCAGTCACCATCTGCAGTGATTTTGGAGCCCAAGAAAATAAAATCTGTTACTGCTTCCACTTTTTCTCCTTCCATTTGCCATAAAGTGATGGGGCCAGATGTTATGATCTTAGTTTTTTTTAATGTTGAGTTTCAAGCCAGCCTTTTCACTCTTCTCTTTCACCCTCATCAAGAGGCTATTTAGTTCCTCTTCACTTTCTGAGTGGTAGCATCTCCATATCCAAGGTTGTTGATATTTCTCCCAGCAATCTTGATTCCAGCTTGTGTTTCATCCAACTCATCATTTGTCATGATTTATTCTGCACAGAAGTTAAATAAGCAGGGTGACAATATACAGCCTTGTCATACTCCTTTCCCAAATTTGAACCAGTTCTTTGTTCCATTTGTTTCTCACTGTTGCTTCTTGACCTGCATACAGGTTTCTCAGGAGGCAGGTAAGTTGGTTTGGTATTCCGATATCTTTAAGAATTTGCCACAGTTTGTTGTGATCCACACAACACAGATGCTTTAGTGTTGTACAGGAGGCAGTGACCAAAACCATCCTCAAGAAAGAGAAATGCAAGAAAGCAAAATGGTTGTTTAAGGAAACTAAAAATAGCTGAGAAAAGAAGAGAAGTGAATGGCAAAGGAGAAAGGGAAGGATATATCCAACTGAATACAGAGTTCCAGAGAATAGAAGGGAGAGACAAGAAGGCTTTCTTAAGGGAACAATGCAAAGAAATAGAGGGAAACAATAGAATGCGAAGACTAGAGATCTCTTCAAGAAAACTGGAGACATCAAGGGAACATTTCAAGCAAGAATGGGCACAAAAAAGGACAGAAATGGTGAGAACCTAACAGAAGCAGAAGACATTAAGAAGAGGTGGCAAGAATACACAAAAGAACTATACAAAATAGGTCTTAATGACTCAGATAACCAGGATGGTGCGGTCACTCACCTAGAGCCAGACATCCTACAGTGTGAAGTCAAGTGGGTCTTAGGAAGCATCACTACGAACAAAGTTAGTGAAGGTAAATGGAATCCCAGCTTAAGCATTTCAAATCCTAAAAGATGATGCTATTATATTGCTGTACTCAATATGTCAGCAAATTTGGGAAACTCAGCTGTGGACACAGGACTAGAAAAGGTCAGTTTTCATTCCAATCCCAAAGAAGTACAATGCCAAAGACTGTTCAAACTTCCATACAATTGCACTCATTTTAAACTCTCAATGATTTTAGTAGAGTTATAGGGTTGGCTTGGGTCTCATGTCCTTCACTGTGTTCTTTGATCTTGGTCAGTGACCTTCCAAATGTCAGTTGTAGTGAGGTTAGAGGTTTATACGTAAAAATGTCTAGAACATGCATGCATGCCAAATCTCTTCAGTTTTATCTAACTTTTTGCTACCCTGTGGACTCTTGCATGCCAGGGTCCTCTGTCCATGGGATTCTCCAGGCAAGAATACTGGAATGGGTTGCATGTCTTCTTCCAGGGGATCTTCCCAACCCAGGGATCAAACCCATGTCTCCTCTGTTTCCTGCATTGGCAGGTGGTTCTTTACCACTAGTGCCATGCCTACTACATAGAGGTGCTCAAAAATAATTAATTTTTATAGGGAGATATATTAGGGTGATGGCAAGAATATACACTTTGGAGTAGGACTAATTTGGATTTGAGTTGACTAAGTGAAGTGAAGTCTCTCAGTCGTGTCCGACTCTTTGCGACCCCATGGACTGTAGCCTACCAGGCTCCTCTGTCCATGGGATTTTCCAGGTAATAGTACTGGAGTGGATTGCCATTTCCTTCTCCAGGGAATCTTCCCGACCCAGGGATCGAACCCGGGTCTGCTGCATGATAGACAGATGCTTTACCGTCTGAGCCACCAGGGAAGTCCTGGGTTGACTAGGCAATCACCAAATCTCTCTGGGTTTTCCATATGTAATATGGAGATAAACATCTTAGTATACAAAGTTGTTATAAGGATTAAGAAAATGTATGTGAAGCCCTGAATGCAATGCCTGGAACATAAGTACAAACAGGAGCTATTATGCTAATAGGTTATTTTCACTTTACTTGGCCCATCTTATGCTAATAGGTTATTTTCACTTTACTTGGCCCATCTTATTCCTCTGACCTATGAATGGATTGTGCATTATATACACCAGGCACATGCTACCTCGGGGCTTTTGCACTGGCCTGGAATGCTCTTCTTAGAGATGTCCACTTCCTTCTAATGAGTCTGCTCAACCTCACCATCTCAATGAGATCTACACAGATCTCCTTGTTTAAAACTGCATTCCTCCATTGCCCTTACCCTGCTCAGGTTTTGCTCCTAACACCTTTTAACATACGTACTGCTTTCTGTGATGTCATTTTTCATTTGCCCATTCACAAGATATAAACTCCAGGACAACAGGAATTTTTGTCTGTTTGTTCACCAACACCTCAGTGTCTAGATAAGTGTCTGACTAGGGTAGGCACTCAATGGATATTTGTAAAGTTATGTTGATTTTAATATATCCCCACTAAATTTTACATTTTTTAGTATGAGTCCATTATTTAGTTTGTTTACATGATTTTGAGAAATAGTAACCTGCTTTCATCTGCATCTCTCAGTGTGGACCATCACCCACATTCCATGCAAACAGCTCCTACTAGCAAAAACTCCAGGCACACTGCCCAGTTCAATCTCTGGCTGTGTGAATTTTGGAAACTTTCTTAGCTTCTCTGTATCTTGGTTGCATTACCTAAGAATGGAGATAAAACAATCACTACTCCATAAAAATTGTGAGGATTTAATGAGTTAATGTACATGAAGGGCCTACCATAGTACCTGGCACATAATCAGTACACATGATCTATTGTGATTCTATTTATAAGACAGTGCAGGGACCCCTCTCCCCACAGTCCTGCTTTGCAGTTCTATTTTTCCCTGCTCTGGCTCCTACCTGTTACCCACCTGATCTGAAACTGATGAGGTCTCTTTAGCATCCACTCTCCCTTTTCCGCTATTAACATTTTTTAAGTGTTTGCCATTAGGCCCAAACTGCTTTTAGAAGCTCCAGATAACACCCTGAACTAACCTATGCTTGGACTAAAGCTTAAATGTTTCAACAGTGCAATGCTAAGAAAAATTTCCCCATGGGAACAAAAGGGGAAAACTTCCCACAAACTCCTTTATTTGACCTTAATTCAAAACTATTTTAATGCTATCATTGATCACCAATAACTTTCCCCATTTCATTTAAGTCTTTTTTTTTTTTAATGTAGCCTCCTTAACATATTGGGTTGTATTATTTTAAGCAGAAAATAATTTCAGTTCTTCTAAAATAATTGTTTTGCCTTGAAACTAATTAAGAATATCCCTAATATGTATATGCTCTCTGAATTTTATTCTGAGGCTGGAGAAAAAAAATATCCTCTTCCTCAGAAGGGCTATGAGGTCTTAACCTGGGCTGTAAAGGCTGCCCAACCTCATGTCATCAGTCTCAGGGTGGGGGTGGGGGTTGGGAATCAAAGAACTTGGCTAAAGGTGGGGAGGTAAAAGGTCCAAAGGATTAAATTTCCAGCTCCCAAAATAACTCCGAGTATTCCTGCCACCTCCAAATCAGGCCCTGCACACTTCTTCATGCTGGCAGAGTGCCACTCTGCTGGCCCAATCCCAGGAGGCCCTGTGCAGCTATGGATAACACTCTGTCTCCATGTGACAGCCCTCTGTAGAGGCTGGGTAGCCCAGTTAGTGAAGGATGGACATGCAACATGCATTTTCTCTCTTCTTAGACCCCTAATCATTCTTCTCTCTCTCTAATGTTCTCTCTTTTTTTCTCCTCCACATTTTTATAGGCTCCTGCAACACCTCAGGACCCTGTTTTCCAAGCTCAGTAATGTGAGAACCCTCCCACCGACCCCTCCCCTCAACATACCCACATCTCACCTGTACTATTTCCTGAAATTAGCACATGGTTTCACTTAAATGTTGAAACTTTTAAATGTTCACTTAAAGTTATTGCTTTAAATTTAAGACCACTTTCCTTGCCATAAACAGAAGGCTTATATATAAATGTAATTAAAACAAAAATATACAGTAATGGAATTTTAGTTGGCTATGGCTGCTTGCTGCAGGCCTTGGGTCTGAGTCCTACTCTTAGGTTAAGCAATGCTGGAGAAGTGTTGAAGAGACACACCAGCACCAAAGTGAGACTTGCTCCTTGAAACGGACTGGAAAGAGGCTGGAAGAGAGCAACATTCTCATCTTATTTTTAAATACCATGTATACGTAAAAGTTAAGCTTTTCCCACTTGGGAAACATTGCTTTCAGGTTAGGCTCACAAAAGACGAATTTGTTGAAATCTAATAGGCCTCATCCCATTTCCCTCAAGTACTGAGTCACACTATTTACTAAATGTACTCAAAAACTTTTTGCACATCTTTTCTTATTGTTCACAGCGTTAGGTCAACCACCACAGTGTGTTTCGGACAGGACTCTGCTGTGGATCACAAAATGAGGCCGGTAAATGGGTCTTTGGATGCAGAGTAGCCCAAATTTTGACCCATCTCTGTTTTCCCGAAGAGCCTTTTCGAGGCCGAGGGCGATTTACCCAAGGTCACACAGAGGGTAGACTGATTTCTGTGTTCCTGCAGCCCAGAGAACAAGCTATCTTGTCCCACAGGAGGCTTCATGTTGGGCTCCCCGGCTGGCGCTTGGCCAAGCCTCTAGCCTCCACCCTGTTGCTCGCGGTTCCCAAGGCAGCGGCACAGTTTCCTCGCCTCGTCTTGGTGACGTTATGGGATCTGCGCCCAATAGGAAAGCAGCTCCGCGTCGAGCACCGCCTTTCGCGACAGCCGCGGCCCATGCGGCTGGGAGACAGGCGTTGACAAGCCTCTAACCTCCACCATGTTGCTCGCGGTTCCCATGGCAGCGGCACACTGTTTCCCCGCCTCGTCTTGGTGACGTTATGGGATCTGCGCCCAATAGGAAAGCAGCTCCGCGTCGAGCACCGCCTTTGCGACCGCCACGGCCCTTGCGGCTGGGAGACAGGCGTTGACAGTGCTGGGTAGGCTGGCTCGGGTCGCGGCCGCGGCGAGTTACATCGTTTGCCAATCTGTCCGCGAACGCCGCTGCCGGAGACAGAGCCAGGATGTTCGGGATGCTGAGCAGCAGCTTTGAGGATGATCCCTTCTTCTCGTGAGTGTCGGGGGCGGGAGTCCGCGGTCGCGCGGGAACTCGGAGATCTTGAGAGGAGCTATTTTAAGGGGAAAGTCAGTTAAAACGCGAAAGGAGAGAGAATTCGGGTGACTCCAGGAGACCGTTTCAGGAAGACTCGGGGGGCATGAAAGGGAAGGGAGAAGAGGATATAGGGTTGTGTGAGGGAAAGGAGAGGAGGATTTGGAAAGGACGAGAAATTTGGGGGCGTGAGGTGGAGAGGTCTGTGCAGGCTTCCCCGCCCAACCGACCCCCAAGCGGGCTGCTCTTAACTCGGCCCGATTTCGGGTACCTGGCGCCCCCTAACCTCTTTGCCTCTGGCGCTCAGAGTCCCGCCTTCGCAGCTGCAGAGGCTTTGCAGGGGATGGTAACTGCCTCTCGATAGAACTTCTGAAGAGAATTATACTTACAGGGCCTTTTCCACACCTGCTTCTACTCCAAAAGAGAGGCAGGGAATATTTAATAACATGGCAAGTCTTCGAAAAGGGAAACGTTTTCTAAAATAGTATTTTCCATAATATGTGTTTATAAGAGCGTTGGAGAGTTTTGCTGTCTCTCCCTAGAAGTGGTTGGAAGTTGCCAGGTGCACTGTTTGTTTCCTTTCTTGATTTGTTACAAAGGTAGCCTTGTTTGGAGAGGGACTCCTCTTCCTATTAAAAGTGCAAGTAGGCAGGGAAACAGAGGGTGCATTTAACACCTCAGGTAAACAAGTGCCAAGCCCAGTGAACGGTTTCAAGTGAGATACTGTGATGTCTAAAGAGGAAGCCTTCCAGAAAATAGCTATTTAATTGCGATCTAGTTTTCTAGGGTTTCCTGGGTTTTGTATTTTCTATGGTTCTTCCTTTGGTGATTATATAAAAATGTAACACAATCTAGTTGGATCCCTAAAACAGGAAGGTTTGTGTTATTTTTTTTACCCAGGTGTTTTGCCAGTTTGAATTTTGCAGTCCTAATTTATTTTGATCACTTAAATTCTCTGTGCAACTTGATCACCATCTGTTTAAAAGGTTGAAATGTTACCAGTTTACTACATAGATTTGTTTTTAAAAGAAAATATTATATTGGCTTCAATGTAATAGTACTATATTAAAACCAAATAACATAATGGTAATAACTGAGAGAAAATTAACAGTAGAAAAGATGAAATTATTAATGTGAAAAATAATACTATATTAATATTTATTAATATTTAATTCTAATTCTAATTTAATATTTTATTCTAAAGGTTATTCACTATAATTAAGGGGTGTACAGTGTTAGCCACTCCGTCGTGTCCAACTCTTTGCAACTTCACAGACTATAGCCTGCCAGGCTCCTCTGTCCATGGAATTCTCCAGGCAAGAATACTGGAGTGGTTAGCCATTCCCTTCTCCGGGGTATCTTCCCCACTCAGGGATCAAACCCAAGTCTCCTGCATTGCAGGCATGTTCTTTACCATCTAAGCCACCAGGGAAGCTAAGGAGTATGTGGGCTCAGGTAAATTTATCATATTGTTTTAGTTAATGTGTTTAGGAGCAGTTGCGACATTTATGAACAATGTCATTTTAACAAATTTCAAAGTTTGTATTATAATTTGCTCTTTTAAAAGCCTGTGAGCGTAGGGACTAAATATATCCATAGTTTAGTTGAGCTGTTGAAGTGGTTCTTACGTAATTGTGACCTCAGTACAATGGGCGGCAGTTAAGAAGATTATGACAACTTTTGAGTTGTATTCTCTTGATTATATCAAAAGAGCAATGGCCGTAACTAAACTAATGTATGATTGGTACTTTCTTTAAAACATCTAGCAAAAGTGTAATTTAAACTCTTGGATGCCTCTTTCTGAGCAAAGGCAATGAACCCAAGAGGCAGGGTCAGAAATAGTAACAGAACACAAATAGTAGGCATACATCAAAGAATACTTCCCTGCACTTAGGATGGATAGGACCATCAGTTACATGGCAGTAGGTTTTTCAGTCATCATTCTCTGTAGCCGTCTTCAAATCCAGGCAGCCATATCATAAAGATTTGGGATAAAATTAACTTTATAAAACTGACTTATTTCTTTGCTCACAATTGGCAATATAGAGAGTAAAAATAATTAGAGGAGATAAGAAGGAGAATGTGAGTTTATATTTATTTCAAGTAAAGTAAGTTTTATTTATTTTCAAGTAGATTTCAAATATTTATTTCATTTGACTCACCCCTTTTATCCGAACCCCAAACAGAATGAGTATCCATTACTTAATCTGTCAAGCGTAAGGAATTGATAAAGTCATTATTAAATCATGCACTGACCTTAAGGAACACAGAGGGGGTTCCAGGCCTTGTATCTTTTATATAAATATTATCCCTATTGCCCACATTATGTGTCTGGTCATTGGGTTGCCTGGTGGCTACTTTAACATCTGACATGTAGAAAATGTTCAAGAGATACTATTTAATGACAATCTAGTGTCTTTTACTCTCTGTCTTATAGTTAATATGGTATAGTTGATTGTTGGATTGCTGAAAGTGATTACATTTGGTCCCCAGTTTACAGTGGTTCCACTTAACATTTTTCAACTTGATGTGGTGTAAAAAAAATACACATTAAATAGAAACCATACTTTCAATTTTGAATGTTAATCTTTTCCCTGGCTAGTGACATGGGGTTCGATACTTTCACAAGGTGCGCAATAGCAGGGGTAGCAAGCCTCAGCTCTGTCCTCAGGGGTAGCAAGCCTCAGCTCCGCCACGAGAACATGAGAGTGAACAACCCGTATGCTTACAGACATTCAGTTTTTCACTTTTAGTACAGTATTTAATAAATTACATGAGGAATTCAATACTTTATTACAAAATAGGTTTTGTGTTAGATAGTTTTGCCCAATTGCAGGCTAAAATAAGTGTTCTGAGCACATTTAAGGTTTAAGGTACACTAGACTAAGCTATGATGTTTCACAGCTCAGGTATGTTAAATGCCTTTTCTACAGGGTTATTTTCCACTTCTGATGGGTTTATGAGGATGTAACCCCATTACGGCTTCCCAGGTGGCGCTAGTGGTAAGAAACTACGTGCCAACACAGGAGACATAAGAGAGGAGGGTTGGATCCCTGGGTTGGAAAGATTCCCTGGAGAAGGACATGGCAACCCACTCTAGTAGTCTTGCCTGGAGAATCCCATGGACAGAGGAGCCTGGACGGCTACACTCCACGGGATCACAAAGACTCAGACGTGACTGAAGTGACTTCGTACACACGCAACCCCATCATAAGTGGAGGATGATCTGTATTCGCATTCAATAGATGCCATTGTTGATGTTGGCACTATCTAATTTAAACACTGTCCATGGGATTTCCAGGCAGGAATCCTGGAGTGGGTTGTCATTTTCTTCTCCAGCGGACCTTCCTGACCCAGGAATCCAACACGTTTCCTTCATTGTGGCGGACTCTTTTACCACTGAGCCACCGAGAAACCCAATTTAAACACTGCCATTTTCTAAATAATTCATTAATTGGAATCAGGGGTATCAATCATAAGCACACTCTCCAAATTTACTAATTAATCAAAAGTGGGCAGACAAAAAGAATATACTTCTTGGATATAAAATTAGAATTTTTAAATAAATTGAGGCTAGTAACTAAGCTAAAATATGGTATCAAATTGTCAAATACTTAAGAGCTTTAACAAAATCTAGTTTTGAATCCAAATATATTTGTTTTTAATGGTTACCTTTCTATAACAGCACGTTAAACATTTCATGAGAAAATTAAAGAGAAATTTTAAAAGTGATAAAGTTTAGTGTTTTATTGTATGCTTGTGACTTTTCGGGGTTTCCTTATATGTTTCAGAGCTGAAGTTGTTTCACAGTATATAGTGTCTCACAGTATATATTCTCATACACCTTTTCAAATAAATAATACTTGTAATTTGGTTAAAAACACAAATGTTAAAAGCTAGCACTTCCTGGCATGCAGAGTTGGGGTTTTTTTAAATCATCTTATCTTTACCTTTTATTAAATGTAGATACATGTATTTATTTATGGATTTTACAAGGGAACATGGAGCACAATTTATTTTCTAGCTCTCCACTGTGGTTTTCTCTGTGGACTTTTTTAAAAGAGTTGAGATAGTTTTCTCTCAAGAATACTACTTCTCCCATTTGCATTTGCTTAAGAATAGAAACATGTATGTACTGACAGGAGAATTAAATTTGAGAATAAAATGGTCTTGACCCCTCTTCTATGCCCTAAGAAACATTGATTATTAAATGTCAAAGTTTACATATATCTAATCCAGTCTAGAAGTTTCTACTGCTTTGTACAGAAACATGATCTTTGAACCTTCTGAGCTACAGAAATGAAATTCTGATCATGGACATTTACAAAGAATAGCTATGTTACCATTTATCAGCTATTAGACATGAAAGGCTCAGAAATAGGTTGGAAAAGCAGCCTTATTCTTCATTATAAATTGTTAGCATTTCTTTAAGCCACCCAGACTCTTCTTGTGGGCATGATATTGTGATGGCCAGTCTTTAAAGACGCCCTGCATATTTTCATAGACTATTACTCTATCTCCTTTCTCTCATCAGGGGCTAAAAAATATATATCTATAATCTCTATTTTTAATATTTTATATTTATTTATTTTGCACTTTGGAGGTAGTCAGAGGACACTACTTTTAGCTACTTACTGAGTTGAAAGTGAATGTATTACACATGCAAGACTGATATTTTCTTAATTGAAAATATTGCCACGGCAGGAAATAAAACTAAGTAATCTTATTGGCTAAGCTAAACTGTTCATTTGGGGAATTTCTTGGTTCCTTAGGTGCAAACCTTGAATTAGGAGCCAAGGAACACAACACAGTTATAATGTAGTCGCTGGTGCTAGTCAGTGCCATTTGGTACTGACTGACTATATCATAAAGCTTAGTTCTATCAATGAATTTTGTAAACATTCACACAAAAGCAGAAGAGTGCTTACAGGATGGGACGGAGCCATAGTCATTCCTGCAGCTCTTATAATATCAAAGCCTTCTACCACACCACCATTTTAAACTGTACTTCTAAACAATAGGCAAATGAAATTGCCTGCATGCCAAGTTGCTTCAGTCTTGTCCAACTCTTTGTGACCTAAGGACTGTAGCCCTCCAGGCTCCTCTGTCCATGGGATTCTCCGGGCAAGAATACTGGAGTAGGTTGCCATGCCTTCCTCCAGGGGATCTTCCCGACCAAGGGATCAAACCCGCATCTCTCACGTCTCCTGCATTGGCAGGCAGGTTCTTTACCACTAGCGCCACCTGGGACACCTAGGAAAATGTCATTTATTCTTCAAGTATTTCTTAGGTTTCTACTATATGCCCAGTGCTATAAACTTTATTATAAATTTTTAGAAACCATGGCCCATACCCTAAAAGATTCTCTTAAGAGTGTTGTGAAAGAAAGTAAACGTGAAGTCACTCAGTCATGTCCGATTCTTTGGGACCTATGGACTATAGCCCACCAGGCTCCTCTGTTCTTGGGATTTTCCAGGCAAGAATACTAGAGTGGGTTTCCATTTCCTTCTCCAAGGGATCTTCCCGACCCAGGGATCGAACTTTGGTCTCCCACATTGCAGACAGACTCTTTACCGTCTGAGCCACTAGAGAATCCCTTGTGTGTTGTATGCATTATTTATAGTGTCTAAACATAAATCACTTGATGTATTTTCTTTATGGACCCGTCCACCTTATTGAAACTAGGGAATGTTTCTTTATGATCTGAGAGCCATACAAATCTGCTTATGCCACTACTAGGTATAGTAGAGAGAAGGAATTTCCCTTGATGAATGGGACTGCCTTGTCAGTTATCTGAGACTCTTACATAATAAAGAATATGGGATGCTTTTTTACTTAGAAGCACAAATATCTATATTTTGTACAAGGCAATAAAACTATAACTGGCAAAATATATATAATTATACTTGAGTCTTACATATATATACACATATATATAACATATATTTGAGAGCATCTTAAAAACAGGAACTTACTCTGAAGTGAAATATTACCAGTCCTTTAAAAAAAAAAAAACTTATGTTGAGATTATCCCAAGAGACCCAGAATCAATCCAGGAGTTAAAATGTTGTTTTGGGGGGGCAACATTTTTCCTGCTTCTGATAGGTGAATAATGTGGAGTAAAAAACATGTTTGGTGCCAGATTTCATTCTGTTTGACTGTGGTTTGTGTCAGCAATCCTGAAAGAGGTCATATAGTCATCATAGTAGTATAAGTAAATTTTTCCTCATTTAAATGAAAATGCATTCTCATGGAAAATCTGAATACTGAAAATTTGGTTAAGGGAATCACCCAATC
Source organism: Capra hircus (assembly GCF_001704415.2). Taxonomy (NCBI): domain Eukaryota; kingdom Metazoa; phylum Chordata; class Mammalia; order Artiodactyla; family Bovidae; genus Capra; species Capra hircus. Next base: position 108,490,711 of record NC_030808.1, on the reverse strand, counting down.
CAAGATTTTGGTTCAGTCAGTCAGTCAGTTCAGTCTCTCAGTCATGTCCGACTCTTTGCGACCCCGTGGACTACAGCACACCAGGCCTCCCTGTCCATCACCAACTCCCGGAGTTTACTCACTCATGTCCATTGAGTTGGTGATGCCATCCAGCCATCTCATCCTCTGTCATGCCCTTCTCCTCCTGCCTTCAATCAATCCCAGCATCAGGGTCTTTTCAAATGAGTCAGTTCTTCTCAACAGGTGGCCAAAGTATTGGAGTTTCAGCTTCAGCATGAGTCCTTCCAATGAATATTCAGGACTGATTTCCTTAGGATGGACTGGTTGGGTCTCCTTGTAGTCCAAGGGACCTCAAAAGTCTCCACCACCACAATTCAAAAGCATCAATTCTTCAGTGCTCAGCTTTCTTTATAGTCCAACTCTCACCTCCATACATGACCACTGGAAAAACCGTAGCCTTGACTAGATGGACCTTTGTTGGCAAAGTAATGTCTCTGCTTTTTAATATGCTATCTAGGTTGGTCATAACTTTTCTTCCAAGGAGCAAACGTCATTTAAGCGTCTTTTAGATTTTGGTTACTATCATTATTTTGCTTCTATTTTCCATATATGGATTTTTTTCTCCAAAATTAGACCAAATTTTATGGTTATAAATGAACTATTTTCCTTACTATATACCATAAGCATTTTCCTAGTCTTTAGATATTCTTTGAAGCTTGAATTTAGTGTCTGGAAAACATTGCATCCTGTAAATATGCAAGGGCTTCCCTGGTGGCTTAGCTGATAAAGAATCTACCTGCAATGCGGGAGACCAAGTTTGATTCCTGGTGGGTTGGGAAGATCCCCTAGCGAAGGGAATGGCTACCCAAACAGTATTCTGGCCTGGAGAATTCCACGGACTGTATTAGTCCATGGGATTGCAAAGAATTGGACATGACTGAGCAACTTTCACACTTCACTAACTTAACAGGTATAGAAAGAATATTTTTCATATAAATATTTAATCATATTTCAAATTATTAATTTAGTTTATATGCATGATATGACCTGTTTCTAGTAATAGCTTTGCAAAGTGTCTTATTTCCAGTATATTTTCCTAGAAGAATGAAACATTAATTTTCAAGAGAACAATATGAATAAGTAAAAAAATATAAAAACTCTTCTTACTTGAGAAAGAAAACTATACTAAGTTAAGTTTTAAAGTTTTAAAACAACTTCTTGCTACCATTAGAGATTTACCCTTTGTTAAAAAAATTCAAGCTTGAACAGAAGAAATCTTAAAAGTCTTATTTCTAAGCAATTGCTGTTTTGGGTGGACATAAGTTGAACTCACTTCAGGATCCAGCCAGATTTCTTCCTGAACAGTTCAGACAGGTGCAAAAGCCAGACTGTGAACCCATTTTTTAAAGCAGCCTTTTGTTTGTGTCAATAAAAAGAAAAAGGTTTTTTTTGACATTTGTTCTATGTACAAATACACCTACTCCTATTTGAATAAAGAGAAACCTGGACAACATTTTTAATGAACCACATTTAGTGCTGAATTTTTAGCCCTATTAGAAAAATAAATCTTATTAAATGTTATGTTTCTATAGAAAAGTAATAGCTGTTTAATTCTCATCTATTTACTGATCAAAACTAGTATTCCCTGAATTATCTTTCCTTGTTGAAGTTGAATCTCATCCACGTATCTAAAGAGAACGCTGAATCTTTTTTTAAGTATCTGCATTTTAATAAGAATGAATAGTTTAATCCCCATACTTGTACCCATATCCTAAACTCTTGAGTGTCCAGTGAGTATAGAGATCTCAGCAAAAGGAGACTCTTTTGAATCATCCATTTTGAAACATCAAGCAGTATAAAATTGTTTAATTCTACATAGTTCTATTTCTTTTTTATTCTTTAAAGATATTTATCATAATACACTTTGAATGTATATTACAAAAGTGTAAGAGTATAGTACTGGGTGTACCCCTTAATCAGAATTTCAAAATATACACCTGCTTTACCCATCTCTATTGCTGTTGCTGTCTTTAAAGTGTTTTAAAACAAATTCCAGATTTCTTGTATTTCACTCACATGTATTTCCAAATACATCTCTGAAAAATACTGTCTTTCATCACCACAAAGCCACATTTACATCTAACAAGATTAACAATAATTCCAGTTTCTTGCTATCACCTGGCATTGAGTATCATCTGGATATGAAACACTTCAGAATAGTCTGGTTTTGAGATAAAAACTAGGAATTATTTCTTAGACAGCTCACTTATTGGTCTCAGAACTACTTGAAACTCTGTACCTTTAAGTAAAAACTGGGAAGATAACATACACCAATTTCTGATTCCTTAATTGTAAACTAACTTCTGGACTTCAGGTCTTTATTTGGGAAAGCATAAAGCAACTCTCTTTCTGCCCGCTAGTTTCACTGGGTGCCATTGGTCTATCTAATTTTTAAATTATCACAACTTCCTCATAGTGCTAGTTGCCTATAATTCTGCTGAAATAGTGATTATCAGACTTTTTAATAGGTGGCAAATCTAAGAACAGTAATCTGTTACATTTCCCATGCCCATCACTCCTATCAGTAAGACAGATACAAAACTTTATCCTACAAGAATTAATGGGAGGATGATCTTTTTATGGCACTTGTCTGTACTGTATATGTAATATTTTTACTTGATTTTCCTAAATATATTAGAGTCTGCTTTTAGCTAGAAAGAATGAAATATGAATAATCTCTAAACAAACCTAAATGCTCTAGTGTCTTCATTTTATTATACTTCTTAAGTGAATTTAGGGCAAGTGTATTTCTGTACTTAAATACCGAACAATCAGCTAAAGAAATTCTTCATTCTCAGAGATTGGGTTACTAATTTTGCTAAGAGTAGTTTAATTTTTGGACTCCTGCTGAAATTTTTGTGTTCTGGTGCACTAAGAGCATACTCGGCCTGCACACACTGGAGAGCACTTTCCTTTTATGACTTTGTGTAAGATTTGTCAGCCGGAGGGAGGCTGAAAAGTAGGGAAATGTCCCCAAGTGGATGAGTATAGAAAGGACAAGAGAAGGGCAGCAAGAGAACAAGTGAAGAAGTAAGAGTACTGACGTGCTCCAGTTGCTTAGTACCTGGGTCTCTCATCCAGACTCGCGCTGGTCCTGCTGCAGGGGTGGCTGAAGTTATTGTGTTGGTCAGGTATGCAAAGGAGCTGCTATTTGTCATCTGTAAATATGTTTCTTTTTCTACTTAACCAGCTTCCTTTAGAACAATTGATGCTGCACAGGAATAAACAGATCTGAAGAACAAAACAGTCAGAAAGCACTCTCATAAACATCCTTCCTATTAGATTTATTTGTTGAGAATACTCATTTTATTTAGTTTTTCTATAAACAAAGATTTTATTTGAACATTCCATCAATATCTCTCCAAGAGAAGTCTTTAAAGTTTTTAATCTGCTAAAACACACCAACATACAGAAAGTGGAGCTAAAGACCAACTTCTAAAAGAAGTTTCTGAGGACATAAAGGAAAAGCAGATGCACAAAGTGCACCTTCATGACTTTTGTTGTGATTATGGTGAGTGGTATGAAGCCACTGAAATGTCCAAAAAGAAATTGTTGTGGGGGGTATAAATTATGATCACCCTAGAGAAATGCTAGGCAACAGGATAACACCCTCCTTCTCCTCCTGCAAAAATCCTAGTGACATAAGCATTCGTGGGAGAATGAGCAGAAGAACAGAGGCATAGCTATAAGGAAGATCAGTTCTTTTTATTTTTTACTTTAATATTTTGTAATATAATCGTATGTACCTGGGAAATTGTGCTCTTTCTGAATAAAATACTAGATTATAATTGCTGAAAATCCTTTAGACGAGTTAAAAACACTCAACACCATTATAGTAAAATCGATAAAATCATTAGGAACATTCTACATAACAAATTTCTACATTCAATTTTAAGAAATTATGTTCAAGTTGAATTAAGGCAATAAGACTTCAGAACTACACAATATTTTTGGAGTAAAGTTCTGTCTTAGCATATGATTAAAACTGATACTTTACTAAAAACAGGAAATGTATTTATTGAAACAAAACTTAGTAACATCTTACCATGAATACCAAAATCTGACAAGCTTTAGGGTTTTCACAAAGATAAGTTAGTACTCAGTTGTGCCCTACTCTTGGCAACGCCGTGGACTGGAGCCCACCAGGCTCCTCTGTCCATGGGATTTTCCAGCAAGAATACTGGAATGGATTGCCATTTCTTTCTCCACACAGAAATATATTGGTGTACTTTATTTTGCATTTTAGTGAGAGTTGCCAAGAAATAAGCTTTATTACCATATGGGAAAAAAACACATTTATACAGTCTGAACTGAACATTTACATTGGATTTAATTGTAGAAGTTTCCCCCCATTTCAATTTTCCATATTTACACATGCACTGTAAGACTTTTAAAAGTGAGAAAACGTTCATTTTAAGATGTAATAACATCCAGTATCCAGCAATTATGACCTTACTTTATAAAATATCAAAGTGCTTTGCATTTTCAAAAATGTGTTTTTTTAACTCCTTTTGTCTCTTTAACAAGCATATTAGCCCCAAATCATTCTTTGTAGTATTAAGCTGCCTACTTATTATTTAAATTCCAACATTTATACTTACATGATTGCATGTATTTTCAATAGTGATTCTTTTATCGCACACCGAGAAAGTATGCGACAGATGATGAGAAGTTTTTCTGAACCTTTTGGAAGAGACATGCTCAGCATCTCTGATAGGAGAGGAAGAGCTCGTAACCGTATGGGACATGAGGATGAAGAAAATTCCTTGACTGTAAGTTATTTATTTTAATGATAGTGAAGAAAAGTATTACAGAAGAATTTATCTCTGATGATAGGATAGGATTAATGTTATAGAAATAACCGTTATACACAGGGAAGGACCTGTTGAAAAGGAGAATTCTTTGACAATGAAGTGTTAACTGTATAGAATTGCACTGTGATACCAAAACTTTTAGCACCATAGGGTTATATATTATAAGCCAAACTTAAGACATTCTTTTCCATGTGAACCATGTAAGGAAGAAAAACCATGATAAGGTTTTTCTCACCTTATTATTTACTCCCATGTCTTAAATTAGGACAGGCATGGAAATATCCTTGCATACAACACTTTTTCTTCTCGCTTTAAAATAGCATCCAAAACTGTAGTACAATGCTTTTTATCTACTGGACCAGGAAAACTCAACCTACTCCTTGGCTACCTTGGACCCTCAAAATTTAGATTAACTTTTAAAAGTTAATTTAAAAGTTATTCAGAAGCCTTGTAGAACTACAGTATATGTTCAGAAGTCTTGTCTGAGAGCAAAACTAAAAGGTTACAAACAAACAACAAAAACCTCAGGATATTTATATACCTTAGCTGTTTTCTGCTTATTTGTGTTGCTTTTTCAGCCTCAAGAATGGCAGTTCTAGAACAACAAATCCGCAGGAGTTTCTAAAACATAAATCTCTACAGTTCAAATGTAGAGCTCTGGACCTCAGTAATCATTTTTTAGCGTATTTCTTTTTAATTGAAGGATGATTGCCTTACAATATTGTGCTGGTCTCTGCCAACATCAGCATGAATCAGCCATAGGTTTACATATATTGTCCCCTCCCTGGCACTGTCTCCTGCTTCCCACCCCGTTCCTCCCCCTCTAGGTTGTCACAGAGCCCCAGATTGAGTTCCCTGAGTCATAGAGCAAATCCCCACTGGCTATCTATTTCACATGTGGTAATGTATATGTCCGCATGCTACTCTCAATAAGCATTTTTAGTTGGTCAATTGGGAAACTTCCAGGACCTTCCAAATAAATACTTTCATATTTTTTATTTGCAATAATCTTGTTGTTAAATAGAGCAAAATGTTTCAAATACTCCTAAGAAGTTTGATGGATAAAATTACATTTGCCATTTAAATGAAAGTAATCTTCACATTCTTTCTCACATACACATTATTCCAATATCTATATATATTAATTTCATTCCAATTATTTTTAAATTTGTTAATGTGGTCATTGTGTTATTTTTTACTTTTAGGGCTATAAATTTCCATAAAGTCTAAAATTAAGCCCAAAGGAAAAAACTGTCAAAGATTTGAGCAGAAATATCAAATATGACATTCTGAAATTTTATCTTTCACATGAGCATTGAAGTATTTTATATATTTGTTATAAACGTAGCAAAGAAAGACTAGGGCTGTACATAGTGCTTTGTATTATTTGCATGCAAAAATGAGCTGCTGGTAGCATTTATGCAAAAAGTAGGAGGTGACGATTTTATTCCCTTGTAAGCACAGAAAGGAGATCTGTTTATAATTCAGCTGTAAAGTTCTTAGTGAGGATGCCTAGGCTGTAACTCTTCTGGTTATCCATTAGAAGAAGAAATGTTTTTTTCCTCAGTACCTGTGCTTAAAACATCTGAGTGTTTAATGTGCTGGAATAAGAAATATATAACCAATAGAAAGATAAATTTATTTGAAACTGTTGTTTATCTGATTCATAATTTAGAACAATTTGTATTTTAGCTTGCCTCATATTTGTCTTGCCAGAGAAGGCAACGGCAACCCACTCCAGTACTGTTGCCTGGAAAATCCCATGGACGGAGGAGCCTGGTAGGCTACAGTCCATGGGGTCACTAAGAGTCAGATGCGACTGAGCGACTTCACTTTGACTTTTCACTTTCATGCCACTCCAGTGTTCTTGCCTGGAGAATCCCAGGGATGGAGGAGCCTGGTGGGCAGCCGTCTATGGGGTCGCACAGAGTCGGACACGACTGAAGCGACTTAGCAGCAGCAGCAGCATATTTGTCTTGCCAGTGCGGCTTGAAATCAAGTTTTGGGGAACTAAAAAGCCCACATAGCTGAACTAATACGGTTGCATAAATGTGAGGATTAAATAAGGAAAGTCAAATAAGAAAACAATTCTGAATACAAAAGAAGGCCAAGACCAATCAATATTTGAATGAAAAATTAAAATAATTGCTACCAAGTCCAGTTTCTAGTGGCATAAATTAACTTTTGTCTAAGATGATGAAATCATCTCCCTTATTATTAATCAAATCCCTTGCAGTTATACAATGCAAGTGACAAATAGATACAACGGATTAGATTTAATAGAGTGCCTGAAGAACTATGGACAGAGGTTTGTGACATTGTACAGGAGGCAGTGATCAAGACCATCCCCAAGAAAAAGAAATGCAAAAAGACAAAATGGTTGTCTGAGGAGGCCTTACAAATAGCCAAGAAAAGAAGAGAAGCGAAAAGCAAAGGAGAAAAGGAAAGATGTACCCATTGGAATGCAGAATTCCAAAGAATAGCAAGGAGAGATAAGAAAGCCTTCCTCAGTGATCAATGCAAAGAAATAGAGAAAAACAATAGAATGGGAGACTAGAGATGTCTTCAAGAAAATCAGAGATACCAAGGGAACATTTCATGCAAAGATGGGCTCAATAAAGGACAGAAATGGTACAGACCTAACAGAAGCAGAAGATATTAAGAAGAGGTGGCAAGAATACACAGAAGAACTATACAAAAAAGATCTTCACGACCTGGATAATCATGATGGTGTGATCACTCATCTAGAGCCAGACATCCTGGAGTGTGAAGTCAAGTGGGCCTTAGAAAGCATCACTACGAACAAAGCTAGGGGAGGTGATGGAATTCCGATTGGGCTATTTCAAATCCTAAAAGATGATGCTGTGAAAGTGCTGCACTCAGTATTCCAGCAAATTTGGAAAACTCAGCAGTGGCCACAGGACTGGAAAAGGTCAGTTTTCACTCCAATCCCAAAGAAAGGCAATGCCAAAGAATGTTCAAACCGCACAACTGTACTCATCTCACCTGCTAGCAAATAATGCTCAAAATTCTCAAAGCCAGGCTTTAACAGTACGTGAACCGAGAACTTCCAGATGTTCAAGCTGGATTTAGAAAAGGCAGAGGAACCAGAGATCAAATTGCCAACATCCCTTGGATCATTGAAAAAGCAAGCAAGTTCCAGAAAAAACATCTATTTCTGCTTTATTGACTACACCAAAACCTTTGACTGTGTGGATCACAACAAACTGTGCAAAATATAAAGGGATGGAAATACCAGACCACCTTACCTGCCTCCTGCAAAACCTGTATGCAGGTCAAGAAGCAACAGTTAAAACCAGACATGGAACAACAGACTGGTTCCATGTAGGGAAAGGAGTAAGTCAAGGTTGTATATTGTCACCCTGCTTATTTAACTTATATGCAGAGTATATCATGCAAAATGCCAGGCTGGATGAAGCATAAGCTGGGATCAAGAAATAGCAATAACCTCCGATACTCAGATGATACTGCCCTTATGGCAGAAAGTGAAGAACTAAAGAGCCTCTTGATAAACGTGAAAGAGGAGAGTGAAAAAGTTGGCTTAAAACTCAACATTCAGAAAACTAAGATCATGGCATCCAGTCCCATCACTTCATGGCAAATAGATGGGGAAAACAATGGAAACAGTGAGAGACTTTGTTTTTCTGGGCTTCAAAATGACTGCAGTCATGAAATTGAAAGACGCTTGCTCCTTGGAAGAAAAGCTATGACCAACCTAGACAGCATATTAAAAAGCAGAGACATTACTTTGCCAGCCAAAGCCTGTCTAGTCAAATCTGTGGTTTTTCCAGTAATCATGTATGGATGTGAGAATTGGACTGAGCATCAAAGAATTGATACTTTTGAACTGTGGTGTTGGAAAAGACTTTTGAGGTCCCTTGGACTGCAAGGAGATCAAACCAGTCAATCCTAAAGGAAATCAACCCTGAATATTCATTGGAAGGACTGATGCTGAAACTGAAACTCCAATACTTTGGCTACTTGATGTGAAGGACTGACTCACTGGAAAAGACCCTGATCCTGGGAAAGACTGAAGGTGGGAGGTGAAGGGGACGACAGAGGATGAGATGGTTGGATGGCATCACCAGCTCAATGGACATGAATTTGAGCAAGGTCCAAGAATTGGTGATGGACAGGGAAGCCTGGCATGCTGCAGTCCATGGGATTGCAGAGTCAGACACGACTGAGCGATTGAACTGAACTGAAGATGATGAACCATAGGTGTCAGCTAAAATCTGTGTGTAACGTTATCCAGTAGAATGCTCTGGATGATTTAAATGTTCTAAATCCACCCTATCCAGTATGGTTAGCCACATAAGACTATCAAACCTTTGAAATGTGCCTAGTGCCACCGAGGAACTGAATTTTCAATTCTAATTATTTAAAATTAATTTTAAATAGCCACATGTAGGTTTTGGCTACCTTAATGCAGGGTATGATAATATTCAAAAAGAGTGCAAAGCTTTTAGCTTTTTTAAAAAAACCAACACTGAGTAAAGGACACTAGTCAGCTACAGGTGAACCTATCATCTTATTTTTTCTTAATTTAACAATAATCTCTTTCAACATTTTCCCAAGAGAAACTGCAGTACTCATCTACCTATTAAATAGAAAGTAAATGGTGATTTTACTATATCAGATTTAGACCAAACCATTTCATAAAACTTTTGAGTTTCGTGGTGTTTTACATAGTAAATACTGCTAGGTAGTATTTACTTATCTCTCCCAGCTAAAATCAAGTGGTATATATAATATATTCAATTCCATTATATTGTATCTTAGAAAGCTAACACCAGTGAGGTTTTTTTCCTTGTTCAAGCTATGAAAACTCTTTGCTAACCAAGAGTGCTGAGCATTGCCCTAGAGCAGTTGAAGGGCAGTAGTAATTTTTTAATACAGGAATTTCATATGGTTACAGTAGGTTTTCCAAGGAACATTCAGCTTCTTTTTAACCTAAACTCTTCTTTTCCTCTGAATGAGTTATACTGGTGAGATATGGCTCTCCTTTTTTCCCCTGGGGTGTGATACATTTGACGTGTTTATGTCTCATTGTGAAAGATTTATGTAAAAGCAAAAAAACCTAAATACATTAGTTAAAAGAAAACAAACAAACAAACCACAGTAACAACAAAAGACCTCTATCCCAACTTGACTTTTCTAAGTTTCCAAGTCAATGTCCTATAATTACATATGAAAGCAGGTGTAAAAATGAGAAATTGACTATAGAAGATGGACAAATCAGCTGCCCAGTTTGAAAACAGCACAGCTAAGTAGAGTAGGCTTTTTGTGCATGCTAGCTGTTCTGTTTGAACTTTTTAATAATAGTTTACACAAAGCTTTTTTTTTCTGTTTCTGTGAAGTTATAAATTTTAAAAAGAGTATTTAAGCAGTGAGCCATAAGCTGATGCTTCTAAGCATAGTGGATGAAAATTTATATTTCAAACATGTACTTGATAACCTTTTTCTTTATTTTTTGCCCATTTCTTGGCATTTGTCATCTTTATCAGCCCTATTATGAGGGAAAATAGAGATTCCTGCAAAAGTAGGAAAAGCATCAGCTATGCCATTTCTTTGTACTATTAGCTTTTCTTCAGTTCATGATTTCTTTATTGGGATGTTTTTAAGCCAGTTGTCCATTTGGGGTCGGTTTTGTTTAAAACTAGATCATTTAATCTGTAAGCTTATTTTATTAGGCAGTTTATAATTCAAGATATAACCTATGGCCATCTGACAGACTGAGAGATGGTGCCAGAGTCAATGTAAAATCTGTTTCCTTTCAGTTAAAAGAAACAATAAGGAATTTTATTGGTGTACAAATACACTTTGGAGATTACTGTTCTAATTTATTATAAAATTTAAACAGTTTTCTCTAGCTTTTTGACATAACTTACACAGGGAGAAAATTATCACTAAATGATGGTATAATTTTGTATATACCTTTTACCAAGAAACTCAAAATTTATTTTCAACATTTGAAACTTCCAAGTAATGAAAGTTTTTAATTTATGTATCTAAAAATTTATTTTTATTATCCCATCTATTATGCTTAACATTCTTTTTCCTATCAAAGACTAATATCTTTAAACCTATATGCATGATCCTTTCTGAAGTCTGTATTTCTTATTCCATGTTAGTTCTTAGGAGGTATCCAATAAATTTTTTTGACCAATATCTCTTCTAAGCTTTTGAAATGTTATTAATATAGATACTTTGGATTTTTAACTGGTTTCAGGTGAGAGTAAATGATTTTTTAAAAATATGGAATCATTGAACAAAAGAAAGATGATATAATCTTAATCATTATACCTTATGTGTTAATTTTGGTGTGAATTTGCATTTTCTTTGAAAAATGTTTGTCTTAGTCCATAGCAATTACTTTCTCTTTAATAAGGAGTCTTATTTAAAAGATATGTGGTCTCCTTGTTCGTCTTCTTGGCTCATGTCAGACTCTACAATGAATAATAAGCAGATAAGTTTAAATATATATACTGAGCTCTTTTTGATTAAACGGTTTCGTAATTTGGTTAGCTCTGAACTATGTGATTATGTAGTGCATTACTTTCTTTTTCAGAGATTGTTGTATAATAAATATCATACCAAAATTAATTGGATTTTTTTCTAGGCAATGAGTTCCCTTGTACCTTTTGGCAGTTTTGGTGGTATGGTTCGTATCATAAGACACAAGCCATTTAGCAATATTTTCTGACAATATTTTATTTTTCATTAACTCAAGCATACTGAATCGGCATGCCATCTCCCTTTCATAACAGCTTTTAGCATTTGTTACTGAAAACTTGTTTTGTGTGTTAAATTTGTCTTAGAATGTTTAGGCCTGTGTTTTGTGGAGTACATCACATCAACATAAAAAAAAAATCAGTTTTCCAAAAGAAAAAGTACATTTTGATTGATGACAATTCACTTTATTTACAAAAGGGATCCTTGGAGTTGTGTTTAAAAGTTGGAGACTTTCACTTGCTTATGCTGACTCTTCAAAAAGTAAAAAAGCCCCAAATTGAGGAGAGACAAAGGCTCAGACTGACTGCTTTCTCTAGGACTCTGTTGTCAGTTCAGTCATGCTTTCCTTTCCCATGTCCCAAGTACTCTGCAGCCAGCTTTTTACTCCCACCCCTGTTTTTCTCTGAGCCTTTGGTCCTCTTTTTCTGTGCTGCTAATTTCTAACACACTTAAAGGCAATCTGGGGAGTAGCAGAGAATAGCATCATCACCTTGGAGCACTTTCTATGCATGCATCTATACGCTCATGAAAAAGTTTTTTGAATTCTCTTGTGCTAGACTTTAGCCATTTCTTACCTTAAAATTTGCCTTATAACATTTGTTCTTCTGATCAGAGTTTTTAGTGGGACAAGCGATGAAGGAAAAAAAAAAAAACAACTGTAGCACAGAGTTATCAGTCAAGTAATCCGGAAATTCAGCATGCTTTGGGCACACAGATAGAAAAAAGCCTGTAGCCCAGACCTTTGGGTTGGTGGAGTGGAGGTCAGTTAGAGGAGACTTCTTGAGCCTTAAGGATTAATAGGAATTAGCCAGGAAAAGCTGGGAAGGGAGAAGAGAGATCAACACAGAGGAAACAGCATGTGTAAAGACCAGGAGTCTAGGGAGCCCAAAGATATTTGGAGTTATTTGGCCCTAGGGTGTGAGTTGGAGAATAGGTGTAGGTAAGGACGATGAGGTGCCAGAGGGGATTGGGCCCTGATAAGGACTGTGGACTTTTAACAAAAGAGCAGGAGAAGCAATTGATGAATTTTTGTCAAAATAGTAGGAGAATCAGATTCTTATTTTTTGAAAAAGCATTGTCCCTGCAGGGAAGACAGGTATTAGAAGGGGCCAGAGTGGAGGCAGAGAGGCGAGGAGGCTGACAAAGTGTTCTGAGAAGTATGAGTGATAGATAACTTCTACTCAAGTAATAGCTGTGGTGATAAAGAGAAATAATCTCTTTTGAGAGAGTTAAGTAAATGGATAGCACTTGGCGATTCATGGATTGTTGGATCAGTAGAATAGGGGAAGAAAAGTTTTTTGCTTATTTTTCTGGCCTGAGGAATTAGATGAAAATGCTACTGAGCTAAGGAACAGAGCACTGAGGCAGTGCCAGTATGAGGACAGGAGGGCTCAGAAAGATCATTTCAGGTCTGGGTGTTTTGCAGTTGAGGCATCTGTGGGCCGTTCAGCTTGATTTATCTAGTAAGCAGTTGGATATATGAGCTTGAACTGAGCTACAGATAATTAGTTCATTCATTCAGCAAATATTTATTGAGCCCTCCTATGCACCAGGAGTTGTTTCTAAAGTACTGGGAATATGGTGATGAGTAAGACAGAGAAGATAGCCCTGCCTTCACAGAGATTATTTTCACAGAGTGGGAGGACAGACAATAAAGAAATAACTCAGATAGTCAAAGTGCTTCTAAGTGCTTTGAAGGAGATGAAATGGGCATATGATACAGGGACAGGTTCAGGTGGAGCAAAGATTAGACAGGTAACCTTTCTAAGGAGGTGATACTTGAATGATGACAAGAAACTATACCACCGAGTCAGGAGAGAACATTCTAGGCAGAGAGAAGAGCAGCTGTACAAAGTTCCTGAAGGCCTCCAAAGCCCACTGGAATCTCAGCTCTAATTTGTACCCCCCCTTTTTGTCAAGGCGTTGGGCCACCCACATAACAAGTACAGAAACATCTTTTAATGGCTGACAGTGAATTGAGAAGAGACAAAATATACCCAAAACATGTGATCTTTTTTCCCTCACCTTCCTTAGGCTAGCTCTTTAGTCTCTCTTGAATTATCTCTTAAACAGCATTGATTCTCAGTGTAACGCTGAGACAAACAATTCACAATATTTCTGGAATTGTGTTAAATCTCTGAAATGCAGATTAATTCTCTTGCTGTCCTTTGCATCCTAAGTGTGAAATTTGCTCAGTCGTGTCCAACTCTTTGTGACCCTGTGGACTATACAGTCCATGGAATTCTCCAGGCCAGAATACTGGAGTGGATAGCCATTCCCTTCTCCAGGGGATCTTCCCAACCCAGGGATCAAACCGGGGTCTCCTGCATTGCAGGTGGATTCTTTGTCAGCTGAGTTATCAAGGAAAGATGTATCATATTTCCTAAATGTGTCTTTGTTGTTCTGTACTATGGTTAGAAGTGAAGTGATGTGACAGTCGCTCTGCTGCTAAGTCGCTTCAGTCATGTCCGACTCTGTGCAACCCCAGAGACGACAGCCCACCAAGGCTCCCCTGTCCCTGGGATTCTCCAGGCAAGAACACTGGAGTGGGTTGCCATTTCCTCCTCCAATAGTCACTCAGTTGCGTCCAGTTCTTTGCAGTACCATGGACTGTAGCCCACCAGGCTCTTCTGTCCATGGGATTCTCCAGAATACTGGAGTGGGTTGCATTCCATTCTCCAGGGGATCTTTCTGACCCAGGGATCGAACCTGGGTCTCTGGCATTGCAGGCAGATTCTTTGTTACTGAACCAAAAGGGAATCCCACAATGGTTAGTGCAGATTCTAAAGGGGAATTTGATTTTTCTATTTCCTATTGTATGTGAACGTGTTAGTCACTCAGTTGTGTCCAACTCTTTGCAATCCCATGGACTGTAGCCTCAGTCGATAGAATTCTCCAGGAAAGCAAAAGAATCTCCAGAAACTCCTTCTAACAGTAGACGATGCTTTGGCTGACACACTAGAATGTGTGCTTCACTTGTTGATTCCTGGTGATTGTTCCAGTGATAAAACCTAAAATCAATAGGAGGCTTTTCTAGAGCAGAGTTTCTCTGCCTCGATGCTGCTACTTTCATGTTGGGCCGAATAACTTGCTGTGGGAGCTGTGCTGCATTCTTGTGCTTTGTAGGATATTTAACAGAACCCCTTGCCCCTGTCACTGGGTGCCAGTCATACACCCTCCTCAGTTGTGACAAACATAAATGAGTGTAATTATTGAAAAATGTCCCCCTGGGGTAAAAACCACTCTTGGCTAAGAAACCACTGTTCCAGAGGAATTCTTAACTGTTCTTGGAGAGGAGCACACCGCATGCTTCAAGGGTACGCCCTATTGAGCAATCAGTGATAGGCAACAATTCCAAGACCTGTTAGTGGAATGATTCAACCTCCATCGCTTGGCACCAACTCTGATGGAAAGGCTTCCCTGGTGGCTCAATAAAGAGTCTGCCTGCAATGTGGAAGACCTGGGTTTGATCCCTGGGTTGGGAGGATCCCCTGGAGAAGGAAATGGCAACCCACCCCAGTACTTTTGCCTGGGAAATCCCATGGATGGAGGAGCCTGGTGGGCTATAGTCCATGGGGTTGCAGAGTTGAACATGACTGAGCAACTAACACTAACACTGATGGAAAGGAGGGCTGGCTACTCCAGAGTCAGCCTCTATCAACCATGTGGTCCTGCTGGAGATGACACTGTTATCTTACACTCAGGTTTTATTTATTTGCCTGGTGGGATATACAGAAATAAGAAGGAAAAACTTGAAGACTAATCTGTGCTAAAGCTGTACCAGCCCAGAATATACCACTCAGTATTTAAATAGCAACCAAATTATGTTTTCAGCAAGTTGAATGATATGTATGTATATATTTATCTGTTCTTGCATGTATATTCATGTGGATATATACACATGTATGTATGCGTGTGTTTATAGTGTTACAGCTTCCTAACCATTTATATGCTGGCTGTCTAGGATTGTGTGTATGCTTCAAATTTTTCTTTAACAAATTGCTTTCATTGTATAGTCCTTATATTATTTTTGCCTGGTTGATCACTGCATGAGATCCCACAGCAAAAGTCAAGAAAAAAAAAAAGAAATTCAGCTGTTTTGGGAAGGTGGATTTGCTTCTTTCGTGTTGTATTTATAGTTAATAACATACTTCCTAATGTCCTGTAGCATACAGATGTCAACCCTTTTCAGGCAATGGACCGAATGATGTTAAATATGCGAAACAGTATGCAGGAATTACAAAGAAACTTTGTAAGTACTGAAAGATGGATGAGAATGTTGTTTTCCATTATTGGTGCCCTATATTATAGTGGCTTTCAACCATTTTCTAACCATAGTCCCCAGAAACTAAAAAATATATCTTACATCCTGACATTCCTTGTGTACTGTCTATATTGTACACCTGAAATGAAAGTTTCATGAGAAAAGGATCATGCTGTTCACACTGTCTATTGATATTTTCTATTTTATTTCATATTTTAAAAATCCTGGTCGCAACCTATCAAAATGATCTCATAACCTACAAGTTTGATAAATACCATTACTTAAATTTTCAAAGTAAAAATTCAACCTCAAAAATATTTATTCTGCTGAAGGTCACTATTGTAAATGAACACTTTATATGAATTTAGATTTTTTATTATGTATAACTGGTCTACTTAAAAAATTATAGCATCTAAGTTATTAAGTGTTTAAAAATAACTCAAATTAGGAATTTTAAGAATGATATTTAGAAACTAGATTAGAGTCATATAGTCTGAATACTTACAAACTAATACTAATATTCTTACTTTTCTACTCATAACATTAGTCATAAACAAAATAATAACTTGATTCAGTATGAAGACCAACCATATTATTTTGGTCATCCAGTTTGAAATCTAAGGATCATCTCATAATGTCCAAATCTTGGACATTAGAAGTGTAGCATTGGTATCCACAGAAGGTATAAAACTTCTTGGCACATAGTTAATTGGCTCAACATTGGCAAAATTGCTCACAAAAGTTAGCCACTGACTATAAAAGTATCACATGCATCAAAGCATAACATCTATAAACTTAAGCTTCGAAGTCTTTGACCTCAAAAGATTTGAGGAATTCTAAGTGAATCACTTGTTATTCATTATTCCTTATAAGAGGAGTGTGAATTGTTACCTAAAATGGAAGGAAGTTAGGGCCTTCATGGGGGTACCATTTGGATACATCATACTAATCATATACAGTATCTTTACTAGAGCTTACAGCTAGTGTTGTTGCTTATTTGAATCTTCTGACATTAGTTCTTCATATTTGATTGAACTCACTGGATATACAATTTATATTTATCTCCAGGGTCACCTTTCAATGGATCCAAATGGGCATTCATTTAGTTCTTCCTCCGTGATGACTTATTCCAAAGTAGGAAATGAACCTCCAAAGGTTTTCCAGGCCTCAACACAAACCCGCAGGGCTCCAGGAGGAGTAAGTACTTTCTTGGAACTTTATAAAGTTGTGGAATGATAGATCACACATATCAAATTTTAGCTATTAAAATTTGACCTGGTACTGGTGTGGAAAAGAGAAGAGGGAAGAAAACACAAAGCAGTGTGGAAAGCAGTCAAGTTGACTGTAGTATTTTATTTTAAGGCATTCTTTGTCTCCCCAACTGGTAGTGCGGGAGATAATGCAGGATCTATTCTGGACCTCTGCCGTGAAGGGAACAGTGCAATAAAATGGGTCACACGAATTTCTGGTTTTTCAGTGCATACAAAAGTAATGTTTATTCTGTTCTGTTGTTGTTAAGTTTGCAATAGCATTATGTCTAAAAAAGCAACGTACTCACCATAACATAAAGGCTACCCACTCCAGTATTCTGGCCTGGAGAAGTCTATGGACTATATAATCCATGGGGTTGCAAAGAGTTTGACACGACTGAGCAGCTTTCACTTTCGCTCACTTGTCTCCCCCACCTACCTCCATTTGTGCCCCCAGGCGCTTTTTTTATCTTTAATGTCTATTGATGTTTATTACCTTTACATGTTGGCAAGGGAAGTAGACACTAAAGTCTTTGTCTCATGAAATATAAATGTCTATAGTTAGCTTATATTTGAAGTAAATGAATTTTTTAACTTATAAAATATTTCAAGGGTACAGACAGAACATAGAGAATAATATAAATACCCCATATTTCTTTAATCCAGTTTAGTGAAGTCATAATGCTTTTCTCTATTTAAGTTGTCTTTTATTTTCTTTTTAAGCAAAAATGCAGTTAAAATTTCCAGTATGCTCCTCCCTCCTTGGTCCCTTTTCCCTTTCTTCCTCCCCAAAGAGAACCATTTTCTTATA
The DNA here is from genome assembly GCF_001704415.2 of Capra hircus. Lineage (NCBI taxonomy): Eukaryota > Metazoa > Chordata > Mammalia > Artiodactyla > Bovidae > Capra > Capra hircus. The sequence continues at coordinate 108,472,756 of NC_030808.1, read as the reverse complement.
CAGGCATATCTCATTTTACTGGTCTTCGCTTTATTGCACTTTACAGATAAGTTGCATTTTTTGCACACTGAAGGTTTGTGGCAATCCTGTGCTGTCAAGTCAGAGTTAGCAATTTTTAGCAATAAAGTGTTTTTATATTATGGTGTGTACATTGCTTTTTTAGACATAATGCTACTGCAAACTTAATAACAACAGAATAGAATAAACATTATTTTTATATGCACTGGAAAACCAGAAATTCGTGTGACACGTTTATTGCACTATTTCCTTCATTGCAGAGGTCCAGAATGGATCCTGCGCTATCTCTGAGGTATGCCTGTACCTGGAACTTACCACTTTTGTGCATGCTTTTATGATTTCATTACTTATGTATGCTCCATGTACAATATAGTGAATCATTTTACAGGTTTCCGAGCACATGTGACTTTGCTCTGCAACTAGACTTTGCTCAGTAATTGCTTCTGAGATTTGTTCAAGTTGATATGTGTAGCTCTGGTTTCTTTAACTTCTATGTAATGTCCAAAATATGAATATACCACAGTTTTAAAATCTACTTTTCTAATAATAGATATGTAGGTGTTTATAATTTTTCACTTATTTATCTTCATAGCTGTCTCCTTGTGCAAAAAGGGCTAGCAGTTGGACTGGAGGAGGTGTGTGTCCTCATCCTTACCTAGAAATTACCAACTTAGTATCATGTAGGGACTTCCCTGGTGGCTCAGACAGTAAAGCGCCTGTCTACAATGCAGGAGACCTGGGTTTGATCCCTGGGTTGGGAAGATCCCCTGGAGAAGAAAATGGCAATCCACTTCAGTACTATTGCCTGGAAAATCCCATGGACAGAGGAGCCTGGTAGGCTACAGTCCATGGGGTTGCAAAGAGTTGGACATGATAGAAACAGTTGACTCCTACAGATTTTGGTATGAGTTGCCACTTCTCCATTTATTCGTTAGTACTTATAGTAAAGAAAATAAGGGGTTGCCTGTCTAATGGGTGACTTAAATGAAAACAGTATTTAAGTCATTTCATGACTGCTGAATAATTAGTTGCCCTTACATGTATTCTTTTTTTAAAATAATTATACTGGTTCTGCTTGTCCTAGACATTTTAATTTTAAGCAGGTCAGGAAACATCAGAGAATTATTACCATAATTTTACTACAAGTTGGTAGTGGAACTATGTACCCATTATTTTTAGAGCAATAGATTTATGTTCTTGCCTGTATAGGTAAGTAGGTTCTGAGGAGTTATTATTTATGTGAATAATAACTAATTTTTATTTTCTTCATTTTCACAGATAAAGGAAACCAGGAAAGCATTAAGAGATTCTGATAGTGGACTAGAAAAAATGGCTGTTGGTCATCACCTCCATGACCGAGCTCACGTCATTAAAAAGTCAAAGAACAACAAGACTGGAGATGAAGAGGTCAATCAAGAGTTCATCAATATGAATGAATGTAAGTTATCAGAAAAAATGGCATTCTTCCTCTCAAACTTAAAATAGCAGCTCTACCAGGAGAACTTGGTTAGAATTTTTTTAATAGAAACATTTCATGTGATGTTCTTTCAGGCAGTTCATGAATTGTATATGTAGGCAATACATTATCAACATAGTAATAAAATTGTGGTTTCATTGTTTCATAGTAGATCTGTCTTTTCATAGTGATTTTTAATGTTGAATATCATTTATTTTTTGTTTTATACTTAGAAAATGGAATCTTTTGTGTTTTAGTAAAGCTGTCATTAGTAAAAATGAGTTTTTATATATTTGCAGTTATCAAAGAAGTATATTTGAAAAGCATAAAAAAGTACAAAGAAAGAAAATAAAATCATTCATAATTCCAACCCCAAATACTAGTATTAATGTTTTAGTATATATATGCCTAATAGTTTTATGTATATATAAACATATAAACACACATACTTTTCTTTTTCAAAATCAGTATTTTACCATCTATATAGTTTATATTGTGCTTATTTTAATTCCCAACTATAATTGTGAACAGCTACCTATGATGTTACTTTTTCAAAAACATTCTAAATGGTTACCTAAAAGTGATGATATATATGGATCAAGCTCATCTTTTCCACTTCCTATATTTTCTACTCATTCTTTAATGCATTCAATTCTTTCTAGTGTCCTAACTCTTCTCATTATAGTTTTTAAGTTATATTCATTTCCTGTTTTTAGAAAGTATTTTAAATAAAAATGTTTTATCATAGTAAAGAGTTTTAATTATTGTTTCATTTTAGAAAAAGAAATTCTCTTAAGGTTAGAATTGGAGAAAATTATTCTTATGCAATGAGATGAAAGCCACAACATCTTAACCTTTCTTCAATTTTAACCTTTGCAGTTTGATCACATTTAAATATATACAGAATACTTCACAATAATTAACATATTTAAGAAAATTTTGGCAAAGTAACATTGTTGTGCAGGCAATCTGAAAGAACAAGTATTGTCATTTACTTATCGTTATTATAGAATTTAGATTACCTACTTCATAGCAACATAAATTGGCAGATGAGTAACCTATTTTAGGAAACTGAAACAGAAACTTGTGAGGCCAAATTATGTAGTGAAATTGTGAGATTAATAGGAAGTGCTAGCCCCAGGAGGACTGTCCTCCAAGTACAGAGGAAAAGTGGGATCACTGTGAGATGACCAAGGAAGAAAGAAAGACTGTAAGTCAGTGTCACTGGGTCATGGGGTCCAGGGATAGAATAACATGATATCCAGGCAGGTGTGGGAAAAAATAGCTCATCAATAACCAAATTACCAGCAGGGATAGGAGAGGAACAAATAGAAAAGGAAATATCACTCTGAGTCAAAGACCTTTATATTTGAAGCAGTTTCCTATCTCTAAGGTTAGGCTGATGGAAACACCAGGGAACGTGTAGGGAGCAGAGCAGTTACTGACAGTTGACACCTTACTACTTACCCTTTCATTTTGATACTTAATGTAGGTGATGCTCATGCTTTTGATGATGAGTGGCAAAATGAGATTCTGAAGTACCAGCCAAGGGGACAATGGCGCAATCTAGATAACTCTAGAATGCGAAGTGTTGGTCATGAGAATTCAGGATCCCGAGAACTTAAAAGAAGGTAAAAGTTATTTCTAATTAAATTGTGTTTTTTCAAAACAAATTAGAAGGAAAGTTATGTAATTTTACCTCTGTTATCCGGAAGTTTTGATTGATGTCCAGGTAGTATCAATGTTTTGTGAAAGGTGTAATAATTTTAAATTACATCTGAGTATTCCAACACAAATTTAAATTTGTACCTGAAACCCAATAATATTTTAGGATTGTATGACTAGTAACTCACTAGCAAATTATGCTTTAGACAGTGGGACTAAAATCCTCCTAAGGAAAAGTGATCTACTATAATGCAGTTATTCTTATGCAACAGATTCTCATCTGGAGAGAGTAGGAGTTGTACATTTTGTACTAGGTAAAGATACCGGTGTTGTACTAGGTAAAGATACTGGCATTTAGGGATATGGTAAGGGGAGAGGGACTGTAGCTATAAAAGGCTGAATGAAACTTCCCTAACAAATCAAAATTGAGCATTTAATGACAAACATGTTTTTAGATACTTACATATTAAATAGTATGTTGCAATATCTGTATTAGATATTTTGGAAGAATTTTGCAAAAACTTTAGCCTCATTTGGAATTACCTTTTGGAGTAGATGTGAAATACAAATATGCTAAAACCATCTTTAAAGATGAGACTTGGACACATTTAGTGTGTATTCTAGAGTTACAATTTAATTTGGTTCTCTGGGGGAAAATTGAAAACACTACCTCATTCCTGTTGCCATTAGACTTGAGAGAGAGAGAGAGAGGCCTCACCAGGCCTCAAAACAGAAATCTGTTCTAGGCTTTAAGAGAGTGGAGGATCGCTGCAGAAGGTGGAAGCCTGCCCAGAACCAGCGAGCAACAAGTGGGTACCAAGTAAACCAGAAGCCTTGTACAGAATTTTGTGTGCTATTTTAAAATACTTGTCTAGAAATTTAGAGCCCTAATGTTTTCCATAGAAAACTTGCTCCTCTATTATTTGTAAACCATAATTGTCTCACTTTGAAAAGTTCATTGATAAAAACCTAACAGTGCTATAATCAAACCTAAGTTTGCCTGTGAGATTCAGGTCCCAGCTAGAGAAAAGCATGCTCCTTGTAGATGGTTTATAAATCTATAACCCTATCAGTGGCATTTTCTGTAAACCAGCACTGTCCAGCTGAACTTTCTGAAATGATTTTTGCAGTGATGAAAATGTTACACATCTGTACTGTCTAGTATGGTAGCCACTAGCCCCATGTGGCTATTGAATCACACTTGAAAAGGCAGTGATGCAGCCAAGGAACTGAATTTTGAAATTCTATGTATTTTAATTAATTTAAATGTAAATGATGTGGCTAGTGGCTATGATGTTGGACAGCATGGTTCAAAGGTAAACAGTTAAATCTGTCTCAGGGAAGCAGCTGTTGCTCTCTTAAATGTTAAGTGAAATTGTCTGCCATATGTTTTTCAAAGCTATTATGGAACTCTTAAGATAAAACTCACCTTAAATTACAGTGGCCTTTATCAAGTTTGTGTTGATGTTTTAATGACCATTTAATAATGATATTAATGTTCACATGTATATTTCTTAGGGAGAAACATCAAAGTCCAGCCATTGAACATGGAAGAAGATCAAATGTTTCTGTGGACAAACTCAACATCAAAGGATCGCCTGTGAAAATCAACAAAAAATAAATAGCATTGCATTTGATTTCTTTAGTTTTGATTGTTTTAACAGAGAAAGTAATGGTGCTGGGTAATACACATAAGACCAATCTTTTGTTATTAAATCAGTACTGTTCTTAGCAACTTTCTTCTGAATATTCTTGAAAATGCTCACTTTGTATTGTCCCTACTTTAGGAATAAAACTTGAATCTTCAACAGTGCAAGCTGTTAAACATTCTCTTAACACTCTTTAAAACATAACACATGCTGATTTTGCTTTCATAATTATTTTTATATTGGTTATGTTTTCCCCTGTATATTCAAGATTGAACGTACAACTGTTCCATCATATAAAATTAGTTAAAATAAATAAACTGCTCAAAAATAGTCCCAGTGTTTTAGCAACACTATAATAGAGTGATGTTAATAAAGGTTAAAATTATTTAGCTCAAATTTTATAATGTGTTTATGTAGCCAGCCAGCTTAAAGAATTTTTAAAAATAAAGCAAAAACTAGTACTCTTTATAAAAAATTAGTTGTTATTTTGATAAAGGACATAAAGAATAAGCAAATAGTTCATTTTTGAAGAGGTTTTAAATTGCTAATATACCTGAATTTTCTTATCATTTCTTTATACAGTATATTCTTTTTTTGTTCTGTATTACATTTTTAACACTCATCAGACTTTCCATTGACCTTTCTCTTTAACATCTTAAGGTAGCATATTCTGTTCTCCTTTCTCAAAGACAGCTTAATTTATCTCCATGGTTAAGATTCTAAAGTTGGATTGTCCTTGGAGAAACTCTGCTCAGCCTCTTTGTGACATTTAGAAAAATGCATTTGGTATTCTGCAAACCTTAATGATTGATTATCTCAAAATTTCTTAGACAGGTGATGTGTGTGTTTGAGCACAGTACTTAATAATTCAACTGTTCCCTTTTTAATTATACTATTTAAAAATTCAGCTCTTGAATTTTCTGTTCTAGAATTATAGCATTGATCTGTTTATATAAATTTAAGCATAAAGCTTATGAAAATATAAAATCTTAACTCTTTAAGTTTTTGTCGTTTCAAAGGGAGGAAAAAAGAACAAAGTCAACTAACACTCTATAATCCTAATATCTTCCTTTTAAAACTTTGGTATTAGAATTGTGTAATTGTGCTTATACTCTTCTAATTTTCTGTATCATATCCTGTTAATATTAGTAGTCGTGTTTCATGCCTTTAGTCTCTAAAATAAAATCCGTATGTGTCATCTCATTTTTAGAATGGAAAGTAATTGAGCATGTATCAGTTAAAGATGTTAAAATTTTCCTCTATGAATAATGAATATACTAATAACATACTATTACACGTTGGGGACTTATAAGGCATTGGTTTTAAATAATACGTTTGTGTAAATTCACTGGATAGATCAAAATCCAGTAGACACTGTAGTTATTCTCCTAAATTATTACACTGATTGTTAACTCAAATCATTGTATTCAAATATGAAACACACTTGAATAAATATTGTATTTACAAGAGTATAACTTTCATGCATCATATAACAGAATTCATAGATGCTTTTTTCACCCCAGTTTGTTCACCGTGGCAATCATATTAAAATTGAATTAAATATGTATTTCCTCTTCTGCCACAGTGCTTCCTAGGGGGCTATTTATAAAATATATGACATCCAGGGATTAAATTGGAATGAAAACTGACCTTTTCCAGTCCTGTGGCCACTGCTGAGTTTTCCAAATTTGCTGGCATATTGAGTGGAGCACTTTCACAGCATCATCTTTCAGGATTTGAAATAGCTCCACTGGAATTCCATCACCTCCACTAGCTTTGTTCATAGTGATGCTTTCTAAGGCCCACTTGACTTCACATTCCAGGATGTCTGGCTTTAGATGAGTGATCACACCATCATGATTATCCAGGTCGTGAAGATCTTTTTTGTATAGTTCTTCTGTGTATTCTTGCCACCTCTTCTTAATATCTTCTGCTTCTGTTAGGTCCAGACCATTTCTGTCCTTTACCGAGCCCATCTTTGCATGAAATGTTACCTTGGTATCTCTAATTTTCTTGGAGAAATCTCTAGTCTTTCCCATTCTGTTGTTTTCCTCTATTTCTTTGCATTGATCACTGAGGAAGGCTTTATCTCTTCTTGCTATTCTTTGGAACTCTGCATTCAGATGCTTGTATCTTTCCTTTTCTCCTTTGCCTTTCACTTCTTTTCACAGCTATTTGTAAGGCCTCCCCAGACAGCCATTTTGGTTTTTTGCATTTCTTTTCCATGGGGATGGTCTTCATCCCTATCTCCTGTACAATGTCGTGAACCTCAGTCCATAGTTCATCAGGCACTCTATCTATCAGATCTAGGCTCTTAAATCTATTTCTCACTTCCACTGTATAATCATAAGGGATTTGATTTAGGTCATACCTAAATGGTCTAGTGGTTTTCCCTACTTTCTTCAATTTAAGTCTGAATTTGGCAATAAGGAGTTCATGATCTGAGCCACAGTCAGCTCCCGGTCTTGTTTTTGCTAACTGTATAGAGCTTCTCCATCTTTGGCTGCAAAGAATAGAATCAATCTGAGTTCGGTGTTGACCATCTGGTGATGTCCATGTGTAGAGTCTTCTCTTGTGTTATTGGAAGAGGGTGTTTGCTATGACCAGTGCATTTTCTTGGCAAAACTCTTATTAGTCCTTGCCCTGCTTCATTCCGCATTCCAAGGCCAAATTTGCCTGTTACTCCAGGTGTTTCTTGACTTCCTACGTTTGCATTCCAGTCCCCTATAATGAAAAGGACATCTTTTTGGGGTGTTAGTTCTAGAAGGTCTTGTAGGTCTTTATAGAACCATTTAACTTCAGCTTCTTCAGCATTGCTGGTTGGGGCATAAACTTGGATAACTGTGATATTGAATGGTTTGCCTTGGAAACGAACAGAGATCATTCTGTCATTTTTGAGACTGCATCCAAGTACTGCATTTCAGACTCTTTTGTTGACCATGATGACTACTCCATTTCTTCTGAGGGATTCCTGCCCGCAGTAGTAGATATAATGGTCATCTGAGTTAAATTCACCCATTCCAGTCCATTTTAGTTCACTGATTCCTAGAATGTTGACATTTGCTCTTGCCATCTCTTGTTTGACCACTTCCAATTTGCCTTGATTCATGGACCTGACATTCTATGTTCCTATGCAATATTGCTCTTTACAGCATCGGACTTTGTTTCTATCACCAGTCACATCCACAGCTGGGTATTGTTTTTGCTTTGGCCCCATCCCTTCTTTCTTTCTGGACTTATTTCTCCACTGATCTCCAGTAGCATATTGGGCACCTACTGACCTGGGGAGTTCCTCTTTTCAGTATCCTATTATTTTGCCTTTTCATACTGTTCATGGGGTTCTCAAGGCAAGAATACTGAAGTGGTTTGCCATTCCCTTCTCCAGTGGACCACATTCTGTCAGACCTCTCCACCATGACCCGCCCGTCTTGGGTTGCCCCGTGGGCATGGCTTGGTTTCATTGAGTTAGACAAGGCTGTGGTCCTAGTGTGATTAGATTGACTAGTTTTCTGTGAGTATGGTTTCAGTGTGTCTGCCCTCTGATGCCTCTTGCAACACCTACCATCTTACTTGGGTTTCTCTTACCTTGGGCGTGGGGTATCTCTTCACGGCTGCTCCAGCAAAGCACAGCCGCTGTTTCCTTACCTTGGACGAAGGGTATCTCCTCACTGCCACCCTTCCTGACCTTCAACGTGGGATAGCTCCTCTAGGCCCTCCTGTGCCAGTGCAGCAACCACTCCTTGGACGTGGGTTGATCTTCCCGGCCCCTGCCCCTGGCCTTGGGCGCAGGGTGGCTCCTCCCAGCAGCCGTCCCTGGCCTCGGACGTGGGGTGGCTCCTCCCAGCCACCGCCCCTGGCCTCGGACAAGGGTGGCTTCTCTGGCTGTTCCTGTGCTGTCGCAGCCTGGCACTCTCAACCACTGCCCCTGACCTCGGATGAGGGGTAGCTGCTCTCTACCGCGCTGAGTGTGCCGGCCATTGCAGCCACTTGCACTGAGAGCGCCAGAAATTGTATGGACCTAACAAGCAGAAGATATTAAGAAGAGGTGGCAAGAATACACAGAAGAACTGTACAAAAAAGATCTTCACGACCTGGATAATCACGATGGTGTGATCACTCATCTAGAGCCAGTCATCCTGGAATGTGAAGTCAAGTGGGCCTTAGAAAGCATCACTATGAACAAAGCTAGTGGAGGTGATGGAATTCCAGTGGAGCTATTTCAAATCCTGAAAGATGATGCTGTGAAGGTGCTCCACTCAATATGCCAGCAAATTTGGAAAACTCAGCAGTGGCCACAGGACTGGAAAAGGTCAGTTTTCATTCCAATCCCAAAGAAAGGCAATGCCAAAGAATACTCAAACTACCGAACAATTGCACTCATCTCACACACTAGTAAAGTAATGCTCAAAATTCTCCAAGCCAGGCTTCAACAATATGTGAACCGTGAACTTCCTGATGTTCAAGACGGTTTTCGAAAAGGCAGAGGAACCAGAGATCAAATTGCCAACATCCGCTGGATCATGGAAAAAGCAAGAGAGTTCCAGAAAAACATCTATTTCTGCTTTATTGACAATGCAAAGCCTTTGACTGTGTGGATCACAATAAACTGTGGAAAATTCTGAGAGAGATGGGAATACCAGACCACCTAACCTGCCTCTTTTGAAATCTGTATGCAGGTCAGGAAGCAACAGTTAGAACTGGACATGGAACAAGTGACTGGTTCCAAATAGGAAAAGGAGTCCATCAAGGCTGTATATTGTCACCCTGCTTATTTAACTTATATGCAGAGTACATCATGAAAAACACTGGACTGGAAGAGAAACAAGCTGGAATCAAGGTTGCTGGGAGAAATATCAATAACCTCAGATATGCAGATGACACCACCCTCATGGCAGAATGTGAAGAGGAACTAAAAAGCCTCTTGATGAAAGTGAAAGAGGAGAGTGAAAACGTTGGCTTAAAGCTCAACATTCAGAAAACGAAGATCATGGCATCTGGTCCCATTACTTCATGGGAAATAGATAGGGAAACAGTGGAAACAGTGTCAGGTTTTATTTTTGGGGCTCCAAAATCACTGCAGATGGTGACTGCAGCCATGAAGTTAAAAGACGCTTACTCCTTGGAAGGAAAGTTATGACCAACCTAGATAGCATATTCAAAAGCAGAGACATTACTTTGCCGACTAAAGTCCATCTAGTCAAGGCTATGGTTTTTCCTGTGGTCCTGTATGGATATGAGAGTTGGACTGTGAAGAAGGCTGAGCACTGAAGAATTGATGCTCTTGAACTGTGTTGTTGGAGAAGACTCTTGAGAGTCCCTAGGACTGCAAGGAGATCCAACCAGTCCATTCTGAAGGAGATCAGCCCTGGGATTTCTTTGGAAGGAATGATGCTAAAGCTGAAACTCCAGTACTTTGGCCACCTCATGCAAAGAGTTGACTCATTGGAAAAGACTCTGATGCTGGGAGGGATTGGGGGCAGGAGGAGAAGGGGACGATAGAGGATGAGATGGCTGGATGGCATCACGGACTCGATGGACATGAGTCTGAGTGAACTCCGGGAGTTGGTGATGGACAGAGAGGCCTGGCATGCTTCAGTTCATGGGGTCGCAAAGAGTTGGACACGACTGAGTGACTAAACTGAACTGAACTGAAAGATTAAATGTCATTCTTTACGTTCACACACTGCTGAAATTGACTTTTTCCAGTATTTATTTTTATCCTAATTCTGAAGTCAGTGAAAGTCACTCAGTCGTGTCCGACTCTGCAACACCATGGACTATACAGTCCATGGAATTCTCCAGGCCAGAATACTGGAGTGGGTAAGCCTTTCCCTTCTCCAGGGGATCTTCCCAACCCTGGGATTGAGCCTAGGTCTCCAGCATTGCAGGCGGATTCTTTACCAGTTGAACCACAAGGGAAGCCCATTCTGAAGTCAACTAGTATAAAAAAGAAGGGTCGCCATAACTTGTAGTTCACATATTATTTTTTCTTTATTGACAACCACTGATCTTCCTGGAAGTCTGCATCTTTGGGGAATGTAAGGTTGTTAACCATTTGGTGAATGTGGCCTTGACAGTAAGGTCAAGTTGAGTACTTAGGTTCCTTGCTACTTTAGTGATTTTCCTGGTAACTCAGTCCCAGGGATAGATTTCCATTACTTACCTTTATGATTTCATTATCTATTACTGTCACAGGGCAGTGGCAGGAGCACATTGGTATCAGATGGTGACTTGCTCATGGCAATGTGATGGTATTTGGATGTGGGGCCTTTGTAAGGTTATGAGGGTGGAGCCCTCACTAATACAATTAAAGCCTTTGTAAAAGAGACCGTCTCAATGGACTTGAATTTGATCAAACTCTGGGAGATAGTGGAGGATGGACTGGCAGGCTACAGTCCATGGGATTGCAAAGAGTGGGACATGACTTAGCAACTGAACAACAACAAAAAAGAGACCCTGGGGTCCCTGGTGGTTTTGGCAGTAAAGAATCTGCCTACCAATGCATGAGATGTGGGTTTGATCCTTGGGTTGGGAAGATCCCCTGGAGGAGGAAATGTATTTTCCTGGAGTATTTCCCACTCCAGTATTCTTACCTGGGAAAATCCAGTGGACAGAGGAGCCTGGTGGGCTGCAGTCCGTGGGGTTGCGAAGGGTCAGACATGACACAGCGACTAAACAACAGAAACAACAAACAAGACCCTTGACAGCTCACCTGTTCTTTCTGCCTTGTGTGCACACAGTGAGAAGGTGGCCTCCACGAACCAGGAAGTTCCACACACTGTCACTGAATCTCCTGGAGCCCTGATCTCAGGCTTCCCACCCTGCAGAACTGTGTGAAATAAATTTCAGTTGTTTACAAGTCACCCAGTCTATGGTGCTTTTGTTATAGCAGACTGAATGGGCTAAGATGGTAGTATTCGGCTAGTCAGGCTAGGATATTTTGGAGAGTCTACTGAGGTTTGACTAGACCCTCACTGCAGTGAATCAGGACCTTCATTGAATTTATCTTTATTCTTGTATATTATAAAATGACTATGAATTAGCAGAATGTGCAATTACTTTAAACATATGTGTTTTTTGTTATTTTAAAACTTAAGTAATTTATAAAGTGTGAAACCTAGCTAGACGGTTTTTGGTTTTTGTCTTCCAGTTCTTTCTGTGGAGCAAACAAAAGTTCATTACTTTGGTTAAAAGTGGTGATTAATAAAAAAAATTAATATACTTGGTATAATAATTACAGAAAAATATGAGTATAAATATACACACACAGGAAGAGTATGAATTTTTACTCTAGGAAATTTAGTTTGTTAAAATGATAATTTCAAAAAGCAATTTCAAAAGTAACATACCTTTGTACTTAAATTATACCTTAAAATTAAAGTAAAACCTTAATTTTATTACCATTTACATAACTATTATTTAATTTGTATATTTTAAACAAATACAAAGGTTTATAAAGACTCAATTTTTGAAAGCCTACAAATAAAGTTTGCTTAAAAGTGTATTCAACATTAATGGATTTATTCATCAAAGTCAGTCCTTTACTGCAAATTAACACATGGTTGATATAAAAAAAATAAGCCCAAATTCATGATCGAATCTATGGTTTTTCTTGTCTCTTGTAATATACTCTGATTTCTATTTATTTGCACTTACTCATTTAACAAGTATTTATTGAGCAAAGCAAGGAGTACAGCAATTAACAAAATCACATCACTGTCCTTTTGGAGCAGTTCTCATTGGGAGAGTCAGACAGCAGACAGTTGTGTAAAGTGTGTCTGGATCTATCTAAGAAGAGCTCTGAAGGAAAATGAAGCAGTGCACAACATAGGGAAGAGCTTGGTCAGGGAACACCTAATTGATCGGATATTTGAACAGAGAAGGGAAAGAGTCATGCCTGTATCAGGAGGAGAGCACCTGGCTCTGGTTATGTGCGGGTCAGCAAGGAGGCAGAGAGGAAAAAGAGCAAGCGAAGTAGGGCTACGCTCGACTTGGCTGCTCAAGCAAGGCTTTGTAGGTGCTTATTCTGAGGGTTATATATTGTTTTATTTAGTTATTTAAATTTTTAAGGTAATGAAAAGCTTTCAGATTAAAAAATTAAGTTATAAAAAATTTCAAGCCTACGCTAAAGTAAAGATGACAGTGACTGATTCACTGGATGGGTGTTTTCAGCAGAAAAATGACACACTCAGGCTTAAAAGGATCCCTTTTAGTGACTGTGAACAGGATAGACCGAGCAGCTGCAGGGCAGAAGCAGTAAGGTCAGGTAGGCTATGACAGTAATTTCTAGAGACAGCAGTGTTTTGAGAGGTGGGGAGAAGGTGCAGATTCTGGATCCATTTTTTAACGTAGTGCTCATAGTACATGCCCACTGACTAAAGCAGGAAAGTCAGGGGTTCAAAGTGACATTTTTGGTCCCGGCAACTCTAAGAATGGAGTTTCCGTTGAGACGAAGACTGCAGAAGAAGGTTTTGAGGGGAAGATCATTAGCTCCTATGCCTCCAAGAAATCGAAGTGGAATTTCAAGGATGCTATCTTCTATATGGACTAGACATATCCTTTTAGTAGCATAAATAACTATTTTGAATTTTGAATTTTAAATATTATAAACATTTCCCCACTTTGCTGTATAGGCAAAGCAAATAAGGGCTGCATCTTTCTGGCAACATGCGTAAAAAGCATTAGCTGCGCAAAGCGACTGCGCTTTCTCTTCCCAGTCGGTAGAGGGCATCCGGGCAGCGGAGGACGCCGCTCTATCCTGAGATCCGGAAGCTTCTCCCTCTCTCTTTTTTTTCCTCTCCTCCCTCGTATCCTTCGCCCCGGAAGTGTTCTTCCGCACTGATTGCCGGCGTGACTTTGACCGCTTCCAGTAGTAGTGCTGGTTGCTGGACAGAGCCGGAGTCGAGGGACCTTCTCTCCTGGGCTGAGTTCGCCATGAGGTTGCTGGGAGCTGCCGCCGCCGCGGCTGTGGGCCGCGGGCCGCTCCCGCGGGTTCCCGCAGTCCTGAGCTGGCAGGGGAAGCAGGTAGTGGAGTCTGGCTGGGCAAGACCGCACTACGGTCTGTCCCCGGGACCTTGCGGTGCGTCCGGGACCAGGGGGGAAGCGACAGCCCTCCCTCCCTGGCATCTCTTTACTGACAACTGCGAATGGACCTCAGTGTGAAAAGCCCCCTGGGTATCTGCATAGCTGCTGGTTATTAATGAGCAGCGTCTCTGTGCCCTGGGAGGGGCGGCCTCCCGTTAAGCCTTGTATTTTTGGTATACCTTAAAGAGAAGAGGTACCTGGAATGAAGATCAAGACAACTGAAAAATTAGTGTGTTCAGGGCTCGAACCCAGGGCTTCTGGCTTATTATCCAGCGCTCTTTTCAGTACAGCGGGTCGTTGGGCTGAGTGCTATCTCTTTTAGCTGACCTGGGTTATTTGATTTGTAGCCTTACCTTCCCAGTACCTTTCTTTTCTTCTGTCTGCCTTTTGCGGGACGCGGGGAGAGGTCGCAGAGTGGACTAGCATTCAGTTCAGTTTAGTTGCTCAGTCGTATCCGACTCTTCGCGACCCCATGAACAGCGGCACGCCAGGCCTCCCTGTCCATCACCAACTCTCGGAGCCTACCCAAACCCATGTCCATTGAGTCGGTGATGCCATCCAACCATCTCATCCTCTGTCATCCCCTTCTCCTGCCCTCAATCTTGCCCAGCATCAGGGTCTTTTCCAGTGAGTTAGCTCTTCGCATCAGGTGGCCAAAGTATTGGAGTTTCGGTTTCAGCATCAGTCCTTCCAAAGAACACCCAGGACTGATCTCCTTAAGGATGGACTGGTTGGATCTCCTTGCAGTCCAAGGGACCCTCAAGGGTCTTCTCCAACACCACAGTTCAAAAGCATCAATTCTTTGACACTCAGCTTTCTTTATAGTCCAAATCTCACATCCATACGTCACTACTGGAAAAACAATAGAATGACTTTCGTTGACAAAGTAATGTCTGCTTTTGAATATGCTATCTAGATTGGTCATAACTTTCCTTCCAGGGAGCAAGCGTCTTTTAATTTCATGGCTGCAGTCACCATCTGCAGTGATTTTGGAGCCCCCCAAAATAAAGTCAGCTGCTGTTTCCACTGGTTCCCCATCTATTTGCCATGAAGTGATGGGACCAGATGCCATGATCTTCATTTTCTGAATGTTGAGCTTTAAGCCAACTTTTTCACTCTCCTCTTTCACTTTCATCAAGAGGCTCTTTAGTTCTTCTTCACGTTCTGCCAGAAGGGTGGTGTCATCTGCATATCTGAGGTTATTGATATTTCTCCCGGAAATCTTGATTCCAGCTTGTGCTTCATCCAGCCCAGACTTTCTCATGGTGTACTCTGCATATAAGTTAAATAAACAGGGTGACAGTGTACAGCCTTGATGTACTCCTTTTCCTATTTGGAACCAGTCTGTTGTTCCATGTCCAGTTCTGATTATTGCTTCCTGACCTGCATTAGGTAGGAGTTGATCCTTTCCTGTCATGCAGAACTTTGCTTTGCTTGCTGATATCCCAGGAGTTTAGCAACTAAGCACTGATCACCCAGATTCCATTTTCTGAGTGGAAATCAATTACGTACTTTCTTCTACTTCCCCTTATCTAGAAGTGGCTGCAGTGCATTTTGGATGTGTAGTCATGTAGGGAGAGATTTATATTATGTCTTGATTGCATAAAATGCAGAATTCCCTGTCACCACTGGAGTACAATAAAGTTGGAGTAAAAGGTGTCGTTGTTTAAAAGTTATTGTTTTGGGGTAGAAGGAATTGGCAACCTTTTGTACACTGCCTTGAACATATTGGCACCTCCGCATACAGCTTAAAAATCCTCAAAAATCCTTGCTAGTTGTGAATCTACAATAAGAAGGAACAGGGGAAAATCAAAGTAAAATTTAGAGTGAAAACCATTTCCTATTAAAGCAGCTATTGGGAACTTTATGATTTTATCAGTCTCAGTGTATGTTTTCAAACCTGTGCCATTTAGTAAAAATATCTGTCCATTTATTAATTTATTAATAAACTATTAATAAATAATGTATTAATTTGCATGTATTTTTTCTGAGGTTTTTTTTTTTAAGAGTATGCTTTTCCTATTCTCCCTTGCAATGTCTTCCTTGGTTATAGGAGTTGACAGTTGAGACATTCACTGTTTTGCCTTTTCAGGCTATCTCCTATGCCGTTTTGTGTTCATCGAGATTTCTCATTCACCCCTTTCTAATTGTCCACTGTTATCTCATGAAATGCACTGAATCGAGCTCTTATTTTTTCAGGCTAATTGGAAGATCTGCCGATGGTGTTCATCAGGGGTGATTCCTAATGAAAAGATACGAAATATTGGAATCTCAGCTCACATTGATTCTGGGAAAACTACATTAACAGAGCGAGTGCTTTACTACACTGGCAGAATCGCAAAAATGCATGAGGTATGGGGTTCATGGTTGACTTCAGATTAGTTTCACCTTGGTTTGATTGTTTTGTAAGGATTTAATAAACTTCACAATCCTGAAAGATTAGAAAGATGGTAACCCTGGAAATTTAATCAGAATCACAAAGTGGATAGCTCAGGTTGGCTTGAAATGTTGCTCTGAGGAGTTTCTTTAGAAATCATCACTCTGGGTATCCTGAGTAGATTGTTTTTTTTAAAATGTTAAGTCAATCCGAGAAAACCATAATTGAAAAAGACACGTGTACCCTAGAGTTCCTCACAGTGCTATTTACAACAGCTAGGACTTGGAAGCAACCTTGATATGTCCATCAACAGATGAGTAGAGAGAGAGACACACACACAAACATGAATATTAACCAGGCATAAAAAAGAATGTTTTAGTGAGATGGAGTCTGTTATATAGAGTGAAGTAAGTCAGAAAGAGAAAAGCAAATATTGTATATTAACATATATATATGGAGTCTAGAAAAATGGTTTTGATGAACCTGTTTGCAGGGAAGGAATGGAAACGCAAACATAGAGAATGGATTTGTGGACACGGTTGGGGAAGAAGAGAGTGGGATGAATGAAGAAAGTGGCATAGACGTATATGCCCTGCCATGTGCAAAATACATAGCTGGTGAAAAGTTGCTGTGTAACACAGGGATCCCAGCCTGGTGATCTGTGACCTAAAGGGGTGCGAGGAGAAAGTGGAGGGAGACTTAAGAGGGAGTGCGTATATGTACAATTATGACTGATTCATGTTGATCTATGACAAACCAACGCAACATTGTAGAGCAATTTTCCTCCAATTAAAAAATTTAAAAAAAGAATGTTAAGTCAATACGATATACCCCTAAGCAGCCATAAATATAATGTTTACATACTTTTAAATGTTTTGGAGAGATGTTTATAATGTTAAGTGGGGAAAGTGTTTAAAATGTTGATGTATAGTATTAGCCCACTAGTTAAAAATTACAGTTACCAGGAAAAAACTGTTTTAGAAAATCTTGGAACTCTCCTGAAGGCATAACATATCCAGTAACTCAACTTTCCACTTAAAAGTGTTACTTCAGATGAAGACCATCTTGTTAAATCACAGACTTTAGAAGCTGAATCCTTCTCACCCAGCCCTCAAAGTCCACGAGTAGCATAGAAGGGAAATACCTGTTCCCTGCACACCTGCTCACAGACTAACACAAGGCAGGTAGGAGAAACGTGGCAGAGAGAGCAAGGGTGGCTTTTAAGACCAGGTGACGCTCAGTGGTAGCAGCTGCTGACAACAGCAGTGAAAAAAGGGTTACTGTTAATAGAGGCCAAATACTGTAATCAGTTTTTGATTGAAATTTCCTGAGATTTGGTTTGACAATTAAGTTTCTCTGTGTTCTGGTTCCTTCTGTAAAGATGTCTTCCCTTCTTGGAAGGCAGGGACAGAGAAATCTGAATTGCTCTGCTTGTGTTTAGGTGAAAGGTAAAGATGGAGTTGGTGCCGTCATGGATTCCATGGAACTAGAGCGACAAAGAGGAATCACTATTCAGTCAGCGGCCACCTATACCATGTGGAAAGATGTCAATATCAACATCATAGATACTCCTGGTGAGTTGAGTTCTTGGTTTTATTGCAGCCTTTTGGGCAGCAACTCACTTCTTTCCTCTCCTATGACCTAGCTCATTTTTTAATATCAAATAAAACTCCAAAAGTGTAACTGTGAATTCCCTATTAGAGAAATCTGAATGGGACCTAAGATACTTCATCCTTAAGTGGTTTCTTTGAAAACCAGTGCAAATAAATAGTGACTAGGAAGATTCCTACCTTTTACATGTTGCTGCTCATTCCAGAGGTGCACATGCCCTAGTGTCTTTTTGAAGTTTGATTTTGTTAGGCCCCTGGACCTTACGGTTGGTGAATGATATTGGTGGTTTAAAGAATCCGCATTCTAATTAGAAGACTTCCATAATAATCAGAGGTAGACTTTTATCTGTGCACGTTGTAAAAATTCAGACTGCTTTTTAAGACCTTCACACACTTCTCTGTCTCGCTCAGGGCACGTGGACTTCACAATAGAAGTTGAAAGAGCCCTGAGAGTGCTGGATGGCGCAGTCCTGGTTCTCTGTGCGGTCGGAGGGGTGCAGTGCCAGACCATGACTGTCAACCGTCAGATGAAGCGCTACAATGTTCCGTTTCTCACTTTCATTAACAAGCTGGACCGCATGGGCTCCAACCCAGCCAGGGCCCTGCAGCAGATGAGGTACTGCACCTTAGAGCAGAGTGGAGTTATGATCCAGCTAACAGACCGCACATCTGGAAACACAGTTAATTCAGTGTCTTTGAGCTTTATCCTTAATATTTTTTTCCTTTTTAAAATTCACATATGTGAATTACTTATCTTAGTAAATGGAACCCTGATGTCCATAGTTTAGTTTGTGATATGATTTTATCAACTACTTTCTCTGTATAATAGGAGAAATATGACTTAAATTTTTAGAGAATTTGAAGCATTCAGAACTCATCTGGTGATTTGTAGTGTTGTAATTAGAGAAGTTATAATCTAGGACAGATTGTAAAGGTACTTCATGTTTATTTAGACAAGCGTAAAGGATTGAAACTCCAGTACTTTGGCCACCTCATGTGAAGAGTTGACTCATTGGAAAAGACTCTGATGCTGGGAGGGATTGGGGGCAGGAGGAGAAGGGGATGACAGGATGAGATGGCTGGATGGCATCACCAACTCAATGGACGTGAGTCTGAGTGAACTCCGGGAGTTGGTGATGGACAGGGAGGCCTGGCGTGCTGCGATTCATGGGGTCACAAAGAGTCGGACACGACTGAGCAACTGAAAGGGTTGTCTTCAGTTTTAACCTTTATTTGAGGAATTTTAATTTAACGCCTTAAATTGTCAGTACGACGCGATGTTCTTGTTTTCATCTGTTACTGTATTTGTTGGGATAGCAGCAGTCCTTCCTTCCTAGACATAACCCAGTGGTCTTCACACGATTTTACTTTTTTCACAGCACGATGTATTTCACACGCCTTTGAGAAGAGTCGATTTCACTTTTTACCTTTTGTAGATCTGTAGATGGAGCCATAGAGCTCCTACTCAAGTCTCCCGCGCCGGAGCTCTTGGATGCAGGCAGTCAAGTCTGTGGCAGTGGAGAGACTAATGTGTCTCATGACAGGAGATGCAGTGTTAGGGGCCTTGAAGTGACGGTGTTGCTGTGTGCTCTCTGATGGAGGTGACGTGTTTGAGAATATGCGAGTGAACCTTTTCTTTATTGGGTGTTTGTAATACTTTCTTGGTAAAATGAAATGTTTTCACTTTTTGTTCCAATTATATTTTACTTGTGGTTGGCAATAGCCGGGCTCTTTCCACCAAGTCTCTTTCTGAATTCCAGGCAGATTCTCTTTCAGCATTTATTTGACTATTTTGGTAGTCAAATACTGCTTTGCTCCACTCCCCTTTATCTGTTACCTCATCCTATAATTCCCATTAAATAGGTTTTGAAGCTTCTGAATCTGGCCTCTCTGTCTTACTTTTTCTGCCACACTTTCTCATACTTTCTGGTTCCTTCTCATTTTTCCATGGGTGATGAGAAAATTTTTGAGGTTAGTCTTCCAATTCACTTCTCTGGTATTCATCTGCTTCCCTTCTGTTATTTAGCCTGCTTTTTGTTCTTTTTAATCCCAGGAATTATGTAGTTCAGTTTCATATTAATGGAGGTGATTACTTCTTGGATCTTTACATTTTATTTTCTCTAGTAACTCTTCCCTTGGAAGTTAGTACTGTTTCTTGAACTCCCATCTCTTTCAAGCTGTTCGTTTCCTTCAAATATTTGGTAGTTCTTAGTTATCTGGTCAAAGTCACAGACTGAACAGCATATTTCTACTTGAATGTGAATTCCTGCCAGTGAGTGTCATTTCCGTTCTGTGGTTGTGCCTGATTGGATGCACAGGCTGATGATGAGTGTCTAATAACCACCGTATGGATTTTCCCTCTAAGGAACTTCCTTTTCGGATAGCTGTACTTGGCTTCACTTGTATTAGCTGATCCAAGAAGGAGATGTGGGCACAATTATCCCACCATCCTTCAATTTCCTGGCCAACCACTCAGTGGCCTGCCTTCTCCCTTCTGTGTCTGATTCAGGGTATTCTGGGGATCCAATGGGAAAAACACTTATCTTACAGTTACTTTTGTTGCCTAAATAGGGTTGTGCTTCCTGAGCACAACGAATTTGTCAATCTGTTCCCAGCTGCTTTGTACCTTTGGCTCTGACCTGCTAATCAATTCTAAAGATCTGCTATTGATTTCTTTTTTTAATTTATTTTGTCAGTTCAAAGAAATTTGGTGAAGAGAAAAAGGGGTAAACATGTGTTTTTATTTTTCAGGTCTAAACTAAGTCATAACGCAGCGTTTATGCAATTGCCCATTGGTTTAGAGAATGATTTTAAAGGTATTATAGATCTTATTGAGGAACGAGCCATCTATTTTGATGGAGACTTTGGGTAAGTGTTAAAAATATACTATTCAAATCTTATATTTTAAAAAAGTATCAAAGAGAAGGAAATGGATGAGTGCTTTAAATATAAACCTTTTTGAAATGAGACTGAAAAAAATGTCATCTAAGATGATTTTCTTTTAATGCATTTAATTCTAGTCACTTCCCATTTTGCTTAGCATTCATTCCAAGGGGGAGTATGTTACTCTTTGGATGATATATGTGTGTCACATTATGATATACATGGTATGGTGAAAGGAGGCCTTCAGCTTAAACTAATGATGTAATATCTCTTTTTCTACTTTTATTCATCAATCTATTCATTCGTTCTGTAGATTTTGTTGGAACAACTGCTGTGTCGTGAGTATTGTTATAAAAGCTGGGAAGAAAGAAGGGATTATAAATACTTCTCTACTTTATAGGATTACAAAGATAAAAAGATTAATGTGTAAAAGAAGTTACATATTCTTTTATATAAATAAAAGAATGTAGTTTGGGCAATACAAAAAGCAAATTGGTAACTTTTGACATGGTATTTGGTCCATCAACCAACTTTTGAGAGACCTTTGCATACAAAGCCCAGTGCTTATCAAACTGTGGCATTCAGAAAAATCACCTGGAAAAACGCACATATCTGGATCCATTAGCAGGGATTCTAATTCAGTAGCTATAGAGTGGGGCCTGGTATTTGCATTTCTGGAATGCTCCCAAGTGGCATTGATGTTTCAGATCTGAATGCCGTAGTTCGAGTGGCACTAAATAGACAGTGTGGGGAGTTGTAAGTGATCCTTTGTTCTGAAGAGTCGCTCTGGAGCCTGGCAGTTTCTCCAAAGGTCCTTTTTAAGGGGGTCACTTCCTTTGTTTGGAGAAGGAAATGGCAACCCACTCCAGTATTCTTGCCTGGAAGATCCCATGGACGGAGGAACCTGCAGTCCATGGGGTCGCAGAGTTGGACACAACTGAGTGACATTTACTTTACTTTACTTCCTCTGTTTTGGAACTGAGATTACTAGTCTGGCAGGTGGATGAAAGCCATTGTGATCAGATAACTATAGAGTTTATCTTTATTGACCATCTTTTACGTAAGGAGAAGATCAAGCCTATTCAGTGGACAAGGCGTTTCTCTCACTTTTTGTTCCACAACTAAGTAATGACAACCAAGTTTACTTCTCACTCCTTAGAATGTAAGGGACAAGAATTTTTATCAGGTTTATTCACTGCTGTGTCCCCAGCCCTAGAACTGTCTGGTACAAAACAGGCTCTCAAAAAATATTTTTAAGTAAATGATTACATCGCTTGCCTAGAATTACCAGTGCACACATTTCTGTCTTCTAAAGTAGAGGTTTTTACCCTTTGTTGTGCATCAGAACCACAGGTGGAACTTCTTAATATACCTGTGCCTTTTCTCAGCCCTAGACCACTGAGTATGTATATTTTGAAAGGAAGTTTCCAAAATGAAAGACTTAAGCAGGGACCTTGCCAGGAAGGAAGAAATTAGATTCTGAAGGCTGTGAAGAGCCATTCTTTAGGATAATAAGAATTAATTACTGACTATTTGCTTCTCCCTTCCCCACCCCCTTTTTTTTTCAGGAGTTTTTTTTTCTGAAAAGCTTGTTATTGCTTGATATTAGATTCCATTTTTAAAGAAATATTTTTAAAGTGTTCAGACTGATGTTTGTAAATATCAAGTATGTCCATTTCTCCGTTGTATGTATGTATTTATTTGTAACTTTTAGCTATCTGGCCCCTAAAGGAATGGAGAATAGAGGTCAAGTTTGGAGAGTCTATCATAATTAGTAAACTTTTTTTTTAACTACAAAATGGAGTATTCTGTATTAAAAAGAATTGTGTAATTGAATTTGTTATTAATGACCTGGAATAGTCAAGTCTCTAATCTTGCTTGTCAAACACTGTGATATTGTGATTAATTTGGTTAATAGAATTTTCCAGTACAGTTGACCCTTGAACAGTGTGGAGATGAGAGGTGTCGATCCCTCATCCAGTCAAAAGTTCGAGTATAACTGTTGACTCCCCCTAAAACTTACCTCCTAATAACCTACTGTTGACTGGATGCTATCAAAAATGAAAAGATAATGTGAAAAGAAATTCATATTTATTTACAGGCATAACAGTTCATGCATTGATAAGAAAGAAGCATCAATGTATTGCTTTATGGTAGCCTAGTGTAATTGGTGTAAAGCAGTAGCCTAGCCTAGTCCTTATAAAATTGTTTATGGCATATAATATTATAATCATATTCCTAATACAGTATTGGAAATATTGTGACTTAAAAAAATTATCTATGATGGTATGCAATTTCTCTAATTCTGTGAGAGAGGCGTACTGTATGGATGTAATTCTGTGAAAGCAAAGTTAAAAAACAGTAATAAAACTAACACATTTAAAATTTCATATTAAATATCACTTACTTATTCCTACATAATGATAGCCTGTCCACTTCAATACAAGTCTTGCACACAATGTAATACAAGTATTTTTGCATGTTTATTGAAAAACAGCTTTGTATAAGTGGACCTGCACAGTTGAAACTTGCATTGTTCACGGGTCAGCTGTACTCATGGGCTTTGGAGTCAGTTTGGCTTTGAATTGTGTGTGGCTCATATATTTACTGGTAGTACAACCTTGAACGATTTGCTCTGCCTGTTTTAAAGTATTTTGTCCACTGTTCCGTCTGAATTTTACAGATACGTATTTTTTTTATTTGTGATTTTAATGCAAAAATATCAGAGCTCTTACCTCAAAAAACATTTTGGCTGTTAGTTTATCTTTTTCATTGATAACTTATATGTTTAATTGAATATTCTTTTTCCAGATTAATTTTTATTGGAGTAAAGTTAATTACAACTTAATTGAATATTCTTTAAGCACCAAAATAAAACATTTCTTCTCTTAGTCAGATTGTTCGATACGGGGAAATTCCAGCAGAATTCAGGGCAGCGGCAGCAGGCCACCGGCAGGAGCTGATTGAATGTGTTGCTAATTCAGATGAGCAACTTGGAGAGATGTTTCTGGAAGAAAAAACTCCCTCAATCTCAGATTTAAAGGCAGGTGCTCTCAAAATATGTCTTATATTAACAAGAAAAGGAGGGTTTTGGGGGGTTTTGTTTTTGTTTTTTTGTAGGGAAGGGACATGATGCTTTTATGTAGGGGCTTTATTAATGAAATCTGAGCAAAGTTGTTTAACATAATTGGTTCCTTCAAAAAAAGTGTGACATGGCATATTACTCTGTTTTTAAGTAGTAAGTTATATAAAATGGGAAAGGAATCAGTTTGTTCTAAGAAAAAAGATATTTAAACAGTAAACCTCTTAAACCTATCTGTAGCAAAAAGAAAAAAAAGATAAACTATACATGTACGCTGTTGACTATTTGGAAGGCCATAGATTCCCTTACTTGATTGTTCAGCTCTTTAAAATGAAGTGATCACCTGCCTAAGACTGGTATTCAGTTTTTAAATAGACAGTTCTCCATTGCTGTTGCTTGGTTGCCCAGTCATGTTGTGAAATTGCAAAGCCCAACTCTTTTCAACCCTGTGGACTGCAGCACACCAGGCCTCCCTGTCCCTCACCATCTCCCAGAGTTTGCCCAAGTTCATGTTCAGTGCATCAGTGATGCCATCCAGCCATCTCATCCTCTGACGCCCTCTTCTCCTGCCCTCAATCTTTCCCCGCATCAGAGCTGTCTGTCTGTATCAGGTAACCAAAATACTGGAGCTTCAGCTTCAGCATCAGTCATTCCAGTGAATTTTCAGGGTTGATATCCCTTAACATTGACTGGTGTGATCTCCTTGCTGTCCAGGGGACTTTCACAAGTCTTCTCCAGCCCCACAGTTCGAAGGCAGCAATTTTTTGGCATTCTGTGTTCTTTACCATTCAGCTCTCAGAACCACTGGGAAGACCATAGGCTTAACTATATGGATCTTTGTCGGCAGAGTAATGTCTCTGCTTTCAACACACTGTCTAGGTTTGTCGTCGATTTCCTGCCAAGAAGCAATTGTCTTATGATTTCATGGCTGCAGTCACTGTGTGCAGTGATTTTGGAGCCCAAGAAGAGGAAAACTGTCACTACTTCCACCTTTTCCCCTTCTATTTGCCATGCAGTATGGGGCCAGATGCCATTATCTTAGTTTTTTTTTCTTTTAGTCTTAAGCCAGCTCTTTCATTCTCCTCCTTCACCCTCATCAAGAGGCTCTTTAGTTCTTCTTCGCTTTCTGCCACTGGAGTGGTATCCCCATATTTGAGGTTGTTGATGTTTCTCCCACTTATCTTGATTCTGGCTTGTAACTCATCCAGCCCAGCATTTCTCATGATATGCTCAATGTGTTGCTTAAACAAACAGGATGACAGCCCTATTGTACTCATTTCTCCATCTTGAACGAATCAGTTGTTCCATACAGGGTTCTAACTGTTGCTTCTTGACCCACATACTGGTTTCTCAGAAGACAGATAAAATGATCTGGTGTTCCCATCTCTTTAAAAGCTTTCCACAGTTTGTCATGATCCACACAGTCAAAGGTTTTAACATAGTCAATGAAACCGAGATAGATGTTTTTCTGAAACTCCCTTGCTTTCTCTATAATCTAGGGAATGTTGGCAATTTGATCTCTAGTTCCTCTTCCTTTTCTAAACCCACCTTGGACATCAGGAAGTTCTTCGTTTGCATAATGCTGAAGCCTGGCTTGCAAGATTTTAAGCATGACCTTACTAGCATGGGAGATGAGTGTAGTTGTCTGATGGTTAGCACATTCGTTGGTACTACCCTTCTTGGGAATTGGGATGAGGATTGACCTTTTCCAGTCCTGTGGCTACTACTGGGTCTTCCAGATTTGCTGCCATAAAAACCTTGATGGTTCATCCTTTAGGGATTTGAATAGTTCTGCTAGAATTTCGTCGCATTCACTAGCTTTATTAACAGCAGGGCTTCTTAAGGCCCACTTGACTTCACACTCCAAAACATCTGGTTCTGGGCAACTAACCACACCGTTGTAATAATCTGGTTCGTTAAGATCTTCTTTATATAGTTCTTCTGTGTATTCTTTTCATCTCTTCTTGATCTTCAGCATCTACTAGGTCTCTACCACTTTTATCCTTTATTGTGCCTATCTTTGGGCGAAATGCTCCCTTGATGTTTCCAGTTTTTCTGAAGAGATCTCTAGCCTTTCCCCACTTGTTTCTTCTATTATTAAGCATGGTTCATTGAAGAAGGCCTTTTTGCCTCTTCTAGCTATTTTTTGGAACTCTGCGTTTAATTGGATATACCTTTCCCTCATTCCCTTGCTTTTCACTTTTCGCTTTGTTCTTCCGCTGTTTATAAGGCCTCTTCAGACAACCACTTTGCCTTCTTGCTTTTCTTTTTCTTTGGGATGATTTTGTTTGCCACTTGCTGTGCAGTATGGCCTCTGTCAGTAGTTCTTTAGGCATACTGTTAATTAGATCTAGTTGCTCCAACCTATTTGTTACCTCTACTGCAAATTCATACAGCATTTGATTTAAGGCATACCTGGCTGGCCTATTGTTTTTCCTGGTTTTCTTTAGTTTACACCTGAATTTTGCTATGAGACACTGATGATCTGAGCCACAGTTAGCTCCACATCTTGTTTTTGCTGACTGTATACAGCTTCTCCATCTTCAGTTATAAAGAATATAATCAGTTTGATTTCAGTATTGACTAATTTGGTGATGTCCATGTGTAAAGTCATCTCTTGTGTTGTTGAAAAAGGGTATTTGTTATGACTGGTGCATTCTCTTGGCAGAATTCTGTTAACCTTTGCCCTGCTTCATTAGGTTCTCCAAGGCCAAACTTGCCTGTTACTCCAGGTGTATTTTGCCTTCCTGCTTTTGCATTCCAATCCCCGATGGTGAAAAGAACGTCTCATTTAGGTGTTAGTTCTAGAAGGTCTTCTAGGTCTTTGTAAAACTGATCAGCTTCAGCTTCTTCTGCATTGGTAGTAGGGGCGTAGACTTGGATTACTCTGATGTTGAATGGCTTGCCTTGGAAATGAATTGAGATCATTCTGTCTTTTTTGGGGCTGTAGCCAAGTACTGTATTTCTACTCTTATGTTGATTATGAAGACTACTCCTCTTCTTCTATGGGATTCTTGCCCAGAGTAGTAGATATAATGGTCATCTGAAATTTTTTTAAAATATCAATTTATTTATTTTAATTGGAGGCTAATTACTTTACAGTGTTGTATTGGTTTTGCCATACATCAACATGAATCTGCCACGGGTGCACACGTGTTCCCCATCCTGAACCCCCCTCCCTCCTCCCTCCCCATTCCATCCCTCTGGGTCATCCCAGTGCACCAGCCCCAAGCATCCTGTATTATGCATCGAACCTGGACTGGCGATTCATTTCACATATGATATTATACATGTTTCAATGCCATTTTCCCAAATCATCCCACCCTCGTCCTCTCCCACAGAGTCCAAAAGACTGTTCTATATATCTGTGTCTCTTTTGCTGTCTCACATACAGGGTTATCATTACCATCTTTCTAAATTCCATATATATGCATTAGTATACTGTATTGGTGTTTCTCTTTCTGGCTTACTTCACTCTGTATAATAGGCTCCAGTTGCATCCACCTCATTAGAACTGATTCAAATGTATTCTTTTTAATGGCCGAGTAATACTCCATTGTGTATATGTACCACAGCTTTCTTATCCATTCGTCTGCTGATGGACGTCTAGGTTGCTTCCATGTCCTGGCTATTATAAACAGTGCTGCAATGAACATTGGGGTACATGTGTCTCTTTCAATTCTGGTTTCCTTGGTGTGTATGCCCAACAGTAGGATTGCTGGGTCATATGGCAGTTCTATTTCCAGTTTTTTAAGGAATCTCCACACTGTTCTCCATGGTGGCTGTACTAGTTTGCATTCCCACCAACAGTGTAAGAAGCTTCCCTTTTCTCCACACCCTCTCCAGCATTTATTGCTTGTAAACTTTGGGATAGCAGCCATTCTGACTGGTGTGAAATGGTACCTCATTGTGATTTTGATTTGCATTTCTCTGATAATGAGTGATGTTGAGCATCTTTTCATGTGTTTGTTAGCCATCTGTATGTCTTCTTTGGAGAAATGTCTGTTTAGTTCTTTGGCCCATATTTTGATAGGGTTGTTTATTTTTCTGGAATTGAGCTGCAGGAGTGGCTTGTATATTTTTTAGCTTAATTCTTTGTCAGTTGCTTCATTTGCTATTATTTTCTCCCATTCTGAAGGCTGTCTTTTCACCTTATAGTTTCCTTTGTTATGCAAAAGCTGCTAAGTTTAATTAGGTCCCATTTGTTTATTTTTGCTTTTATTTCCAATATTCTGGGAGGTGGGTTATACAGGATCCTGCTGTGATTTATGTCGGAGAGTGTTTTGCCTATGTTCTTCTCTAGGAGTTTTATAGTTTCTGGTCTTACGTTTAGATCTTTAATCCATTTTGATTTTATTTTTGTGAATGGTGTTAGAAAGTGTCCTGGTTTCATTCTTTTACAAGTGGTTGGCCAGTTTTCCCAGCACCACTTGTTAAAGAGATTGTCTTTTCTCCATTGTATATTCTTGCCTCCTTTGTCAAAGATAAGGTGTCCATAGGTGCATGGATTTATCTCTGGGCTTTCTATTTTGTTTCATTGCTCTATATTTCTTTGTGCCAGTACCATACTGTCTTGATGACTGTGGCTTTGTAGTAGAGCCTGAAGTCAGGCAGGTTGATTCCTCCAGTTCCATTCTTCTTTCTCAAGATTGCTTTGGCTATTCGAGGTTTTTTGTGTTTCCATACAAATTGTGAAATTATTTGTTCTAGTTCTGTGAAAATTACTGTTGGTAGCTTGATAGGGATTGCATTGAATCTATAGATTGCTTTGGGTAGTATACTCATTTTCACTATATTGATTCTTCCAATCCATGAACACGGTATATTTCTCCATCTATTAGTGTCCTTTCTTTTACCAGTGTTTTATAGCTTTCTGTATAGGTCTTTAGTTTCTTTAGGTAGATATATTCCTAAATGTTTTATTCTTTTCATTGCAATGGTGAATGGAATTGTTTCCTTAATTTCTCTTTCTATTTTCTCATTATTAGTGTTGTATAGAAATGCAAGGGAATCTGTGTGTTGATTTTATATCCTACAGCTTTACTATATTCATTGATTAGCTCTAGTAATTTTCTGGTGGAGTCTTTGGGGTTTTTTATGTAGAGGATCATGTCATCTGCAAACAGTGAGAGTTTTACTTCTTCTTTTCCAATCTGGATTCCTTTTATTTCTTTTTCTGCTCTGATTGCTGTGGCCAAAACTTTCAAAACTATGTTGAATAGTAGTGGTGAAAGTGGGCACCCTTGTCTTGTTCCTGACTATAGGGGAAATGCTTTCAATTTTTCACCATTGAGGATAATTTTGCTGTGGGTTTGTCATATATAGCTTTTATTATGTTGAGGTATGTTCCTTCTATTCCTGCTTTCTGGAGGGTTTTTATCATAAATGGATGTTGAATTTTGTCAAAGGCTTTCTCTGCATCTGTTGAGATAATCATGTGGCTTTTATTTTTCAATTTGTTAATGTGGTGTATGGTCATCTGAATTAAATTCGCCCATTCCTGTCTGTTTTAGTTCGCTGATTCCTAAGATGTCAGTGTTTATTCTTACCATCTTCTGTTTGACCATGTCCAGTTTTCCTTGATTCATGGACCTGACATTCCACATTCCTATGCAATACTCTCATGAACTGTATAAAAGGCCAAAAAGATATGACACCTGGGGTACTCATCTTCGGTGTCTTATCTTTTTGGCCTTTTATACAGTTCATGAGATTCTCACGGCAGGTATACTGGGGTGGTTTGCCATTCCCTCCTCCAGTGGATCACGTTTTGTCAGAACTCTGCTGTGACCCGTCCATCTTGGGTGGCCCTGCACGGCATGGCTAATAGCTTCGTTGAGTTATACAAGCCCCTTCGCCACCAAGGTAGTGAGCCATGAAGGGGATACTTAAACAGCCAACCTCTTGGACATATCCTTATTAAAAAGAGAGAAGATAAACTAGAAATGTACACTGTTGACTATTTAAAAGGCCATATAGATTTCTTTACTTGATTGTTCAGCTCTTTAAAATGAAGAGAAAATCACTTGCCTAAGACTGCTATTCAGTTTTTAAATAGTTCTCCATAAAAGAGAACAAATGACTCAATAAGCGCATGATAAGATGTTCAACATCACTAGTCATTGGGGAAGCAAATCAAAACCACAATGAGATACCACTTTATTCATTAGGACGACTGTTACTTAAAAAGCAAAGTAACAAGTGTTGATAAGGATTTAGAGAAATTGAAATCCTTGTGCATTGCTGGTGGGAATGTAAAATGATGCTTCTTCTGTGGAAAACAGTATGGTAATTTCTCAAAAAAAAAAATTAAACCCAGAACTACCATGTTGTTTCATTCAGTTGCTAAGTTGTGTCCGATTCTTTGCCATCCCATGGACTGTAGCACGCCAGGCTCCTGTGTCCTCCACTGTCTCCCAGAGTTTGCTCAGATTCATATCTAAGAACTTCCATACGGTCCAGCAATTCCATTTCTATATACACAAGAGAATTGAAAGCAGGGATCAGATATTTGCACACCAGTGTTGATAGCAGCATGATTCACAGTAGCTCAGAGTTGGAAACAACTCAGTGCCAATCAGTGAATGAAGGACAAATAACATTGGTGTGTTCATACAGTGGGGTATTATTCAGCTTTAAAAAGGAACCAGATTCTAATACATGCTACAATATGGGTAACTCTTAAGGATATCACGTTAAGTGGAATAAGCCAAACATAATAGGACAAATATTGTATGATTACACTTCTGTGGGATAGCCAGAAGAGTCAAGTTCCTAGTAGGACAGTGGTTACCAGGGGCTGGGGGAGGGGAGAATGGGAAGTTTAATGGATCCAGAGTTTCAATTTGGGGTGAAGAAAAGTTTTGGAGACAGATAGTGGTGAGAGCAATGTGAATGCTGCTGAACTGTACACTTAATGGTTAAAATAGTCAATTTTGTGATGTTTACATTATCATAATAAAAAAAGACTGACACTTATTTTGCCAAACCACTTCATGCACTTAGCAGAGATAAGATAAACAAACAGTGTATGTAATACAGTACACTCAGGGAGTTTATAGATCAGGTGCACAAGGAAAGAACCCTGTTGAAGCTGACATGGTTACTAACATATCTCAGCTTGAGTTCTGTACCATTCACAAAGGCCTTATCACCTCAGCTCTCTAATGACTAAAGAACTCCATATAGGAAAGTATAGGTCTGGGCCTTAAATAAGGTCAAGCAGTGTATCCTAAGAACCAACAAAGAGAGGTCTTGATCTATTAAAAGGAATGTGTCAGGAGTCCCCAAGACCACTCCAGATTCTGTGATTCGCTGGGAGTCAGGACTCAGCACGTAGTCACACTCATGGCTCTGGTGCATTACAGTGAAAGAGTACAAAGCAGAATCAGCAAAGGGAAAAGGCCTGTGAGGTAACGTCCAGAAAAAACCAGGTGTAAGCTTCCAGGCACTCTCAGGTGGAGTTTTGCCGTGCATACCTGTGTCCTCGAGCAGCAAGTTGTGACTGTACCTGTGAAATGTCTACCAGAAAAGGTCATTAGAGGGACTCAGTGCCCAAGGTTTCACTGGAGGCTGGTCACATAAGGCTTCCCTGGTAGGTTAGATGGTAAATTATTAAACTGCAATGCAGGAGAGCTAGGATCAATCCCTAGGTTGGGAAGATCCCCCTGGAGAAGGGAATGACTACCCACTCCAGTATTTTTGTCTGGAGAATTCCATGGACAGAGGAGCCTGGCCAGCTATGATCCACGGGGTCACAGAGTCAGGTATGACTGAACGAGACACATACTCACGTAGATACACCCTGCCTAGCACATACCAATTTCCAGACTTCCAGAAGGAAAGCAGATATTTAGCATACATCCCATTGTTTTTGCAGCAGTATAGGCACAGTGAACCAGTCTTACCAGCTCTGGAATGCTGGGAATCCCGATACCCAGACTCCCAGAAGCCAGCCAGGGGCCAGCCTTGCAGGGGGCTTTCAGCGAGAGCGCTTTCAGTCCTGATGCGTTTCCTGCTTTCTTCCAGGGTGCAGTATACTTTAGTTTCTGTGTTATCGTTGGATATATTAGGGACAGTGGGAAGGCAACAGTTTTCAAGTGTGAATGTGATTCTTACAAAGTAAGGGAAATTTGGGGTAAGAACATAGCTTTCGTTAGGCTGGTACAGGTTTAGCTTTAATTTCTCCTTTTTTCTGTTTATCAACCACACTCGTGTTTCTCTGTTCGGTGGAAGTAAAGAAGGTGTGGTAAGATTCATTCTTTCCTACTTTTGCATATAAGGGAGGGCTGGAAAGTCAAAAATGTGACTTTGTGGCCTAAGGTAGCCTCAGTGGTTAGTGACCAAGCCATTTCTGGTTCCTAGAAAAAGCAAGTTTTTAAGAGAGTTTCAAATAGTAATTGCTTTCTTAACACTCTTATTTTCTGCTTTTTATACTCCTTTTATTGTGCTCAGTTGTTATCCTAGTTTTCATTGTGATGTTTAGAAATTGTGGTTATAAATGTGTTGCTTTTAGCTTTGTGGAATTTTTCCTGAGGACTGAGAAATAACTATGCTGCTCCATATTTCTGCTGTACCAACAACTGTGGTGAGTTGTGGCCACAGCACAGACTGCTGTTGGCCTCTTCCAGCCGCCAGAGCTAAAGCTCTACTGCCCCCTCTGAGGCCTGTACCTAGTAGCCCCTGAGGAGCAAGGCTGGGGCACATGGATGGTGCTTGCACGAGAGGTTGGTATAGGACCAGGAGGTCGTTATTTGCAGCCTGTTACTATCAGGACCCTTAATTTATGAGCAACTTGCACTAGTTTGGCTTCCCGTATGTTTAATCCTTTAAAAAAAGAAAACAAATTGGTTAATTGTTTTTTTTAATAGATGATACTTTCATATGGTTTAAACATTTAAAAACTATATAAAGGTACACAGTAAGAAGTCCCTTACCTGGCTCTCATCTGCCCGGCGCTCTGTGCTGTGCTTAGCTGCGCAGTCGTATCCAGCTCTTTATGACCCCATGAACCCTGCCAAGCTCCTCTGTCCATGGGGATTCTCCAGGCAAGAATACTGGAGTGGATTGCCATGCCCTCCAGGGAATCTTCCCAACCAGGGATCAAACCCAGGTCTCCGCATTGCAGGCAGATTCTTTTCTGTCTGAGCCACTCTGGGCCCCATTCCTAAACCAGGTTGCCAGTTAATAGTTTCTAGTGTTTCTTTCCATAGATTTTTGTTTTGTTCTGTTTGCATATATGTTGCCTTTTCCTCTATTTTACACAGTTTTTAACATACCATTTACACTGTCCTGTATAGTTTTTTCTCCAAATTGAAAGTTAGTGACATTCTAAGGGTTGAAAGCAGTTACAGTGTTGAAAGTTAAATAGCCTTTTTCTTTCTATTTTGGGGAAGGGCATATTTTGACCTTAAGTTGTAGAGAACCCCATTCCAGTCTCCACTAAAGCCAGTACTCCAAAGAGTATCAATTTATTTCATGCATTGGTTGCTTTATAATTGATCTGAAACACAAAATGTAACTTTCAGATGAACTAATTATTATAATTTTTTTTTCTTTTGTAGCTTGCCATTCGAAGAGCTACTCTAAACAGGTCATTTACTCCTGTCTTTTTGGGAAGTGCCTTGAAAAACAAAGGAGTTCAGCCTCTTTTAGATGCTGTTTTAGAATACCTCCCGAATCCATCTGAAGTCCAGAATTATGCCATTCTCAATCAGGAGTAAGTCTTGGAAATTGATTTCTAGTCTGTGCACAGAGAGTTTAACATCTGTGCACTGGAAAGGAATTTAAGAATGGTTTTAGAAATTATGTTGCATTTGTGGGTTTTTTCCAATAATTTATAAAAACCAACCTTTATTTTTGTTTGGGTAACAATTTTGGCATAAAGTAAAATATTTATTATACCTTCCCATATCATATTCTGTTTGTAAGTTAGAATATGGTTTGTTGCATTATCAAGATTTACATCATTAGAAAATTTTCTCATTTGGAACCAATTTTTCTTTTTATGTTATTTAAGAAACAAAAATTTTTTAAGCTTTCATTATTTTTTTCTGAGATTTTGTGTTTATTATTCTACTCTGGTCCTGTCATAGTGCATTATTGGCCAGAAGTTATTCTTGTTGATCCCATTCAGTGAAATTTCACTTAAGAATAAGCTCAGAAATGTTCAGTGCAAGTGTGCTTTTTCTCAGGTAATATTCTGATGAAACAAATAGATATAAAAAAATATCAAATGTTGCATCTCACAAATGTATATGTCTTTTATTTTAAGTGACTCCCAAGAGAAAACCAAAATCTTAATGAACCCCAAAAGAGACAGTTCCCATCCATTTGTTGGCCTGGCTTTTAAACTGGAGGTAAGTTGCTTTCTAATGTATTTAACTGATGTATATAGAATTTTTCTTTTTTTTTAGGCTTTTATTCCTATTACAAAGTGACTCTTAGGAAAGATTTAGTTACAGATTCCTCCACTGTAAAGTTACTTTGTCCCCCATCCTGTTCATACTGACTCTAGAAGGTTTCTATGCACAGCCCACACTTAAGGGGTGGGGAATTACTTCCTTCCTCCATGAGGGGGCAGTGTCTCTGTGAGTTACGTGGGATTCTTCTGAAAGGGAGAGTTGTCCTTTCTCCCCCATATTTATTTATTCAGTCATTTGTTTTTATCAGTCTGGACTTATGTATATTTGTTTCATACTTTGAGTTAAAATCCAGTACTATGTTATTTATTTTACTGCCAGATTGAGCAGTTTCGCTGTTGGTGCTCTTTCAGGCGGCTTTTGTGTCCCTTAGACATTCCCCGGTATTTTGCTTCTTTGAGCACTTCCTTACCTTCCAGGCTTATGTTGTATATTCCCTGCCCCAACCCGAGAATCAGCTCTTTGTCTAAGAGTCCTGGTTCCTTTTAATTGTGAATGGTATTAGGAACCAAGATTTGGGGACTGGGTGTGCTTTCTGTTGTGGTGTTGCTTCTGTGTATAATATTTTAAGGAGGAAAAAGGTAGATAAGTTGAAAGTGTTCGAGGGTGGTTATTTCTGGGATGGAATTATACTGGGGGTGTGCTTTTTCCTAGTTTTTATTTTTAAATTTTTACAGTATGATTTTTGTTCTAAATCCAGGAAAAGTAATTCTAAGTTAAAAGTAGAAATAACATTGCAGTGACAGTGTTTGTCTATTAGGCGTCTTTGGCTGCGCTGGGTCTTTGTGGGCTGTGTGCGAGCTGTCTCTAGTCAGGGTGAGCAGGGCCTACTCTCTGTTGCAGTGCTTGGGCTTCTCATTGCAGCGGCTTCTCTCGCTGCAGAGCATGGGCTCTAGGCACACTGTCAGTGGTTGCAGCGCACGGGCTTAGTTGCTCCATGGCGTGTGGAGTCTTCCTGGACTAGGGATGAAACCCATGTCCCCTGCATTGGCAGGCCAACTCCCATCCGCTGTGCCACCAGGGAAGTCCTAGGAATATTTTTCTTAGGATACCCAGAATGTGTTTCTTGAGTAAAAGATATAAAATATTTTGAATGTTTAATGGTATATATTGCCAGATTGCTTTCATATTTTTAGTTTCAGGTAGACAGGGAAGAGACTCAGCCATACATATTCATGTATCCATTCTTCCCCAAACTCCCCTCCCATCCAGGCTGCCACATAACATAGAGCAGAGTTCCCTGTGCTGAACAATAGGTCTTTATTGATTATCCATTTTAAATGTAGCAGTGTGTATATGTCCATTTCCTTAACCGTCCCTCCCCCCAATCTTTTCCCCATATCTTGCCTTAATTCTTAATAATAGAAAACATTTTTCCATATAATCATTATGCAATTCTGTCTTCTTTTGTTATTCCCTCTTTATTTTTTTGTTTTTCCCTTTTAAAAATTAGAGTCAAAGCGTTTTACTTACTTGTATGAATCTTTCTCTAATAAAATTTTAAAAAACCAATTAGTTTAAAATTTACATAGTCAAAACATCAATCTTTGTCTTTTGTCATTTTCTCAATCTTCCTCTTTGATTATACTCTATAAATACTTACTTTTATCTCTTCTGCTTTCTTGTGGGTTTGTTTTTTTCATTGTTAATCCTATTGGACTTTATTTTGCTGAATGCAGTATTAGGATCTAAGTGTATTTCCTCTGTCTCCAAATAGAAGAACATTTGTACAGTTACCAGTTTTTGAACAGTGTCAAATTTTTTCATTGATTGTCATGTCTCCTTTTTTATCTGTTGACTAATGAATTAAACATTTTAGATATTTATTCTATAAGAGCTATTACTTTTAATATTTTGAAGTATTTAACATGTTCTTATATCAGAGTTATTTTCTGTTTTTAGCTTTTCTTCTAAATATTAAAAATCACTAATATA
This sequence comes from Capra hircus, assembly GCF_001704415.2. Lineage (NCBI taxonomy): Eukaryota > Metazoa > Chordata > Mammalia > Artiodactyla > Bovidae > Capra > Capra hircus. Next base: position 108,436,576 of record NC_030808.1, on the reverse strand, counting down.
TTTTAAAAGTCCTCTTTGGAATTTTATTGCTATTGTGTTAAACCTAAATATTAATATGGAAGAACTGGCAACTTTTAAATATTTACCTAACATTGAGTGTTAATATTCAGGAGGAAATGATCCTGATTATTCATTTTATATTCAATTACTTTACAGAATTCATATTTGCATAGCTTTCCAGGTGATTATCAGTTTTTCTAACATGTAGTCTTTCATTTCTAACGATATTTTTGTTGTCTTTCTAATATAATATTACCTTATTTTTATATCTTACTGTATTAAACTGAACTTATGAAATAACTGCCTTATTATATAATTTTAAAACTTTTTCTAATAACTTTTTTCGGAGGAAACAAAAGTAGTGTCTTGGATTTTGATATCAGAAAGAACAAGAACCATTTAACTTTATTCAAAACTAGCATCAAAGTAGTTTATGACAATAAGCTGAAACATATATATGTAAGTTGTACTACTAAAACTGAGAGCAAGTATTTGAAGGTGATTATGAAATTTTCCTCTTATTCTTGATTCCTATATTTCTTTTTTACTCTTTTTGTCCTTACCTAATCTTGACTTCTAGGCGGGTCGATTTGGCCAGTTAACTTACGTTCGCAATTATCAAGGAGAGTTGAAGAAAGGTGATAACATCT